>NC_088685.1:117226979-117530009 GCF_028017835.1 Emys orbicularis | reverse complement strand
TTTGTTAAAAACCAAATTTGATATCCGTATTACAAACTGCGACTTAAGACTTTCAGCATTGAAATAGTTTGTTAAAATCTAACTTTTGGCCATCTATGCTGTTTGCTAACTTACTGCATTTCACTCAGCTTGGGGAATGAAAAACAACAAACCAGTCACTTTAATGTTTGTTTATAGCCAATTTCAAATGAACTTCGCTTTCTGGTTCTCATGAAATCCAACAGTACTGCAACTGTTAGGCTGAAAAAACTGCAGAGGAATGTTTAAATGCATAAAACCCTCTAAATATTTTTTTAAAATGCATTAAAGCATTTCTATTGAGCTTATGTCTTGTTCAACCTTTTTGTTACCAAAACCTCGTATGGGGACCTAAATTACCTAACAAAATCTATTTTATAGTGTTATTAAAAATGACTTTGTAATTTCCTTACCAGGCCCTGTCCTCCCTGCAAAAAAAACATAATATAGAGGTGCTAAAACATTCATTACTTTCAACAGATTTTGGTTTTGGAAGGGGACGGCTGAGCTAGGTTCTATGTTGATGGCCACATTAGAAAAGCATAAACAGATAATATAAAGTAGATATAGAAATGATGAAAAAGAAGAAAAGGAGGGTCCACATTTTTATAAAGACAAGCACTTTGGGCTGGATAGCCTTTTCCAGCTCCTAACATTTCTAACCTTTTAGCCAACGTTTACGGTTTCATAGACTCAGAAGTGTTAGAAATGGCACAGAATGCCATTGGCTCATCTAATCTCTCTCTCTCCTACTGCCAGACTGCTGCCTCTTGTATATTTACTAGTGTTTTTTCCACATTCTAACAGACCTCAATGTCCAGAATTTTGTCCTGATAGTCAGCCTATATTTTCTATTTTTCATCCTATCCTATTACACCTCTACCCCGATATAATGCTGTCCTTGGGAGCCAAAAAATCTTAGGTGAAACCACGTTATATCGAACTTGCTTTGATCCGCCGGAGTGCGTAGCCCTGCCCCCCCCGAGCACTGCTTTACCGCGTTATATTTGAATTCGTGTTATATCGGGTCACGTTATATCAGGGTAGAGGTGTACTTCTAGTTCTGTGCACTAAACATCGTTTCTCCCTCCTTGGGATTTGTGGCTTTCAGAATACACTTAGACCACATTCTTCAGATATTTACACAAATTAACGTCCTCGCAGACTCTATGCTGACTCAACTATGCATGTGTGAAATCGTAAACTTTCCCCAATCTCTCTAGTCCCTTCATCATTTTTATCAGCATTTCTCTGCCCAAAACTCAGTGCAATACATTTCAGGTGTGGCCCCACTACAAATGTCTAGAAAGAATTTATTCCCCCCCACTCAGTGCTGTGATGCCTTTGTGCATGCAGCACACATTTGAATTGACCTTTTTGGTGCCATAATGCATTTTTTGCTAATGTTTCTTTTTTAAATTTCATTAGGCCCCACTGAATCACTTTCCAAATACTACTTCTTTCCCGCCTTGTAGAAGAAAACCAGTCCTAATAGACTGTTATGACTCCATCTACCACGAAAGGGACAAGGGACAAAGAGAGCTACGAGCCAGAATAAAATACACAGGACCCCTCTTAAAATATTCTTCATGCCTCAGTCCTCTCATCTCTCCCTGTTCCATCGCCAATCCAGACAGGGATATGAGGATAGAGGAGAACTGAATGATGAAGTATATTAAAGCAGAGGAAGGCAACGGGTTAAATTCTCTGCTCAGAGATGGGGAAGACCTGAGAGTCAGGGGTCTGCAGATCACTGCCTTCCCTCTAAGAATCTGGCTTCTGGCTCTGTCCTGAATCAATCCTCCTTAGAACAGGGAGAAACATAGTCCTGCAATGTTGACTTGAAAGGCAGCAGCCCTGTTTCCCTTCCCTGGAGTCATTTGGACCAAGCAACAGCCCTTCTCTGGCCTAATATGTATCATGTGGCGTATTGCAATGAGTAAGTGGAGCCAGAATGAGTTGGACCAGCCAGTAGCCATGCAGCCTTCATAGGCTGGGTTGTGCTGGGTGCCATTGTGAAAGAGGAGGAGCCATGTAGACCAGCCAAATATGTTTCTCCAGCCTCTGGATGAACCCTGCAGGAGGCTGTGGTGTGTGAGATGGAGCCTACACACCAACCTGAAGCCCTTTTCCCTCAGCTGAGAGGGGCAGTGGAAGTTGGAGCCCTCTATCCAGCCCTTTTCTCTCTGCCTGTACAACCCTGATAAGCAGCAGAGCCTCTGGACAAACATGCAGCAAAGAGCCTTCCACTGGGCCCTGTGGAAGGACATGGTAAGAGGTAGATTCCAACTCCCTGCAAAATTCTCCCTGCCTCACCTAGCTGGGTGGTTTAGAGAGAGCTTGTGCTTTGAAGAAGTGAGGTTCTTACCCACGAAAGCTTATGCTCCCAATACTTCTGTTAGTCTTAAAGGTGCCACAGGACCCTCTGTTGCTTTTTACAGATTCAGACTAACACGGCTACCCCTCTGATACTTGTGCTTTAGCTTACTGTTCTCCAGAGAGAGCCTCCAGCTTGCTGGGCCATCCACCCTTATCCCAAAATTAACATCCCACTCCTCCTGCAGGAGGGCAGCAGGTGAGAAGAGACAGAAGCTGGTGGTGAACAAAGCAGAGGCTTCTGTCTCTAGTATTGTTAATCTGGCATCTTTCAAAGCACTTTAAATGAAAAAATACATTTTCCACCAGTGGACTTTAGCGCCATAGATTCTATCCTTTCAGTGCTACTGTAAAATATCACTGTGCATTAAACATTGAAAAGAGCAATATTGTTGGTATGAATCGTGTCTTTGCGCCTTTGGTTAGCGCTCCACAAACAGTAAAACTATATTCCCAGAATAATTCTGTCTCTTCCTGGCTTCTGCAGGCACAACAGAAAACGCCCTTCTGATTTATGGGTTTCTCATCAGAATTGAAACAGATCATTTCCCAGCTGAGTCCATTTGTCATCCCCACAGTGGGGAATGAAGTGACTCTTCCCACATCTTCTGTCTCAGCTCCCTCTGCTACTAGCCCTACAGAATCTGCACCCTGGGCCAGCAATTGCCCCTCATTTGATTCCAGTGACCCTTCAGGGGGCTTGGAAGGTCCAAATGCTCCTGATTTGCATAGGTTCTCAGGGTACTACTATTAACCAGTGCCTGGTTTTGAACCATCTGTAGGGTTCCTGGCCTTGGACCTCCCATTTTCTGACCCTCTTTCTCTAGGACTCAAGGCTTCTAATGCTGAACAAGACTGGATGGCTTTTGGCAGAACCATCCATAAGATCTCAGGTGCTTTCTCCTCTTTTTGGTATCTGGGAAGCAACTAACAGGAATGACAGTGAAAGCAATTCTAGCCCCCTGATGGAGCCAATCTGGCCATGATGGGAGAAGCTCCTGCCCTCATACAAATTTCAACCCCGCCTACTGGGGGAAACCCCTCTCTGATTTGTTGCTTTCCCTGCTTCCTGGAGAAGAGCAGCCAATCAGAACTGCTGTAGGAAGCAGGCAGAGCCCCCTCCCCTCTGGAGCTGGCACCATTCTCCCAAGAGGGGCAGGGGAAGGAGGAACGAGCCCAGTCGCTCTGGGCAATTGTGGCTTCTCAACCTCTATACCTTCCCAGCCAGGCATCACCAGGCCTTGGAAGGGACAGAGCAAGTAAATAATCCCTGGAATGGCAGGAGGAGCAGAGATGCAGCTCTGAGGCTGGGACAGATATGGGGCTGGCAGGCAGAATTAATTGCAGGGCTTTGGAGTGTCAGATGTAGAGCTGGGGTGTGCATAATTAATTAACGATAATTTTGAGGTTTGGGGTCCACACCCTCAAGCAGCCAGCAAGAGCTCCTGTGGCAGGGGTCAGATCACCTGACTCTATAAATTTGGCAAACACACACACACACACACACACACACACAGAGTGGGTGGGTGGGCAGGGAGAGTTCAAAAATCCAAAGACAGCCCAAAAAGCATGATGTAATATTTAAAATAAAACAGTTCCCTGATTTTGGGGCATCTGATCCATGATTTTTGAACTTCTGAGCCTGGCAATAATGGTGTAGGTGGATAGAAAAATTAATGTCCCTAAGGTCACCACCTACGATAATTTAGTTTTGTCTGAAACATAACTGGGGGCATAGCACTCAAGTCTCTCTACCCTGGTGCTGGAGTCCCAGGGTTCATAGGGCACAGCAAGAGCTGCCCACATTAAGGGAAAGAGAAGCCAACATGAACATCCTTCCTTTTGCTGGCTTGGACTTTTAGGGAGAAGGTGGAAATAAGGAAAGAGAGGGCCGGGTTATATTAACTCCTGACTCATCCTGCAGGAAGGCAGCGAGGGAGCAGAGATAAAAAACAGGTGGTGACTAAACAAGAGACTTCCAGTGTTGCCAAAGTGGTGCCTTTCAAAGCACTTTAAAAGAGAAAAATCTGTTTTTCTGCAGTGGATGCCAGCTCCAGGCACATTATTCTTCTAGCACCACAGAAAAATATTAGTACACATTAAACATAAAAAGGAAAATACTATCAGTTTATACCAGCTTGTGTTTCTTTGGCTGACACCCTAGAAACAGTTAAATCTTTTCCTAAAATAATCCTGACAATTGCTGGGGATGCTGCTGCACAAACAAGAACATAAACAAAAAATCCATACTCATTTCCAGCTTCATAAGTAGCACAGTTAGAAATCGAAACAAACAAAAAAAGCTACATTTACCAAGTGAAAAAGAATCTCCATTGTCAAGTTTCTATAACCAGTACTGTGTCTGTAATTGTACAATTAGTAATTATTTACAGTAGTAGTTTTTATTTACAGTAATCACTTAAAGCAAGATTATATGGTACCACTGAGTTTCTTTGGACTCTACTTTTTCCATCATAACACTCTAGATTTCTTTAGACTAATATTTCTTTAGTCTATTTCTATAGACTCTCCTGAGTTTCTTTAGTCTATTCTACTGTTGATGCACACATGTAATTCCCATTACAGGGGGTAATGTGTATTGACCAGCGGCAGAATAAGCCTCTGAGTTTTATAACCTTACAGAAAACAGAGGGTTTGCGGGGAGAGTGGTAGTTTGCTTTTGTTTTAAGGGGAGAATACTCAGTTCCAGTTCCTACTCTCTGCGTAACTTCCATTTATTATAAAAGAATTTACGTGCACATACCAAGAGGAAACTAAATGACCCTACATGTGCTTCACAGACCATAACATCATTTCAAGGTGTTTCAGATAAATGATGTGTGTTTTTGTTACCTTGGATGAAATATTTGTAAAGGGAATATGAATATTAAAAGGAAAATCCAATAATAAAGGATTCATATATGTAGTAACATCTTCGGCTTGATGTTCGCACTGACTTTACTTGGAGTTGAGGGTGCTCAGCTATTTGCATCATGGAAGATATTTGTTCACTGCTATGAGATGTGCAATAACAGCCACATAGAAAACAAAAGGTGGTGATGTAAACAGTTACCTAACTTCACATAGATAGACAATTATCTGTATAGTGAGATCATCCAAAGTTACAGTAGGCAGTGTACATTATTATTGTTATTCATTTTAGAAGGGATATAAACTCTCATGCTTCAGGGTACAAGCCAACCACTAACTGATGGGGATTAGAAAGAAACTCCCCATGTGGGCAGGTTAATCCATAGTTGTCAACTACAGTTTTTTGTACCTTCCCTCTGAAGTATTCCACATTGTCCACTGCCTGATATAAGATATTGAACTTCAGGCAGTGCTGGTCTGACCCAGTATGGCAAATCCCATGTTCTTATATTCTTATGTTAATAGAGGACTAGACAAATTAGCTGACCGATGTGAGATTCTCAGAAAAACAGGAGAATAGAATAGAAGCAAAAGCAAACTGCTGACATATTTCTCATGCATTATACTGAGGTCAAAATTTTGCCAGCACATGTGCAACTCCCACTGACCTTATCAGGGCTTTTGAATGTGTATACAAGGGCAGAATTTGACCTGATTAAAAAAAAGAGAGAGATTAAGCAACTAACAGATTTGAATGATCCTTCATCCAACATATAGCAGGGTTATATAGTAATCGTTATATCCCCCTTTTCATTTTATTCTTTTAAGATTACCCCCATGTTTGGGTGGTCACAAAATCCAAACATATAACATATCCAAAATCTACCCTTTCCTCTCCATTCCCACTGCTAACCCCCATAAAAACAATGTATGGACAGAATACAGCTAATCCCCTTCATCAGTATATTGGTCGTCCCTTGTCTTGACTACTCCCATCAGCAGGGAGTAGGCCCTTTAAACAGCAGGAAGTAGATGTTACTGGTTTTCTGACCTCTGTAGTATTGTGACATAGGAAGAGTTATGTTATGTCTTAGGATATGTCTACACAGAAGTGTGTGCCTGCATGTGTTAGCCAAGCCCACCTCTGAGCATCCACTCTGCAGAGCCGCATGTGCTCTATAGCAATGTACCCACATCCACACTGGCATTGCAATTACATTTGTTTGGCACGGGGATTTCTAGCATCTTGCCAAATGGAGCCACTCTAGGAATTGGCTTGCAGTGTATTGTGGGAGAACTTGTCTGTCCTTCCTAGACCACTGTGTAGAAGTGGTTTTAGCCTGCCAGTACATTTAGCTGAAGCACTTCTGGCTCTACACTTTCCTCACTTCTGTTCTTTCCAGCTGGTGCCAAGGCATGGATCCACTGGATGAGCTGCTCCTGCTTATGGCTGAAGTGTTTATATAGCAGGGTAGACATTCATCTGTGAGACTTTGGATGACATTTCAGCAGCAGTTTCTGAACCATGGAAGGAGGTGGCAGGACTACAGGGGGTTTCTTCCATGTCAGACTGGAGAGACCTGATGCTTGCAGTAATCACTGTGGAGTCCCCAACTGTAGAATAGCACTTCTAGTAGAGGACAACTAGCACAGTGTGGTTGGGTCACATCGTCAGGAAGCCCTGGGATGACCAACAGCAGCTCCAGAACTGCCACATGAGGAAGGCCACCATTATGGAGCTGTGTAAGGAGCTTGCCCCAATCATCCAGCTCCAGAACACTCGGTTGAAGGAAACCATACCTATCCAGAAACAAGTTGCAATTGGCATCTGGAAGCTGGCTATCCCAAACTGCTGCAGGTTTGATATTGTATTAAAAGCTTTAGATACAACTCCCTGACTCTTTGTTCTTTTCCAGGTTCTCACACACCAACAGATTGTGCAACCAAATCAATGCATTAACAAAGCCAAAAGTATGAAAAGAAAAAAAATATTAATAAAGCCACTGCAGACACAGCAGCTGCCTGTTCACAAGTAACTATTTACAAATGTGCAAAGTGAAATAAATGCTAATGTGTATGAAACAGTGAAAAACAGTGCAGAACAGTACAATTAACTGAAATCCAAGTTTCATGGTCAGTCTCACTGGTAATGAAGCTGGATCTCAATTAATTAATTAATTAATTAATTAAACAAACATACAAACAAACAAAGTTTTAGGATCTGGTTTGGGGCAGGGGGCTAGGGCAATGACACCAGGGCCTTGTTACCAGAATTGGTTTCAACATTATTTCGGGCCAGGGAAACCTTAAAGGATATTACTATTTTGGAGATTATGGACTAAAAGAAGGGACAAATTTTCCAGACTACAGGTGGAATTCCATCTATCCATGCAAAGGAGATTTTTTATTGCCTGGTGACTGAACAGCATATCAAGGAATGGAGAGGGCTAGTTAGTCACAGAGACAGCTGTTGGAAGTTTGCCTTACCCAGGAATTTCACAAACTATCGTGAGTTTCTCCTGTATTAAAAGTTCTCAAGCATCACCAGCCAGGTGTGGGGGAAAATTTGAGTGAACATCAATATAAAGCTGGGTGAATAACTATTTTTTCAGTTTGCTGGCACTCTGAAAAACAGAAGAAAAAAAATTTGTGTCAAACAGAATCCAAAAATGTCAAAAAAAATCAGCAAATCGAAAAAGTTAACAAACATTTTGTTTCTGGTTGAATGAAATTTTCCATTTTGTTTTAGTTTCTGGGCAATTTTTGACATAAAAGTAAAAGAAATGGTGGGCTAGATTCACAATATGGGCCAACCAAACCTGGTTTTTTTTTGGTGACTAAACTATTTGTCCAAATAATTTTGCCGAAATATTCATTAACAGGGTGTTGAACTAGGATGCAGAGGCTTGCTAGCAGCTGAACTTATTCACTCTTCTTCCTCCTCCCCCGCCCCAGACTGGACAGTATGCTGCAAACGGACAGAACCAGAAGGCCAAGCGCTGAGGTCCACCAAGGACTTTTACCACTTAATACAGACACTGCAATTTATAATCCTTACTGTCTGGGATAATGTTTCAATGCTAGTTATAGTATAAAGTTATATCATTCCACCAGTGTGACTGAGTTATAAAAGAGAGCAGTATTTGCAGAGATGTGCACTCATGCTTGCTAAGACTGTAAGCCTTAATAAATTTGAATCACACTTAGTGGTGGGAGAATGGGAGAGGACAACTGCCCTCAGTGAATGCTAGACCTATCTCATTGCATGCAATATCCTCCATAACAATAATTTTATTGGTCATAATCCAGAAATCCCTGCCTCTTATGCTATCGTTTTCCCCATGATAATAAAGATGGCAGGTGCCACTTACCCAGCTGCGCATCCAGTTCCTACTTCTGCATCACTCCCTCGCCAGACTGTTCCACAGGACCATCCCTGAACTGTCCTCAGAAAATTCATCCAGGACACCTACTAGCCCATCTGGCTGTGTGGGCTGATCCTGGGCTTCCAGTTTTGTAGTCTGTTCCTGGGACTTTGCCCCTTGCTGTCTCCTTCGGTGCTGTTCCCATAATCTCTTCCGCCAACCTAAACGTCAGACTGTCTGTGTTCAGAAGTATGTCATGGAGGATGGTGGGCTCTGTGCTCGTGGTGGGGTCAAGTACCCAATCAAACTCACAGAAGGTGCGTATAGATGGGTGGCTGGACCTGCTGTTGCTATCCTTAGCCTTGCAGTAGAGGATCTTTAGGCGCCTGATACATGCCCTGCACTGTACACCAGTCCAGCTGATGCCCACCTCCACCAGTGTCATCTAGATGGTCTCATAAAAGTGGATATTTCAGGTGCTTCTCACAAAATTATGATCCTGGCTGTATTCACACCCCATTAACCACAACCCTGGAGTGCTCCTCTGGCCAGCTAGCAGCACACTAGGGGGTGGACATCTTACTGTTTGGCAGAGCTGGGCTGAACTGGGCAGGAACTGGAGTAGGCCACATGGAAATGAAGGGTTAAACACCCAGCAAGTGTTTATAAACCAGCAGGTAGCTTCCATTGCAGAGGCAGCAAGAGGGAAGTGAGCAGGTAGAAGGGCTGGAAGATACAGGGAATTATGGGTATGGAATTGGAGGACAACCTAAACATGAGCACACTCCACACTTCAAAGTGGGGACACCGCTCACAGCTCAACACGCACTTTGCCCCATATCCCCAGCCTAGCATGCCAGCATGAGTTCAACACATGCTTATATACGCTTTTAAGGATTTTGAGTGTGGGTGGGATGGAGGGTTGAGCAACAACAAGCAGCGAGCCTGCAGTGTAGATATATCCTCAAACTGAAACTGGCCTTAGTGTATTATGCACGATAAATCAAGAAACTGATCTGTTAATAAACATACCAAAGTGCTTTTGGAATAGGACAAATATTGGACACCTTGCATAGAATCAAATATACATTTTCTAGTTGCATCCCTTTTTTATGTACATTGAAACCAGTTTGAACTCAATGATTAAATTAAACACATATTAAAAAATTATGGAGGAATAAGACATTGAATTACAGTGTGAAACTTAAGCCCCTGTACTACTGAACAAAGACAATTTGAAGAAAAATCATATATCTTCCTCCTTAATCTCTTGATTTTTTTAGCTAGTCTTTCCTTCCAATTTTAATCACAGTGTGGGGGAGAATTAGTCTGGCTAAATGAAAAGTGCAAGGAAATGAAAAAGAGTAAAATGTTACATATTTTAACTCTGTTTTTTTGCTTTCAGTATTCACAATCTCCTTTGAGCTACTAAACCTCAAAAATAAGAAGCATTTAAACATTACATTTATTTCAGAGAATTTTCATTTCTTTTTTAAACTATGTTTAAAAATGTACTATTCAAATATAAATACTCCATTTGAAAAAAAATGGTATAACTGCCCAAGTCACTCAGGTGCTCAATGTACTGACTCATTGGGTGCTCAATAGTTGACCTTTATCTGATTGGCTGTCTGACAACGCTTTGGTGGGTCACTCTGTTAAAGATAAATATGTGTACTTTGCTGCCGAAAGAAAAATGTTTATTAGTTATCACTAGCTCAGTTCTTATCAATATCCACATATATTCTTTATGGAATTCCTTTATACATGTTGTTTAGCTAAGCTACCAGATGTGAATGGCTAACTTGATATAAATCAATTTTCATTGATAAGTTTATTGAACAGTTTAAATTGGAACTATAAATGGAAGTCAGTTTTATGGACTCTTGACAACGAGGGGTAAAAATGCAAACCACTCTACCAAAATATTAAATTCTCATTAGTGAGCAGAATACCACATTTTCCAGAATTTCCTGATGTAGGGAATGTTTTACACTGGAGTCTACATCGATATTAACAATACAGCCTGAATCATGAGATAGAAAATATAAAACAAAAGGCAATGAAAAAAGCTACTGATTAAAATACATGTATCATAAATAACGTACTAACCCTTAGAGTTGCACGACACTATAACCAACTGATTCCATTAGAATGGCAGCCTTTTAACATAACAGATGCAAATACCTGAATGTATTTGCAGAACAGAATTATGTAATAACCTCATAAGACTCATACGGTGACCATAAAAGTGTCTGCAGCACTTCGTCCTTCAGTTCTGCTGTTCTCATGTGCTAATAGAGTTTATTCAGTATTCCCCAGTCAGTCATCCTGATTTTAAGACCTATGTAAGTAACAAGCAGATCCTAGTTCCTGAATGAATAGCTTGGTGTTCAGTGAACTGAACAGATGTTATCATGCCTCTAAAATGATTTGATTGGGATTTCACATGAGAATTCCCACATCCCATATGTGTCAAACATATACAGATACATTTGTCTCTTGGGAAACCTTATTAGGCATAAAAGGGCCACTGACTACTGTGCTGTAAGCACTGATTTTAATTTCTGACTTTATTTTTCTATATTATCATTATAATAGAATGTATTTCCCTGTATCACAACAGCACTTCGTTATACAAGTCTACAGAATCAGTACAATATGAGAGACCAACAAGAAACTCACATTTCAGTTTCATATTAATATTTTGTAACAGACTAAAAATAATAAATACAAATATAAAACAATATACTAAGTAAATGGCTTCTTAAACGCTCAGTGATATTGCATCTCACTTTTTTGAAAGGCTGGATTTCTTAGAAGAAGGAAGAGCTCTCAAGCAGTGCAAAACATACCCTCCTCCAGTAGCCAAAATATTAACTTCTTCCTAGATTATCAACCAGTAAACCTCCATTTTGAATGTATTTTGCTAGCTCATCTGGTTTATTGTACAATTGTATTTCGCCATCAGGTAAACTTTAAAACGACACAACCCCCCAAACTTTCTATAAAGAATAAAACTCCTTTAAACAAGTATTCTGTTGCAGACAATTATTATGCTTAAAAAATAACCCACCTTCTATTCCTAATACAAGAAACATTTTTTACTTTTAACTGTAAAATTAAAGTTAAAAACAGGATGGCAAAAATTGGTAATAGCTATTTATTTAGTAGCTATTTATATGTTTAGAGATTGTTGTAAATATTACCAACCTTAGATGAGTCTACAGTACCATAGAAATAGACATTTCTGGGTGGAAAGAACCTTTGGCCCACCTAATTCAACTTCTAAATTGTGACAGGAACAACCAGCTTCTCTGCACGCATGTACAGGTATGTCCCAAAGACTGTCCTGTTTAATCTTAACCTCTTATTACACCAGCAACCACAGCTAGTTCGTTCTTGTGACAGATTTTTTCCACAAACTAATGACCCTTTTGCTGAAGAAACTCCTCCTTTTCTGTATATTGATTACTGCTCTAACAACATTCTCTTTGCAAACTATTTCCAGGCAGTGATTACAACACTTCATTTCACTTCTCAACTCCTAGTCCTGTTTACACACAGTCGGAAGTGCCCACAATTCTTCGCCACTCCTTCCAGTGTGTGGCACACTGTGTCTTGGAGTTCCAGTCCTTTTCTCTTCAAACTTCTCTTGACAAAGTCTTTCCATTATATCCTCAGTCTTGCACATCCTTTCTTACTGTCCTCTTCCTCCCATGCTTTCTTTTCTGGTCATTCTTCTCCCATTCTTATCATATGTCCACCCCACCTCAAACCTGTGCTCTCCAGTCTATATGTCAGTCAGAGTCCCAACTTCATCTTCCCCGTAATTTCTTCCATGCACACACTGTCTATCCCCCGCTTGCCTGCCATTTCCTCAGAATATTATTGATGGGATAGGTCCATCAATGGCTATTAGCTGGGAATGGGTGACAGGGGATGGATCACTTGATGATTACCTGTTCTGTTCATTCCCTCTGGGGCACCTGGCATTGGCCACTGTCGGAAGACAGGACATGGGGCTAGATGGACCTTTGGTCTGACCCAGTATGGCCGCTCTTATGTTCTTATGTGGACACAGTGGCAAAATGAGGACAGACACATGGATGGATTTTAAGTAGCAGGCCACAACTTTTATTTAACTTTAATATAGAGGAGGGTGCTACTCACCCATCACACATTCTTTCCTATACCAGGCATTTAATTGGTTCTAGTCCAGGGGTTACAGGGATCCTACCATATAACCCATAACTTGGGCTAAGCTCTCATCAGCCTAGCCCCCAGGACTCAGCTTACTCAGCTTAGTCCTACCACCCTCCCCCTGCAAGGGGGACAGAGGGTGCAGCAGGGCAGGGACCTCAGCCCACAAGGTCTGACCTGAGCCCATGAAGGCCACAATATCCCACCCCATCCCATGAACCCAAGGCCCATCACCAAATCCCAGGTCTCTTACCTCTGGGAACCATTCATTTTATCCTTTTAAACACACTGGGCACTGACCACTGGGGGTGCCAGTAACTAGCCTGGTTCCCCCCACACCCTCTCACAACCACGCGGCCTGGAATCACAACTCCTGCCCAATCCATTCCCTCACATTCCATATCCAAATGTCAGCACCTCCATCTGACAAGTGTTCACCATCATCCCTGAAAATTCAGGCCAACCGTAACAGATATTCCTATGTGGTATCACTGAACCCCCTCTATCCAGGGATATCCTAGTGACCTCCCTATCCACTTTCTTCCTAGCCTTGTTCACGAGGGCTGGATCTGTGGCTCCTTGCCAAACCTGCCTTGTGAGCATTTCTGACCAGAGCAACCTCACCTCTGCCCATGATTGCCTAAGCAAGCTAACATCCCTCTGGATTCTGTCCCTTACGTTGACTCCTGTACAGCCCCTGAGATTGTTCTACCTGAGGTGAATAACCAGGACTGAGGTGATTCCATGTTGTTCATCAGTGGGTGCAGAAGAGGCACAAGCTTCTCCCACTGCATATATTTTCTGCCGAACCACTGGATGAGAACAGCTTCGGGTCTGAAGCCCAGCAGAAATCTGCTTGCTGTCCAGGTTATCCTCTTGTGGGCCCAATGCACTATAGAATGCCTGAAAATCCAAATACTGAGTATGCTCTGGATACCTTCTGAAACAAAAGGTGTGTTGCATTAGTTACATTTTACCATTCCCTGTTATCTTTTCCTTGGTGTGGATGTAAGTCATGTAACACCTTGATTTCCAGTGCCCTATTGCTTACACCATCCATGGACCAAACCTCCCTGCAGCTGCTGACGTTGCTGCCCTGAAAGAATGAGTACCAAATTTACCCCGGGCAAGACTGCAGTAGCTTACGTTTTTTCTTGGTACCTTGTCAGAAAGCTGCCATCGCCCTGTGTGAACAGTGCGCCCAGCTGCTGACCCTGTATTTTTAGTAAGGATTTTACTGCCTTTATGGGGCATAATCATTTGTCTGCACATTTCTTCAACACCACTTAAGCCCCACTGCTCTTCTAGTTTGTTTTCAAGTACCTTAAGTACAGGAACATTGCTCCTGTAGGTAGAGTCCATTAATTTCAATGAATGCTGGAACCTGTCTGCAGCTGCCAAAGGCACCTGCTCACTCACTCCAAAAGCGCCGAAAAGGGCAACAATGAATGCTGCCCTAAATAAAATGGCCTGCAGACCCAGGGTAGAGCCTTTAATAACACTGTCAGGGTTTCCAGTGTTATGGGTAAGCTGTCATCCTACTGGCACCCACCCCTCCTGGGCCACCCTTCTAAGAGCTTCCATACTACAAAATGTCCGTGTGAGTCTGGGAAACCCACCAGCCTACTCCAGTATGACAGACCCGGTAGCTGGCCAGATATAATGGAGGAAGCCAACCCACAGTGGGCCAAGGACACCACATATTGCACCACCTGGTGTGTAAGTATGGCGAAACAACGATGAAGCCCTTCCTGTGCCCTAAATTCCATGAACTCTGTAAAGCTGGCCTTATAGACCCCCAAAGTCCGTAGGACAACAGAGTCCTAGACTAGTCAGAAAGCAATCATGAGCCAAGATTCCAGAGTTGCTCTCCTGGGATATGCACTGTATGAAAAAAGGATGTTAAACTATAGGCAGTGTATAACGAAGGCCCTCACCAGCCTCATTACCCAAGCAAACTTAGCCGACTGCCTGTTTACAATATGGATCATAGATTTTTTGTTGCACCAGCAGCAGAATTTTCTGTTCTGAAAGTTCTCTCCTCAAATAGTGCGTGCCACCATTATAGGAAAAGTCAAGGAAGGTGACATCCCTTGTAATCCCCTGAGCCACCCAGCTTTCTGGCCACCTCTGCGCACACCACTTTCCTTGAAAGTAAACCCCAAAACCTAGGCCTCTTGAGGCATTGGATTGTACCTGCAGCTCAGTCCTGAGCAACCAGTCTGAATGCCATATTGAAGCATCATTAAACACCTCCAGAAAACTTTCCCACACTTCTAAATAGGCTGATGTCAGACAGGTACAGAATGCCCAACCAGGAGACACCACCTGGCACACAAAGTTTAGGTGCCCCATGAGCACCTGTACTTCCCTCAGTGTAATTTTCTTTGCCCCTTTGAGAGCCCATATCAGTGCCCTGACCAATTCCAACTTCTCTGCAGGAGAAACAACCCAAACTCTGCCCAGTTCAATGCCCAGATACATTAAATTTTGGGCAGGGCCTCCTGTTTTCTCTGTGATGAGGGAACCCTCAGGGACTTGGCTAGGTTCTGGAATGCCTGAAGGAAGTACTTGCAGTTGCCTGTCCCTAATCTTCCTGCAAATAAGAAGTCAGGGAGATAGTGAACTGTGCACAATCACCCACTCCAACACAGAGCTGAAACTTTCAAAAGCAGCACATGCCACCGAGCATCCCCTGTGCATGGCTTTATCAAAATAGTAGTGGCTTTCAAACTGAAACCCAAGCAAGCTGAAGTCCGTGGGATGCACTGGGAGCAGCTGGACTGCAGACTTGATGTTGCATTTAGCTAATGCCGCCCCCAGAGCCACACTCCTTCACTATGGCTATCACAGCATCAGATGAGGAGTATCTCACCGAACACAGCTGGGGGTCAATATAGCCATTTAGCCATGAGCCCTGGGGGTAGGACAGGTGATGGATAAGCCTGTATTCACCCTTCACCTTCTTTGGTAGCACACCCAGGGAAGTATGTGCAATTCCAGCACTGGACGACGCGGAGAGGGGCCTGCCACTCACCCTGCTGCCCCTTCCAAGGTGATCTTGGCCTTCACTATCTGTTCAAAGCCTTTAATGGACTTCAAGTTCTCTGCCCAGGAGTGGCACCTCACTCCCTCATTGGGATTTTAAAACCGTCTGAAAATCCATTCCATAAATAAGCTGTGACTTTTGTCTGGGGGTAGTCCAATAACAAATTCCATACTACCTGTATCTTAACTGGAGAAGGAGCCTTTCCCCTGGTTACTGTCTCCCTCTGTCCTTGCTGACCCCGTTTCCTACCACCCTGTTGGAACTGCCATTTACCGGACCAGTCTGCAATCCAGGCCAGTGAGGCGTTGTGTCACTGCCTGTCCTGTAACCCTCGGTGTCTTAAATGCTCTGCTACTGTGATTCTTTTGTCTGAACACCAGCAGCCAGCAGATTAGCATGCAGGATACCCTGAATGTCTGTGTGCTGTGCATCCCTGGATCAGTAACTCTGACTCCAGCAGCCTGCCTACAGCACAACAGCCCCAGACTGGCTTCCATACACTGAGCGTCTGTGTGTAACTGCAGCCCTGGTCCAGCAACTTTGACCCCAGCAGCCTGCCAGCAACACACCACTCACACTCCCTGGTCCCTACCAGCCTTGCAGGTTGACGCCAACATACTCCCAGTGCCACATTTCTCAAAAATTTGTGCTCTGCAATGTCCAACCCTCTCCTGGACCATTCAGGGAGATATTAAGGTTCATTTTCTCCTTGAAAGACACATAAGGACATCACATAATCAGAATTCCAGCATATATCTATAACTGTTAGTATACACCTCAGACATACATCACACAAGAATATTAATGATCGGTGAGTTATTAGTTTTCTAGTGCCATGTTACATGACACCTTTCCAATACAGATTATAACCACAGTGAGTTAGGTGCAGTGAGTATATCAGGCCTGACGAGAACTGCTGACACAGAGCAGTGAACTACAAATGGGCCTCTGTGTCACACCCCCTAACAACAGGACAGGGCTCTGTGCTGTTCCCCCCCGCACCTCCGACAACAATATTTGTACTCGCTTTGGGAGCAAAAACATTTTGATAGTTAAATGCAAAGCACACATTTCTGCATTTTGAAAAGGAGGTTTTGGCACTGGCAACCCACTGTCTGTGAATGCCAGCTGGATGGGGCAATAAAGAATCACACACTCCAGCCACAGTTCCTGGTCTATTTTTTGTCAGCGTAATTCAGGCTCCTCTGCTACCCTCACTAAATTCTCTGTCATACCTTAACCATGCTACCCACCTACATGTAGCATAAACCCTGCTATTAAATCCTCACAAAGAAATACATTTCTTGGGGCTCCTCACACAAACTATACTCGCATAAATGCAAAAGGCTGCTGACCACTTCTCAAGTGTTTGAGGCACCTTAGCTCTGCGGGGTTTGTCAATGTCTTTTTTTGTCCTTTTTGTACACTTCCTCTAACTTTCCTAAACAGCAAGTAAATAAATCCACAAACTGCCCCTTTTAAATCTTTCCCTTAGACATTAGACAGATGATTCCTGAGCAGCCACGTGGATTCTGCATAAAATCTAGGGGCGTTAGCCACCATAGCTCCCGTCTCTGTCCCATTAAGAATGCTGCTGCCTGGCAATGGGGGGGATCCCTCCCTGATTGCTCCATGTCAGTCCCACCCAAACACGTGACAGGTTTACCCCCTCATCTGAGAGGGCCCACTCTTCTTGGGCAGGCTGCCCAGCCTATGGCAACCAGTGCCAATGATTTTGCCAGGTCACCCCACATCCTTTGAGGGGAGTGTCAAAAGGAGGAGCTACCAGGCAGCTACCTTTCCCCCGAGCACTGAGGCTCACAATTCCTTCTTCAGCATCTGTGGGCTGCTGGCAAACTCTACTGCTATATCCTGAGGAGGCAAGTAGGATTCTTGGTGAGCGTGGGCCTGGGGACACTCACCCGCTCCTCATCATCCTTGTCCACCTCGATGAGGCTCAGACCCTCGCTATCCTCAATCTCAGACCTCAAATCCCTCCCATGGACCTCCTGTATGAAGGGTTCAGGACCCCCTCTTGGAGGAATGCACTCCTCTGACACCCCAACATCAGCAAAGTGAGCTGTCCCAGCTGGGGTCCTGGCCCACAACTCCCCTGCAAAGCTGCCCAAATGAACCCTCACCCACTTCCAAGGCCACCTCTTTCCAGCAGGGCAGGGCTAGGTCCCTCCGATGCCTTGGAAGGGCCTCTTACTACCTACACCCTGAACCCTACCCCTCTGCCCCAAGGGAGGGGGAAAGGGACCAGATCTTCTGCCTAGCTACCCCAAAGCAGCTTCTGGAGCAGGACCCACAGGGCCACTGGCTGTACCCTTGACCAAAGCCCTCCCCGCCGAAGCAGGAAGAGGGGATGAAGCAGGACAAAAGGAGCAGTGCACTCCCTCGCTGATGGAACTGTCCTGTCTCACCATCGGCCCCATCAAGTCCCCCCACCCTTTGAGGCAGGTGGTGGCACTTTTCTACTACCTGCATTTTCTTTTCTTCCATCTGCATAAAACCCACCATTACACCATAGAGCAGGCAGGGGCAAACACATGCAGCATATATTTTTCCTTTCAGTTTGTTACTTAATTGCTGATCCCATCTTTTTTCACTGCCGCCCATGCACATTTGGGTTCTTCTTTTCATTCCTCCAGATCTCTTGCCAACAGCACTGATGTACTTCCCAAGCACACATTCTTTCTTCTGCTTTAGCTTCTCTCCTAAAACTTCAATCAACAGCTCTTCTTCCACCTTCCCTACTTGCATAACCTCAGTTTTCTTTGTGTTTCCCTTCAAACCATGGTCTTCAAAAACAGATGCCTACACCCATGATATTTACCAATACCTCTTTGCTGTCAGCCAAAAGGGCCAGAAGGTCAGCATTCATTAGTTTTCTGTGTCTCCATAGGTTTGGTTCTCCTACTAATGAATTCCATAACTAGGATGAAGATAAGGGGACTCAGCAGTGCCTTGTCTAAACCCCACCACCACATCAAAGCTCTCCAAAATTCCATGTACTGTTACCACCTTAGCTCTTGACCCTCAGTACAGCTCCTCTGTCATCGCCACTTCTTGAAGTCCTCCTCCCATCCATCTCAATACTCCAAACGCCAGCTCCTGCAGAATCCAGTCGTAAGCTTTCTCACAATCAAGAAATGCTACATAGGAGTAACTATTTCATTTTAAAAATGAAAGAATTGGCTAAACCTAAATGTAGCATATGAATGAAAAAATATTTTTAAAGCTGCATAACATGCTGAAAAAAGATTGATTACATCAAGCTTCATTGCATGTTCCATGGGTTTCAAGGGTAACAAAGCCAATATATAATTCAAATGTAAAATTATTTGACTGGAACTAGACTGGGTAATCAGTATTGTTGCTATAGGTGGAAAATGCCATAGTACCCTGTTTGACAAAAACAAAGCATGAATTGCATGGCTGATAATCATTCCATATTAAAACATATTCTTTAAAAGGGGGAAGAAATTCAAGCCAATAAGTAATGGTGGGATTATTTTCAAGAACATAGAGTAAACATAAAACTACTGCCCTTAGCCTAAACGCCCTTTAAAGCTCCTTTTTGGAGAATTCACCTGCATAACTGGCCTAATCCAATACCATTTGACGTCAGTAGAAATATTATACCTATTGCCTTCAATGGGTATTGGGTCAGGTTCAATATACACCCTACAAAGCCCCACTGTAAGGGTTTATGTGGTTTGAAGGGTTTTGTGTGAGTCCTGTGTCCTCGCATGAATTTATCTATTTTGTGACCTTCTCTTACTCTCAGTTTTGTACCTTCTTCCATCCCCAACCTGCACTTCGACCAGCCTCCCACCTCCCTTGCACAATGCTCTATCTCCACCAGCAATAGCCTCTTGGAGAAGTGACGAGAAGCCTGCTTATACTTCCCTCCTCACCACTGAGGAGTCACTTCTTGGCTTGTAAAACTGTTTTTCCACATCCATGTTTAAGTGAGATTGTAACTCTTCATGGGATCCTGGTCTATAGCTGGGGCTCCTAGCTGCTACTAAAATACACACACACAAAAAAAAGATAGTAAATAATAATTGCAGGAACTTTGTCTTTTTTTTTTTTTTTTTTTTTTATAAGTGCACTTTCAAACTTTTTGAGAATGTACTAGTGCTGGGCTTGTTTTTCTTATTATGCAATTTCTTTCTGAGCAGAATTATGCAAACCACAGTCTCTCTCTGGGAAAACAGAAGAAGCCAAACTACTGGAAGTTTCTGGCAAAAAAGCAAACTTGTTCTTAAATCGTTCTGAAGATTTGAAATGTTAACATTCCAGTTATTCTGAATTGCAAATACAGAATCATCAAAATTAGAAGAAAAATACTTTACTGGTTACCTAAATTTAAATTCTGTGAACCTAAGAATACAATGCAAAATGTTCCCTGCACTATGTTTGCTAGTGCTTTAACCACTCTGCGTTGAGGGGTCCAAACAGTGAGGGGCTTCCACTACTCCCTCAGGAGACTAGCTTAAGAACTCTCCTTGTCAGAAGGTGTCTCCTGATGCTCCTCTTAGTTTAAACACTTGCAGGTGATAACCCTGTCACCTCTTAGGGTAGGTCTTCACTTATGGTAGTGTGTGAAGTACAGGCGCCGCATGCCCAGCTAGCACAGCTATAAAATAGCAGTTTAGATGGTGAGTCACTGCCTAGGCAAGTTAGAGTGACCTACACCCCTGAACCCTAGGGTGTATACTGTACACAGCACTCTACAGGACCAAGCAATGCCCCTCTCCCCATTTTTAGCAGTGTAGTGGCTCCACTGCTTCCCTGCTGCTGGAACCTTTCCCCATGGTGCTCCCCTGCCCCCACCGCCCGCTGGAGCCTTTCACTGCTGCGTGTAGCTACTACACACTGCAGCGAGTGTGGACACAGCCTGCTTTTAACTGAGGTGGGTAGCAGCTATATGTAACCTACAGGTGTAGGCAAGTGTAGACAAAGTCTTAGATGTGTTATTCAGCTAAACAATATGTATTAAACTCTTTTAATCTTTCCTTATGAGCTGGTCTCAATGCCCTGCTCTGTGAAGTAATGCCACTATGCATTCAGCTCAAAATCCTCTGTTTCAGATTATTCCCCCAGACGTATAAAGAAAATATTTTTCCAAGTTGGAGCTTATTTTGTTGTTTCCTGCTCAAGTTTCTAAATTCCATGGGTCTCTTTTCACAGTCAACAAGGGTGTTTACGGCACCTCTCAATTTAGGATTATTTGCAAATTGTATTAACATGCTGTTCCTGGATTATTAATGAAAATGTTAAATTAGACTAAAACTGACTCTGTAAAAACCCCAAACACCTCTTCCTTTAGATATGGTCCTTCAGCCAGTTTTCAATCTACATATCCAAGCCAATTTGAATTGATTTTGTGAGGCTTCATCAGACAATGCATCTTGTTTTAGTAAATCTAGATATGTGTGGTCCCTTCAATCACCGTAAATTGGCAATCTGCCTGTGAAGCAGGGTGCAATGCTATTTTCAATTATTTCACTCCAGGATATACAACTGAATCAATGCCCGAAAAGCTCTAATTCTAGGTGAGACATCACTGGCAGGAAAGATGTAATAAAATGTTGACTTTGATATATCCCTGATTCATCCATTGGTCCTGCCTCTGTGCAGGAGGCTGAATGAGATGACTTCTCAAGGTCCCTTCCAGACCTGCATTTCTATGATCATTTCTATGATCTGGGGCAATCTGTGAGCAGCACAGTGCCTATTTCAGTACCTTCCCATCATAATCAAACGTTTAGGTACCCTGAAATGTTCTCTTACAACATTATTTTTATTTATAAGATCTTGCTGATTTACAAGAAATATGTAAGGTCCCTTGGCTGAGATGGTTTAAATCTAAAGGCCAGGCACAGATAAAATAAAATGCACTAGCACATTGTTTCTCAGCTGATAGATTACCGCCCCGCCCACTCCAGGGATTCACAAAAGGCAGTCAAAGAGGGTTGCAAGAAATTGAAAAATGTATTATAATCTAAAGCAAATTAAATCTTGTTCCTCTTCTCCAGGCACACCTTTACCCTTCCAGGTCAAGTGTTCTCTGTCTACCTCTTGAAACAACCACAATAACAAATGTTACGGGGTTACCATTTACATTTTACTCTTTTATGGCAAAGGTAAGGGTGTTGTGAAAATGTTTCCAGTAAGGGGATCATCACCTGGAAAAGGTTAAGGAACTGTCCTAGGAGAACCAAAGGAAGTGTTAGCTTTCTGACTGCTACTGCACTTTCAGACAAACATAATGTGATTTGGGGAGAGATGTTTAAAAGTTTACTCTGCTCAGAAGTTGATCTAGACCAAAGCTGGTCTGGATAACATCCACAATGGGTTCATCTCTCCCTTTGGTCCAATCAGCAAAAGCTGCCTACTCTGATCTCTCAGTCCTTGAGCCCAGGATTGTAGCATCCCAAATGTCTGGAGCAGAGCAAAGATCATCCAGGAAATGATCCGTAACCAAAGCTTCACCCTGCCAGTTGGGGGGGGAAAAATCAGTCTCCTTAAACATCTCCCCAATGGCCTTCCACCACAGTCAGTGCTGGCTCCCCTATTGTTCAATATATGTACTTACAACCTTCCTCAAGGTTGCAGGCCTAGAAGCATGTGTATACTGATGACATCTGTATTACTGACACTGAAAACGGTTTCCATAGAATTCAAGGGAATCTCAGCCAAGCCACGGATACTTGGACCACTTACTACCAGCAATGGAGACTAATTCTTAGGGTGTATCTGCTCAGGGGATTTAATCCACAGCTTTTTGGTGCATGTCAGGTAACTCACGGGCTGGGAGATGCACTAATAGCATGCTCATGTTCTGTTTTCAATTCACATCATGTGACCAGCAGGCAGCAGGCTGTTGCGAACTGAAGGCATAATGTTCTCTGGAGGTATCCCATGGTCCTTTGCTTCACCTCTGAGCAGCATGCATATGGGATTGTTTTTGCTGTAAATTGTGGGAAGCCAGGTGGGTTTAAATAAAAATAATCCCATGATTCCACTGTCCTTATCCCATGCTTCCTTTCCGAGCTGGCTCATGCCATTTCAAATTACCGTCAGCCCGCATGGACCCAACAACGCTCCACATCACTATGGTGACAAGCAAGAATACACACAATCTGCTTGAGCTGTATGACCCTACTCAGAGCCAGTTGAATCTGGCATTGGACGCCACCCGTCACACCACTGAGCAGTTGAGGCTGACACAGAAGACTATTCTATGGGATGCTCTGCATCAGTGGCAATAGGATGAGGTGGAAGAATAGGAGGACACTGAGCTTTTGGAACAAAAGGACCTCCTGGATCACCTACACAGCATTCAGTGCCATTTCTGGGTCTGGGAAGCTATCATGGGTTGGTGGGAGAGGATCATTCTGCACAGCTAGGACACCCAACTGTGGCAAGAGAACTTCAGGGTTACCTTTTTGAAGATATGTGCAGAACAGGCCCCAGAGCATCAGTGACAGCATACCAACATACTCATGGAGAAGCTGGTCACCCCAGAATGTTATCGGTCAGTAGCCAACAAATTCCAAGTGGGGAGATCGACCGTTGGGGGTCACTGTCCTGCAGATCTGCTGTGACATTGATAAGGTATTGTCTAACCAGGTCATGAACCTGGATAATTCTCGGGAGATCATTGATGGCTTTGCACACATGGGGTTCCCAAACTGTATAGGTGCAACTCATTGTACCACCACCACCCCTGCCAGATGCAGAATTTATAAACAGAAAAGGGTATTTCTTCAGGGTGCTGCAAGGACTGATGGACCTCTGCGGCAGGCTTACAGACATAAATGCAGGGTTATCTGGGACAGTCCACAATGTTAGGCTCTTTTGGCACTCAGTACTATTTAAATTAATGGAGAAAGGACTGTTGGCTCCCAGGTCTACTGAGGACATTAATGGTGTGGAGGTTGGTCCAGTTATTTTGGGAGACCCAGCTTATCACCTGATGCCCTGGCTAATGAATGGTTGCAGAATGGTTGTCCAGTGTGCATTTAGCCATTTGGGAGGCAGATGGCACTGTTTATGGAACAGATTGGAAGCTTCAGGAGGAAAAATGATCCAACCATTATAACTGAATTTATTGTTTTGCACAACAACTGTGAAAGCAAGGGGGGGAAGCCTTACGGCTGGGTGGGAGGCTAAAGTGCCGAGACTTGCTCAGAGGTTCGAGCAGCCAGCAAGGCATCCCATAGGGAACACAAGCAGCTAGGGAAATGCTGTAAGAGATGCCTATTGTTTGTATTTTGAGTCTCATGGCTGAACATGTTAGCCTGTGCGCGTTGTGTTGGGATATAGCTATTGGAAGCACTGGGGTATTGCATGTGGATCGCTGAAGTGTAGCATGTCCTATGTGCTTTTGTAAAACACTATGAATTATTTCAGCTTTATTTAAAGGCTTTTCTGTGTTAATTGCAATGATGACCCATAATCAGTGTACTGTGAATGGTTTTTATTATGAAGCAATAAAACCTATAATAAAGCTTCAATGGAAAATTATCTTTGTATTTGGAAAGACATTTAAATGACCTATATACAAAAAAATCCACTATACATAAGAAGACAGTTACCTTTTCGTAACTGTTGTTCTTCAAGATGCGTTGCTCATGTCCATTCCACTGTAGGTGTATGTGCTCGCCCCATGCACCAGTGCTGGAAGTTTTTCCCTTAGTGGTATCCGTAGGGGACTGGCTCCGGCGCGCTCTGGAGTAGCATGCTTATACACCAGTATAAGGGGCGCTGCCAGCTCCCCTCACTCTCAGTTCCTTCTTACCGCCAGTGATGGTGCTGGAGCATCTCCTTTCTTTGGCATGCTTACTCCTCTCAACTGTGCCTAGTTGTGAACTTTTGTATATAGTTGTTAAAAACTTTGATAGTTTTATAGTTCCCTTAGTGTAGAGTTAGTGATAGTTGGTTAGTCCTGAACGGGACTTAGCCTAGGGACAGGACATGCCCCAGTCTTCAAACCTTGCAACTGTTGCAAGAAACCCAATGGTTGCTCCAGCTGAATGCTCTGCATTCTGAGGGTACAGCTGCCACACTCAGCTCATCAATATAGAGTTGAACTCGTATCATTAGTGGCTGTTTGAATTATACACCACCCTCCAGTTTGCACATGTAGCTCTGCCAGACCTTCGATGAGATGCCATTACTGTTAAGTCTGCCTGGAGAGCTGTGACAGATGAGACCAACCTATTACATCCCCAGTTGACTGATGCTCCACTTTCAAACAGGAAACAACAGGCAGCACCAATTTGAAGGTCTGCTCATGTTCAGGGGAGGAATCCCACTCCTGTGGACTGGAGTATGACACCACAGTTGATCTCTTGACACCCCTTTCCTCATGCAGTCCTGGACAAGAGTGCTGCTGGCCCTTTACCATGCACAGATGATCAGCATAACCAAGGAGCTGAAAACTATATTCTTATAGAGCGGAAGCAATGGTGGGAAAGAGAGTCTATGCACAAAGTCAATTCAGGAATTCATCTCTGCACCTGCCTCCTTCTCCACTTGATCGTAGACCCAGGACTGGGCTCACAGCTACTTTATGGCTTACATCGAGTTGCCACAACTATGCGGCAGTTTGGCCTGGTTTCCTCTCCACACTGTGACTGTGGGGTAGCATTGCAGACAATAACTGAAGTGGTGGCAAAGTGCCCAACTTGACACCTGGAAAGCCTTTTTACAATGCCTACCCTCCCTTGATGCAGAGGCCATCCTCTGCTTACAGAACCTGGACATTAAGCTCTGATGTCTGCAAATAATAATAAGAAGAAGATAATTTTATTTCTCCAAAATAGACCATTTTTGCCAACAGTAAGCATTGTGCTGCAACAGACTTTGCAGCACAATTCAAACTCTGATTATCTTTAAGCAAAAATTTCAATCTTTGAGAGTACTCGAAACAAAAATAAAATTCTAATCTATCCTAGAGATAAATGCCTCTGCTATTTTGCTGTCAGTGATATGCATACCAAAGGAAATAGCATAAGGCCATATCCTCTAGTCTTTACACAGGAAAAATACCAAATGAAGTCAATGGGAGTTTTGTGTGAATAACAACAAACACTAATTATAATACTTAGCACTTTCAACTGTAGATATCAAAGTGCCTTACAAACGTGGGTGGGTATTATCTCTATTTTACAGAGAGAGTGCAATCTTAAAGATTCGGACCCTGATTCACCAAAGTACTGAAGTATGAATTTAAGCACTGTGCTGAATTTGGGCCTTGGTCCACATTCAGAGTTACATTTTCCTCCAGCATAGGAGGTTGTTTCCTCCTCTGGAAAATAATCCTTGTAAATATATTTGCAAGGTTTCATGATGTGCACTACATAACCATGTAGCAGAATACAGTGTGTGACAATATATAAAATTAATGTGAAATAGTCTGATAAAATCAGATTCTGTATAATCTGATAAATTATCACAAGTGTTGAGCAACGCCATATATTTATTACAAAATATATGACAAATCTACAGTATTTGGAGTGCGGGAAGAGGAAGAATCTCTTTCCTTAAATGTTGGTATGGGTAATGTAGTTTAACAATACTTAACGTTCATGGAATTTTCCTTTTTCAGAAGAGTTGTACAAATTAACTATTTAATTAATTGGCAACATTATTTATGCTGTATTTAGCTAGTTTGAAGGAATCTGGTCACCTGTGAATAATTAAATCTTGTTTTCTGCTATAAACATCTCTTGAAATTCTTTAGTGTATAAGAACATAACATAAGAATGGCCATACTGGGTCAGACCAAAGATCCATCCAGCCCAGTATCCTGTCTACCGACAGTGACCAATGCCAGGTGTCCCAGAGGGAGTGAACCTAACAGGCAATGATCAAGTGAGCTCTCTCTTGCCATCCATCTCCACCCTCTGACAAACAGAGGCTAGGGACACCATTCCTTATCCATCCTGGCTAATAGCCATTAATGGCCTCAACCTCCATGAATTTATCTAGTTCTCTTTTAAAACCCGTTATAGTCCTAGCCTTCACAACCTCCTCAGGCAAGAAGTTCCACAGGTTGACTGTGCACTGTGTGAAGAAGAACTTCCTTTTATTTGTTTTAAACCTGCTGCCCATTAATTTCATTTGGTCGCCCCTAGTTCTTATATTATGGGAGCAAGTAAATAACTTTTCCTTATTCACTTTCTCCACACCACTCATGATTTTATATACTTCTATCATATCCCCCCTTAGTCTCCTCTTTTCTGAAAAGTCCTAGCCTCTTTAATCTCTCCTCATATGGGACCTGTTCCAAACCCCTAATCATTTTAGTTGCCCTTCTCTGAACCTTTTCTAATGCCAGTATAACTTTTTTGAGATGAGGAGACCACATCTGAATGCAGTATTCAGGATGTGGGTGTACCATGGATTTATATAAGGGCAATAAGATATTCTCCGTCTTATTCTCTATCCCTTTTTTAATGATTCCTAACATCCTGTTTGCTTTTTTGCCTGCTGCTGCACACTGCATGGACGTCTTCAGAGAACTATCCACGATGACTCTTTCCTGATTAGTTGTAGCTAAATTAGCCCCCATCATACTGTATGTACAGTTGGGGTTATTTTTTCCAATGTGCATTATGAAGATATACCTATCTCGTAGAGCTGGAAGGGACCTTGAAAGGTTGAGTCCAGTCCCCTGCCTTCGCAGCAGGACCAAGTACCATCCCTTGCTTTACTTTACATTTATCCACATTAAATTTCATTTGCCATTTTGTTGCCCAATCACTTAGTTTTGTGAGATCTTTTTGAAGTTCTTCACAGTCTGCTTTGGTCTTAACTATCTTGAGCAGTTTAGTATCATCTGCAAACTTTGCCACCTCACTGTTTACCCCTTTCTCCAAATCATTTATGAATAAGTTGAATAGGATTGGTCCTTGGACTAACTCTTGCGGAACACCATTAGTTACCCCTCTCCATTCTGAAAATTTACCATTTATTCCTACCCTTTGTTCCCTGTCTTTTAACCAGTTCTCAATCCATAAAAGGATCTTCCCTCTTATCCAATGACAACTTAATTTACATAAGAGCCTTTGGTGAGGGACCTTGTCAAAGGCTTTCTGGAAATCTAAGTACACTATGTCCACTGGATCCCCCTTGTCCACATGTTTGTTGACCCCTTCAAAGATTAATAGACTAATAGATTAGTAAGACATGATTTCCCTTTACAGAAACCATGCGGACTTTTGCCCAACAAATTTATTTTCTTCTATGTGTCTGACAATTTTATTCTTTACTATTGTTTCAACTAATTTGCCCGGTACTGACATTAGACTTACCGGTCTGTAATTGCCAGGATCACCTCTAAAGCCCTTTTTAAATATTGGCGTTACGTTAGCTATCTTCCAGTCATTTTAAAGGCCAATTTAAAGGCCGATTTAAAGCCGATTTACAAACCATAGTTAATAGTTCCACAATTTCACATTTGAGTTCTTTCAGAACTCTTGGGTGAATGCCATCTGGTCCCGGTGACTCGTTACTGTTAAGTTTATCAATTAATTCCAAAACCTCCTCTAGTGACACTTTAATCTATGACAATTCCTCAGATTTGTCACCTACAAGGGACGTCTCAGGTTTGGGAATCTCCCTAACATCCTCAGCCGCGAAGACTGAAGCAAAGAATTCATTTAGTTTCTCCGCAATGACTTTATAATCTTTAAGTGCTCCTTTTGTATCTCGATCGTCCAGGGGCCCCACTGGTTGTTTAGCAGGCTTCCTGCTTCTGATGTATTTAAAAACATTTTGTTATTACCTTTGGAGTTTTTGGCTAGCTGTTCTTCAAACTCCTTTTTGGCTTTTCTTATTACATTTTTACACTTAATTTGGCAGTGTTTATGCTCCTTTCTATTTACCTCACTAGGATTTGACTTCCACTTTTTAAAAGATTCCTTTTTATCTCTCTCTGCTTCTTTTACATGGTTGTT
This sequence comes from Emys orbicularis, assembly GCF_028017835.1. NCBI lineage: Eukaryota > Metazoa > Chordata > Testudines > Emydidae > Emys > Emys orbicularis. The sequence continues at coordinate 117,501,144 of NC_088685.1, read as the reverse complement.
AAGCCACGGTGGCTCTTTTTTGTTCCTTTACTGTGTTTTTTAATTTGGGGTATACATTTAAATTGGGCCTCTATTATGGTGTCTTTGAAAAGTGTCCATGCAGTTTGCAGGGATTTCACTCTAGTCACTGTACCTTTTAATCTCTGTTTAACTAACCGCCTCATTTTTGCATAGTGCCCCTTTCTGAAATTAAATGCTACAGTGTTGGGCTGTTGAGGTGTTCTTCCCACCACAGGAATATTAAATATTATATTATGGTCACTATTTCCAAGGAGTCCTGTTGTAATTACCTCTTGGACCAGATCCTGCACTCCACTCAGGACTAAATCGAGAATTGCCTCTCCCCTTGTGGATTCCTGTACCAGCTGCTCCAAGAAGCAGTCATTTAAAGTATCGAGAAATTTTGTCTCTGCATTTTGTCCTGAGGTGACATGTACCCAGTCAATGTGGGGATAACTGAAATCCCCCCACTATTATTGAATTCTTTATTTTGATAGCCTCTCTAATCTCCCTTATCATTTCATCGTCACTATCACTGTCCTGGTCAGGGTGGTCGATAATAGATCCCTAATGTTATATTCTTATTAGAGCATGGAATTACTATCCATAGAGATTCTATGGAACATGTGGATTCATTTAAGATTTGTACTTCATTTGAGTCTACATTTTCTTTCACATATAGTGCCACTTCCCTCCTCCCCTCCCTTTCCCCCTCCCCGGCACAACCTGTTCTGTCCTTCCGATATATTTTGTACCCTGGAATGATTGTGTCCCATTGATTGTCCCCACTCCACCAGGTTTCTGTGATGCCTATTATATCAATATCCTCCTTTATCACGAGGCACTAGTTCACTCATCTTATTATTTAGACTTCTAGCATTTGTGTACAAGCACTTTAAAAACTTGTCACTGTTTATTTGTCTGCCCTTTTCTGATGTGTCAGATTATTTTTTATGTGAATGTTTCTCGTCTGGTCTGGCCGATACTTTATCCTCTTCCATCCTCTCCTCCTGACTAAAACCTAGAGAATCTCTATCAATATGCTCTCCTCTAAGAGTAGTCTCTGTCCAATCCATGTGTTCCTCTGCAGCAATCGGCTTTCCCCCATCTCTTAGTTTAAAAACTGCTCTGCAACCTTTTTAATGTTAAGTGCCAGCAGTCTGGATCCACTCTGGTTTAGGTGGAACCCATCCTTCTTGTATAGGCTCTCCCTATTATAAAAGTTTCCCCAGTTCCTAATAAATTTATACCCCTCCTCTCTACACCATAGTCTCATCCACACATTGAAGCTCTGCCTGCCTATCTGGCCCTGCGTGTGGAACTGGAAGCATTTCTGAGAATGCTACCATAGAGGTCCTGGATTTCAGTCTCTTCCCTAGCAGCCTAAATTTGGCCTCCAGGACGTCTCTCCTACCCTTCCCTATGTCATTGGTACCTACATGTACCACAACCACCAGCTCCTCCCCAGCACTACACATATGTCTATTTAGATGCCTCAAGTGATCTGCAATCTTCGCACCAGGCAGGCAAGTCACCATATGGTTCTCCAGGTCATTGCAAACCCAGCTATCTATGTTTCTAATGCTCGAATCTCCCATTACTAACACCTGCCTTTTCCTAATGACTGGAGTTCTCTCCCCCGGAGAGGTAATCTCAGTGCGAGAGGATACCCAAACATCATCAGGAAGGAGGGTCCCAACTATGGGAAGTTTTCCCTCTGCTCCCGTTGACTGTTCTCCTTCACTGAACCTTCCATCCTCCTTAACAGTGCAGGGGCTGTCTGACTGGAGGTTGGACAAATCTACAGTGTCCCGGAAAGCCTCATCAACATACCTCTCTGCCTCCCTTAGCTCCTCCAGTTCCGCCACCCTGGCCTCCAAAGCCCGTATGCAGTCTCTGAGGGCCAGGAGCTCTTTGCACCGAATGCACACATACGCCACCCGCCCACAGGGCAGGTAATCATACATGCTACACTGAGCGCCATAAACAGGATAGTCCCCGCTCTGCTGCTGGGCTTCTGCCTGCATTCTCTCCTACAGCTACCTAGGTTCATGATAGGGTTTTTGTTTAAATCAAGAAGTTTTGATTATAGTTTTGTTTAAAGGTTTTAAAGAATGGTAAGTGTACCTCGCCCCCTTCCCACTCCCCTTCCAAACTCCCTCTCGAAACTCCCTGTTAGCGGCCCCTGTTCACAATTATAGAATAGAGTCAGAGAAACTACGCATATACACAGTACATAGATTAAAAAATAAAATAAAACCCCTTACTTCCTTTAGAAATTAGAGACTATATTTCCATGTCATACCTGGAAGATAAAAAATGCTGCTGGTAGCCAACATTGCAACTCTTCTGATCTTTCAGGTTTAACAAACTACCAAAATAAAATCTATTAACCAAATATTTCATTTGGACAAAGTTAATTCGGTTCATTAGGATCCCTGAGCCAATTTTGGCAAGCCACAGCGATTTATTTACATGCTCACATAACCCTTCTGTCTACGGTAACAAAACACAGAGCATGCACCAAGTTTATGAATACTGTTCCTGGTGTTTTGATCCCTTTATATTTTATCTTTTACCTTCTATAGTCTTCGTCTGCAGTTTAAAATTCTTTGGGTCTGGTCTCCGATTCCAACTCAGTTTAGATCTAAGAGGTATGAATTTCAGTTTTGAGCTCACCGTCACTAGTAGGTTCTGCAATTGCTTCACAGGGAGAAAGTGCCTGATCCGGCCCCTTTGAAGTCAATGGGAGCTTTACCATGTATATACAAGATCAAACTCAAAATGACCATTCTCTCTTCAGTGTTAAGAGAAGCACCGATGATCTCCAGAGGAAGTCACAGTGCAGTACTTCTCAGCAAGGTCAAGCTGTGTGCAACCTTCTTCTAGAGGATCACCGTTAGCTAAGGCTAACTAACATATGATAAATGTTACCAAGAGGAAAGTTACCTGAATATCTGGCTCCCTTTTCTGAAATCCACTGATCAGGTTGAAAAATTACTGTCCAAACAAATAGATTTTGTTAAAATTGTTAAACATATAATGAAAACACAAGCATTAATAATTGAAAAAAGTTGCATGATATATTGCCTTCCTCCATTTAAAATATATATATATAGTGAATACGGCCTGGATAGGACTAAAGATGCTTTAAAGTGTCTTTTTACCCATTTTACATGTGTGTTTAAATCGGTGTTTGATAGTTACTACATAATATTATAATCAGAAGAGAGAACATCATGCTTAGTTATATGGGGACAGCAAGATGATTTTGTACAGAGATTCTTGTCCAGATTATGTATGAAATTATTTTAACAGCTTCTTTACAAAAAAATTGTAAATCAAAATGGCCACTAAAACAAGAAGCTTTAAAAAACTGATACAACGTTAGTATTGCAAAAATCAGTAACAATAATAAACTGGAAACATCTTTGCTTTGATTCCCTCAGACCTCAGAAACACTGCTGGATTGCTACTCAAAACAGCAGTCTTCTAGTGGAAACACAGTCCCCACATGAAATAATACAGATGATTCAGTATATGACACTCTGAATCAATGCTAAGTCTCATGTAACTTGCCAAACACCAATCCAAGTAATTACATTCTGTCTACCTACATTCAATTTCACTTGATACACTATTCAATTGAAGTTTCAACTAATAAAGTATGCTTCATTTCCTGTGTACAGGGGAGTTGAGTGATGCTAAATGCCACATATTACCCAGAGATTGACAGTGTGTTTCTTATTCATTTGTTTATTGATTTCTCTAGTGTTTATCATTGTAGCAGCTCAGTACTTCAGTTAACTATTTTTAAAACACAGAAATATGTTACCCAAAGTAAACAGTGACATAAAATCTAAACCTACCACTTCCTATGACTATTGGCAGTAAACTTGAACAGCTCCCCCCATGAGATATAAAGCCGTCTAAGGGTTTACATTTGTAAAGCACTTTCAGATCTTTTGAGATGAATTATATTATTCCTAAATGTAATCTGTTAATTATTTCTAATAATGCATAATAATGAGCAGAACCTTGTTTAATTTAAATAGCAATCACTTACAAACAGATTAATTATTTAAATAACTCCGAGTACATGTATGCAGTGTTGTTGTAACCATGTCAATCCCAGGATATTAGAGAGACAAGGTGGGTGAGGTAATTTCTTTTATTGGACCAACTTCTGTTGGTGAGAGAGACAAGCTTTGGTGCTTACACAGAGCTCATCTTCAGGTCTTATAAAAGATATTACCTGACCCACCTTGTCTCTCCTTAGAGTACACTAATGAAGCTCAGAAAGTTAATCTTCTTACTTTTAGACTGAAATGTAACAATACTTTCAGTTGTTTTTCTTTTCACTCCTGTCCCAAGCATAAGCAATGATACCATGGTAGTTATGGTACCAAGTATGACCACAGTTTCAATGTATATACCTCACATCCATAACACAAAAGTAATCAGCAATCTAGCTTCAAACAAAAAGTGATATATGGACACATTACTTTTCAGGTTTTTTCAGTTTTGTACTCTTTAGTAATAGACCAGACTTCTTCTAGACGTAACTGAAAACTGTGGTAACAATACTTAAATAAAATGCACATAGGATCTGTTTCTATAGTTGGAGCTATAATATATATTAGCGATAACAAGAAGGTCTGTAGGATGCAGGACCTGATCCTGTAAGTTCTGTGCAAGCCAAACTCCCACGGAACATAATCAAGGCTCAAACCTCTGATGTTCTGAGCACCTGCCTCTGGCAGTGAGTGCAATGGGAGTTACAGGTGCACAGTACCACCCCAGAGACATTCGGCACCTTACAGGCCTAAGCGACATTTGGGAACCTGAGAATTGATGGACTACCGTGAAGTTTGCCTAGGTGAGAAACAGTTCAAAAGGCCAGAGGTTTATTAATATGAATTTTGTGTCTGTGAAAGGTGCCCTACTGACTTACAGAATGAATCCTATTGGAAGCCATTGAATAGGTAAGCATGAGAGGCAGCAATACAAGCTTACCTCCACTGCCCTATTACTGTGCCTTATTACCTATTGGAGGAATGATAGGGAAGGCTGAGAGAATGCTTCAATCTCTTTGCCAATTCACTCCATAATTACTTTATTTAGTCTACCAATAAGGGTACCGATTGTGAAGTCTGTGATATCACAGCTGTTGTGGAGATCATGTTGACAAATGTAATTTTATTACATAAGCCACGGAAGCCTCTGAACTCCTAGGAAAGAAAAGTATCTTGTTTTCATATATGATATATTGCCTTCCAGAAGAAGAAGAAAAACCCACAGAAAATATATCATCTGATTTTTTTCATCAATTTATAAAAGGAATGTTCTTCATTGTTTCTATGAGTCATCAGCTGACCTTTAAAGCTGCCAGAGAAATCTGACAGTTTTGTCAGGCAAGTTGGATTTTTTTGTTTTATTGTCCTTTCATTTTATGTAATTTCAAGGCTACTGCTGAACAATATTTATATGTGTAGAACCATCTAAGATCAACCCTCTCCTGCCAAAAAAATTTCAGACAATTTAATCTATGCAGGATTATCACTTCTTGTGGCAAGAGAACCAAAAGAAATTGAAAACTGCTGCTTGAAAATTATTAAGAATGAGCAACCTTACCAGTCCTTTCTGTTAACCCCCAATTCTTCCATCCCTCCTGTGATGGGCTGTCACCCCTGACAGCCCCCCCCCAGAACTCCCGACCCATCTAAACCCCTCTGCTCCCTGTCCCAACTGCTCCGATCCCTCTCCCCACTCCTGCCCCCTGACAGCCCCGCCCCCAGAACTCCCCCCCCCCGCTCCTTGTCCCCTGACTGCCCCCTCCTGGGACCCCTGCTCCTAACTGCCCTCCAGAACCCCACCCCCTACCTAAGCCTCCCTGTTCCTTGTCCCCTAACTGCCCCCTCCTAAGACACCCCCACCCTAACTGCCCCCCAGGACCCTACCCCCTACCTGTACCCTGACTGCCCCAAACCTTATCCACCCACCCCAGAAAGCCCCCCCCCGAACTCCCGACCCCCCTGTCTCTTGACTGCCCCCTCCAAAACCTCCCTGCCCCTTCTCCGACCCCTTGGCCCCCTTGTTGTTGGCCTTCGCCTAATGTCTCTGTGAGCTTGCTCAGGAACGGCCGGAGCCGTTCGTCCCAGCACGCTGGGCAGCGGGGGAGGAGCTCCAGACTGCCGGAGGCGATCTGCGAATGCAGGGAGGGAGGGAGTGATCTCTCCTGCAGGGGGGAGGAGGGGCTCTCTCTGGCTGTCCGAGCCCCATGTAAGTGGCACCATCCGGCCGGCTGCCCTGTTAGCCGCGCGCGCTCTGCATGGGGAGTGGGGGGAAGTCCGGACATTTACAAATTCCCCCGGACGCTAATTTTAGCTCAAAAAGCCGGACATGTCCGGGGGAATCCGGACGAATGATAACCCTAGTTTCTCAGAAGGCCTACTGTTTTTTCCTAATGGCCCATTGCCCAAAATAGGCCCTTCTCCACCCACTATTTAGACTGAAAGCATCTCGTCTAGTGGGCGTTACCCAGGTGTAACTACATTTGAAATACAGCTACATAATCAATATTCATAACTTCCAATACAAAAATGATACATGCACACAAATAGGATAATCATATTCAGCAAATCATAACTTTTCCAGTGACACCGCACATGACTTACCTTGCATAAAATGCATTACAATTATGTCATAATCATATCATAATAATATTACTGTGAAGAATATGGGGTTCAGTGTCACAGCTCCCTCTCCTCCCAAGCCAGTTATCCAGCTTCTAAACCTGTTCTTTCATTTGGTTTTGTGTGTTCCAATCCTACCAGTACATAATCTTTTTCTCTAATTTCATGATACTTTCTCCTATTCAAGGAGTCTCTTTCTCTTCCTTTGATAGTCTATTCTACCATTTCTAGCACAGAAAACATTTTACTATCAAAGAGTTTTGGTGAAAACAGCATTTACAGTAGCTTTGCTCCAGAACTTCTCTATCTTTCTGGAAGTATACTCAAGATTTTCTTTGTCAACATTTTATAAGCTTTGGGTCCCCTCGTTTGTTTTTTCTTCAAAATTATAAAATAACTGACCAGTTCACGTGAGTACCATTGGTCCCCCTGTTTTTGAAGAAATGTCAATGGCTCATGTTCTCAAAGTTAAAAAAAAAAAAAAATCTCCACCAGGTAGAGCACTTATTCATGGGGATCTCATCTTCTAGGCTCAAACTCAGTAAAGCATTTCAGCTTGCTTAAGTGCTTTGCTGAATCAAGGCCTATTGCATAATTTCTCTGTTTTCAAAACATAGTAGTGACAAGTTTATCAAGTACAAAAATTAACTCAAGATCACTTCTTTTTTTAAAACAATGCTTTATCAGAAATTTTGTGGCACACATGATACAATATTGTATTTTATCCAGTACAAATGCTGTAAGAGACAATTTGTTCAAAGAAAGATAAGCAGAGAGAAAGATTAAAATTCAACGAGTTATGGGCAATTTATTTATTTTATTTCACTGGTTACCTTGAAAATTGTAAACAAGTGGAGCCAAATTCTGCTCTGTTTACCACTGCAAATCTGAGTAACACCACTGCCTTCAGTGGAATTACTCCAGATTTACCACTGTAATTGAGAGCAAAATTTGCACATTATAAGCAAATGCATTTCAATATTTTATATATATATTTTGTACCTAATATAATCCTCTACTATAGTGAAAGGGTAATCCCTATAAAGAAATAGTGGCTGATTCTGCAAACTCTTACTCTTTTAATTCTTACTCACAGAAGCAAGCCAGTGAAAACAATGCTCTACTCATATGAGTAATGGTTAGTGCATAGTATTCCAAGCCTTTTCAATCTTAAAACATATTTTGGGGAAGGTTTTAATTAATTTGGATTTCGGTTGCTGCATCCTGATCTGAAAATGAAAGATTCAAAGAGAATTTTAACTAAATCAGTTTTCCTTGTGAAAAATAATGAGTCTGAAGTTCTCAACTTTACATGAAACAAAGCCCAATAGAAGATTACAAGTCCGCTTAAACTTTGTTCAGGGGTTAATTAAACTGCATGGTTAAAAAAATCACTCTGAACTTTGTTCATGTCAAACTACTGCTTTATTTATTTTTTTATTTGCTTTAGCTAAATGAGCAAAGATGCCAGTAACTCTTCCAGAAGAAAAGCAAATATTTAGAATAAGGGATATATTCACTGATGTACTATGTCTGCATTTAGAACAATTTAAAAATTGTACATGATGTGTCTTATTTGGCAACAAAGTCAGAGACAAATTAGAACTCAGAAGTTCCTGATTCTGCTAGTCTTGGGCTCAAAACACAAGAGACTAGACTAAACCTTTCTTTGGACTTGAGATGAAATCCTGCCTCCATTGACGTCACCAGGGGTTTTGCTACTGACTTCAAAGGGGCCAGAATTTCACCCTTGGTCTCTTGGTTTGAGCACCCAGGCACTTCCATGCTCTAATCTTGACAGACACTGAATCCTTTTGTGGCCTTTAGCAAGTCATCTAATTTATCTGCCTCAGTTTCCCCATCTGTAAAACAGAACTAAAAATACATATCTCTTAGGGGTGTTTTGAGGGACTAGTTCTGAAAGTTGTCCAGTGCACTCAACTCCTACTGGGAGTACATTCAACACCTAGTATGATCAGACACTAATTTCTTATTTAGTTTGTTTAATTTATGGTTTATAAAGCATGTTTCAGTACTTTAAAAGTGTCTATGTAAGAAACAACAGTTGACAGGGCTTTACACTAGCTGGCAAAGACTCTGTCCACCTATGTAATTATGGAACAAACAAAAGCACAGGCTGAAACTATCATTAACCTCATCTGAGAATTAGTATATCTGTACATCCTCTTCCTACCTACACCCCCCCCGAGCAGTTCAATTTGACCAATAAAATGTTAACCTGTAATCTGTTATTTTCAATGAAAGAGGTGCCTATATTTCAAGTTTTATTTTATATTTGTTAATATTAGGGTTTTTCCTTTGTGAATATTTGTTACCTGCATGTGAACAAACAATTTCACAATAGAAAATAAGAAAGGAAATTAGTGTTAAACTAAATAAATTATAGGAACATATGATTTACCATACCTGATCATACCACTGGCCTGCCAAATTTGGTATTCCTCATTCAAAAGTAACCAATAACTGATGTTTCAGAGAAAAGCAAAATAAAAAAAACTACACTGCATGTAGCCAATTGTGCATTACTTATGTAATCCCTCCTAATCCTGTGCTAAAATCGTTTTTCTAAAAAAATACTGTAAAGATCATAATTCATTTTCCTTAAAATATAGATTAATAATTTCAATGATTGGAATAATGTCTGTTGAGATGCCCCATCTCCTGGAAGCTTGAATTTCTCTCACTACAAGGGCATGTGCCTGTTGTGTGCTATTTTGTACATGTGTGAGATGTACAAATGGGAGAGAGATTATGTAAATGAAAGAACATCTGTGTGCTCAATTAAAATAGGATTTACAGTTCAAAAAATGTTTTAAATGATGTAATTATATAAAACCTTGAAGGGACACTAGTAAAAATCAGTTCTTCAAATTAAAAGCCATTTCTGGACAACAGTGAAGCAATATGTTGACCTAGTCCTTTTTTTATTTTTTTAAATGAAGTTTCTTCTTGTCATTAAACTTTTTGATGCACTGAATCAGAATATTTTTAATTAATTTTAATTAAGTAGAGCTACAACTTGAACTGCTTAAAAAGCAACAGCCAGACAAATACAACAGCTAAGAAAAGATTTCTGCTGCTCTACAAAAGACATCATCAGATTTTCTTTTCAGGAAGTAAAGGTAAGACATGATCGCATCAAAAATATCTGTGATATTTAAATGACAGGACAGTGTGTGAAGAGATTAATATTGAAGAGACAGAAAATAACTTTAGACCTTTGTTTTGGCAACTGAGTAGTAAAGGAAGATTACTGGAAGAATTGAGTTCCTCATGCCAAAAATGTGGTGCTTTTATGGCATACAAATACAATCAAATTTATCCAAACTAAAACCCCTTCATGAATAAAAATGCACAGAAGGGGAGCTCTGATTTTGAAAGTGGCAGCTGGGCAACCTCAATTCCACTGCATCATTCTTAGCTGAAGGAAAAACTAAAAGGCCAGAGGGTCTGTTCCCCTCCTTGATTTTTGTAGCAGTCAAGATCCATTAGAAAGAACATTGCATAATTGTGAGTCGATCTTGGCCATTCCAGGGCTCCCATACTACTGCATGGATATTGGCTAGTTTTGTGCCATCCACATGCTCCTACCTAATCCCTTTACAGTATGTTAATTATGCAAAAGGGAACTTGTTGCAATTACAATGTGTGTTGCATCACAACTTACACTGCCCTGAGGGGAGAGCATGCTGCTTCCTAACTTCATATCCTCTGGCTTTCCACCACCCAATTAAGCTGCTAAAGCTCAACTACAGTGGGCGCATAGGGGCTAACAATGATGAGAGCGAAGTATGTGTTGGTTGGGGGATGTAACTGAATAGCTACCTCTCTTATCTGCCCAACAGAACTTTCACAATCTGGCTGTCGTATGAACCATGCAGCAGAGGCGGGTCTATAGCCCACATAGACCTTGATTACATACAAGCTTTATATTGGGGGTGATATGGCTTGCCTCTTATCAACCTATGTGAAATTGTACAGTTAACTGTCATTAACAGTAGGAGGAATTACATATGTTTGTTCCTGGAAAGGGAAACAGACACCTATTAGCTGTATTAAAAATATTGCTTATTAAAAATACTTCTGTGTCTAGAGTGCAAGAAATTAAAATTTAGGTTGGATCCTTTTCTGTATTTTGTTTCACTGCCGGTACAGTGGGTGAAATCCTAGCTCTACTGAAGGCAATTGCTAACCTTCTCTTGACTTTAATGGGGCCATGATTTCACTCCATATGTACATTTAGAGAGAGATGGTTATAGGAACATTTGCTCAAATCACCCACAATCCCCTCAGGACTCAGTGTTGAAAATGAACATCAGCATAAGAGCCAGCTGAGTTCTGTCCGGCTGTCTCTCAAAGAGGCACTGTTCAGTGAAGAAGCTGTAAGTGGCTTTGCGAGTGTCCATCTTGCCTCACTGCCACATCTTTGAGGCAGACACAGGGAACAAAATGGTGCTGATGAGAATGGATCAACCCCTCGAGACGTGTGATGATTTCATAGTCAGGGAGCGCAAGGCTGGTAACACTAAGGCCCAACATATGCGAGACCACCTCACGGAACTCTGCCAGCTGCAAGAGCAAACAAACAAATCAATCATTCAGACAAGGGGAAGGCTGGAAAAACATTCACACACACACACACACACACACACACACACACACGTAGTACTTGTATCAGGGATTCAAAAATTATGTAATTGTTCCTTACAACTTGAAAGTTTTCTCATTGTTCTTCCGCATGATTAGAGATTTTGGTGGACTAAATGGCTGGGGTGACTGGAGACTGGATATAGCATCTTCACCTCTAGGTTTAATAGCAGAAAAAAGTCATCATACAAAGTCTGTTGGGCAGCCTGTGTTTAAAGGCAGGGGTTTTTTGGTCCAATTCCAAGTGGACAGGTGTCCACATGAAAAGTCACCATCAATATTGTTGGCAGTCACAGCAGGAAAATTAGGACAACAGCAGCTATGACACTGCATGCACACAGGTGACACATCTAATGAGTAAAAATGGCCCAGGTCTACGTAGTCACTTTTCAGATTAGAACCACACTTTAATAAAAGCTATGAGGCAACATTCAGACATCTTCTCTCCCTGATTAGATTTTCTAACCAAGCTAGTTTAGCACTAAGGGGAAAGAGAAGCATTAGCAGATGTGCCTAAACTTGCAGCTTCTAACTTCCCCATTTTGCCTGTGGCAGGCTGCAGCCCTCGACCAGCCTCTCCCAGCTAGTTCCCTTTACATTACCTTCACCCAGCTCCAGCCGCAGGCATCAAAAGTATTTCAAACAAAGTAGAACTCAAAACAACATCTTTATGATATTGTCCTTTCCACCCAGGCATCTCTGCTTTTACATTCTTCAAATCTTCCTCCACCACCTGCAGGACAGGTCAACCCACCTGTCCTGTCCTTTCTCTCCTGTGTCAGAAGAGGCCAGCAGGTAAACAATCCTTTTCCTGCTAAGATCTCTGCATTATGATGGAAGATCCAGAGTATATACTGCCCTCCTTCCCAGAACTTGTCCTGATTGGAGAGGAGAGGATTCTAGTTCCACCCTACACTACTAAGTCATGGTCCCAGACACTTAAGGAAATAATTGTTTTTCCCCAGACACCAAAGTTTACCCTGAGACCACTTCCTTTCCCCAAGCATCTGCCTCTGCCATTTCCTAGGCCCTCATCTGCTCCAGAACTTCTGGAACCTTAAAGGGGCATGTCAAGGGTCAGGGCTTGGCTGGCCTCAATCCTCACTATTTCTTAAAGGGGACAGAACACCCTGTTACGTCACCCATATCTATCTTTGAATAGTGAGCTAGATGGTTTTGCTGTTGGGATACTAGATGAATTTCTGTCATCATGGGCAAATGAGATAACCCCCCACAACACAACACAACAACATAACACAATTAAAAGAGAGTAAGAGAGAGAAAGCCTTCTCCTCCACAATTTCTAAATGGTTTATTTATTTATTTATATGGCCAGCAGTACATAGAGGTCCCAACCAAGATCAAGGCCCCATTGTGCTAGAAAGAGTACAAACACAGAGTAAGCTATACTCAGGCCCTGGAGAGCTCACAATCTAAACCCCCTTAACTCACTGACAATTAAGTTGTAAAATAGAGTAGAAACAAAAACAAATACACTCCCAAAATACCCTGGTTACCCCTCCTCCCCCGAATGGAATCCAGAACATTAAGGTTATTATAGCATACCTAAACCAAATTCAAATTAAGAAAAAACAAATGCAAAGGCCAGATCCTGAAGACTTTAGTCAGGCAAAGTCTCACTGCAGTCAGCAACAGCTTGCGTGACTACAGACCGAGTGAAAACCGAGTACAGACCTTCAGGATTTACAGCTAAGTTCAGAAAAATAAATAAATCAAATCATCATAAAGTACTGAGGGATCTTAAGGATTCAGCCTAGTAATATCTGTCCTAAATTAGGTCCAAAAGCTGTGAAAGAAAGGTTATAACAATAGGCTAAACAATGCAGCACTGGAGGGGCCTCATATTTCAAAGTGCTCTTCCCAGTGACTTCAGAGCCAAGCCTGGAGGCTATAACTCAGAAGCTGCAGTGGAATGCTGGAGCAGCATGGTGGAGAGTTAGCTGGATTTTTTTAAAGGGCTCACTCAAGGTTGGATCCAACAGGCCGCTAAGCTGGCATTTGTCAACCAGGACCTCAAACATGTTTTAAAAAAAAAAAAAATCTGGAGCGCCCATGTAGTCCTCTAGCTCTTGGATCCATGAGCCAGTTGGCCAGGGAGCATCCAAGCAAGAGTAGCTCCTCATGTTACTCCTTTCCTTCCCCCACTAACATCCTCAAAGCTCCTGATCAGATGAATTCCTTCCTGTAGAAGAAAACTAGAAGAGGCTCCTCTTGCATCCAACTTTGAGGATTCACTCAAGAGCCACATGGGAAACTCTCTTCTCCCATGGGATAAATATGATGCCTCAATAGCACTTCCAGTCCAAGATGACCAACATGTTCAAGACTGAGCTTGGTGCATGTTTGTTGTTCTCTGTATCATAGCTGAAATCTGTTTTTCATCCTTTCCTTGAGTTGAAGTAACAGCCTTTATTTTTCAAATCTTGCCTTCATTTTTTGGGAGGCAATTCCACTGTAATAAGCCAGTTAAGGAACATGTGAGTATGCATGGTTTAGCATTGCTAAATGCCAGAATGAAGGGAAGCCACAAACTCTCAAGGTATGTCTACACTGCCATGCAAGCCACAGAATTGCTGACACGGGCCAGCCGTAAGTGTTTTATTGTAGCATAAACATACCCTCAGACTAATACACTGCTTGATTTCAGCCAGTGGAAGATGCATATAAAAGGATATATGGAAATCTCATTATTTCCTTTCTTGTCATGGAGGAAAGTTACTGGCATAAATGGCTACATTTGAGGAACTGTAAACATTTTAGGAATTTGGAGTCTCACATACTTCGTATCTACTCCACCCTTCTGTACACAGTATATCCATCATTTTCTTGGCCATCCTCTTATTCTTCCCCTGCAAACTTCATACATGCTTATATCGTCTCGGCCTCCGCCTTACAGCTTCTCTGATATCACACACTTTGGTCTCACTCCTGATGACATCATTCCACATGTGTTCCCAAAAGGTCACCCCCTCACTGCCCTCAAATATATCATTACAATGGCTTTAAGTCTTCTCAAGTGCCTCTCTTTGGTCACCCATGTCTGTGATCCATACAGAAAAGTTGGACTTACCATGTTTTGTATAGTTGTCTCTTAAATAACCTGGGTAACTGTTTATCATAAATCACTCCCACTTATCTTGCACTAGACGTCTCCTGCACTCAGCAGACTTGCTTGCAGTTCTCTATCAATTTCTCAATTACTGCTAACAGGGGGAGGGATAGCTCAGTGGTTTGAGCATTGGCCTGCTAAACCCAGGGTTGAGAGTTCAATCCTTGAGGGGGCCACTTAGGGATCTGGGGCAAAAATCAGTACTTGGTCCTGCTAGTGAAGGCAGGGGGCTGGACTTGATGACCTTTCGGGGTCCCTTCCTGGAGATAGGTATATCTCCATATATATTATATTATTTTTTTATTAACAAATCATGAAGGTACTTAACCAGAAACCTAATTTAGGCACTGGCCCTCAATGTTAATATTCATCAGTCTTGGTTCTGTGCAAGTCAACTACATGACTTCAGTCTTTGTTTTTACTCATTTTGAGGCCATACTTATCATGGAACCATCATATAAACCCATCACCATCTGGACAAGATCCTCTGTTATCCCACAGAATCATAGCAGAAGTCACCTACGTAGTATGTTGAATGCTTTTTCCAAATCGAGGAAAGCCAAAGTGTACTCGATGTTTCCCTCCAACTTCTTTTCCACCATTTGTTTAGCAATGCACATATCATCTGTTGTTCCTTTTCTAAAACCAAAATTACGCCTTTCTTAAAACAGGTTCCACTATTTGGCAAATGCGGCTATCTATGATTCTCTCCGTTTCATGCAGTGGGACAACTTAATTCCTTGGTACTTCGAACAGTCATGTATCTCACCTTTTGTTTGTATATCAGTACCAGTATGGACGTTCTCCATTCTCTTGGCATTTTCTTCTCTTTCTAAACTGAGCGCAGGACTCATCTGAGCCAGCATACACCAATCTCTCTCAAGTCTTTGATCATCTCTGCCATGACTTTGTCTAAACCTGTTGCTTTTCTGGATGCCATCTTCAGCAGTGCAGCTTTGACGTTTGCCTCTAACAAGTCAATAGATATTCAGTGTAACTGTAGCTGTGTCAGTCACAGGATATTAGACAGACAAGGTGGATGAGGTAATATCTTTGACTGGACCAACTTCAAAAGCTTTTCTCTCTCACCTACAGAAGTTGGTCCAATCAAAGATATTACCTCACCCACCTTGTCTCAGGTCAATAGATAAACACTTTAAGAAAATCAACTTTCCTGCTAATGAATTGTAGCAAGAAAACAGGAAAATCTGTTTGTTCAAGAAAGAGGTGAAAAGAGAGCTGACTGCCCTGCAGAGCAAAATATATTATAACAAGCTGACCAAAGAGCAACATTGCTCCCCTTGCAAAAGTGCGGAACAAGAGACATTGATTTTTATTCAGACTATTTTAACAAAGTGACAGGTCAAACAAAAGCAACATAAGGAGCAGTGCAAATATATACTGAAATATTTCCTTAATGCTACAGTATGTCTTGCCTGGAGCAGAACTACGCATTTGTGCTCCTAATTTGATGCACTGCTGTATGTGTTTCATGAATATTTATTAAAATTTGGTACTAAAATATTTAGTGATTCGAAAAAAAAAACAATGAAAATTCTGCTTCAACTTTGCAAACAATCATCATCATCATGACAAATCTCCAAGGGACATGGCTTTGTGGCAAATCAAGCACCACCTGGGTTTATCTCTGGCAAGGAGTTTGAGTGGTCTGGCTGTATATTCAGGATATGTCCATCACTGACAATCCTGTTGCGTCACCAAAGCTTTTGGTGGCCACATGATCTCTGGCCATGTAGCCACAGTCCTTGGTACACACTTCAGAATTCATTGGTTTTCCATTCTTATATGTCCATACTAAGAAAGCTGCCAAAACTGAACTGATGCTGATGGAGGGATTGCTGGATTTGGCTTTGAATATCCTCATTTCTGATTTTGCATGCCACTTGATATGGAACAGCTGGTGGAGATCACAAGAATCAAAAACGTCAATCTGGTGTTCTTCAGCTTTCCTCAGTGCCCACATTTCACTTTCATACAAGAGACTTGGTATAACTTGTTGTGATGGGGTGGACTAGGCCCAAAGGCCCCCTGCTGGAGGCTTCAGGGTTCTGCCATACCCATCCCAGGAAAGGAGCAGTGGAGAGGTCCTCCAAGCAGGCTAGAGTAGCTGCAGGGGAAGCAGCCAATCAGGGCCCAGGAGGGCCATATAAAAGGAGATGCAGAACAGAGCAGTAGTTAGTTGCTGCATGAAGCAAGAGAAGAATGGACAACAGGCCTGGCAGCCTGGAAGAGCAGCAGGACTACAGACACTTAAGTCTGCTGGCAGGGACTGAGGGAGCAAGAAGCTCCTGGCTGGCTGCTAGGGACTGAGTAAGTACTGAGCCTGAGGTGGGCTACAGAAAGATAGCGTCTCCAGGAAGGAAGCCCTGAGGATACAGCCTCATACTAGGGCTGGAACACTTAAAGACTAAAGCCCAAGGAGGGCTACAGAGAGACACCATCAGAGCGGTACTGAGATAGGCCCTATGGACTGTCTACCCCAGAAGGGGTTTGTGCTGGCTAATGTGCAGACAGTGTGACTCAGCTGAGTCACTGAAAACCCTCCTGAGAACCAATGAAAGGGGTCTCCAGACCTAAAGAATGCAGACACGACCAATAAGAAGGGGGCACTCGCGAGAGGTGCCAACCCCGTTACACTGGTTCTACAGATCTGCCGCTTTGTAGCAAGCTTGATGTCACTATGCCCCATAGAGGACACTCAAGGGCCCAAAACATGGCAGCAGCTGCTGTTATAAGAGCATCCGCATCTTTCCGGCATCCTCCTTTGAAAACAATGCAACATGGAAAATAAAAGCAAGACTGTTCTGCTGAAATATCACAAACAGACTAGTATTACATACCGTATGAACTTCCATTTAAGGGTTTCTTCAGACACAACAAAACCTGGCAGGGGTTTAGACTAGTTGACCCTTGCGGTCCTTTCTAACCCTATGATTGTATGATTCTATTATTTCAAACTTATCACATATATGCACAGTCCTAAATTTCACTTCATCCAGTAACAATTTTCACTAATAATTAGAGAATAATAATCTCTATATACTCAATATTTCTGATGCAGAAATAAATAAATTCACGTTACATTTTCTTTACCCTCAGCCCAAGAAGAAAGTTGAAAAGGGTCTTCAGCCATGGATAACAGAGAGAACCTTACCACACACAGACCAAAAACTGAACCAAGTACGGTGACATTTACATTCCTATCAAACATTAAAATATTGCATTTCAGTGCTTGAGCTGAATCAATATCAAAATAAAATATATTTGGGATTTTCTTTGTGGTTGATTGTGTATAAAGGCCATGTAGGGATCTCAACAATTGCTTTGAATGCCCTTTAGACTGATCTTATTAAGATAGATATTAGATTTAATAAAATGCAAGTATTATTCTTGAATATGCAGTAATGACAGCTAAAATGGATATGTTTTTCTTTTCATAGTGCAAATACAGAGCTCTAAGAGATTACAGGGGCTGGGAGGGGGGGCTGGGCAGCGGTGCATGGCTCGGGACCCCCTTTGGTGCTGGGGGGGGTTGGCGGGGTTGGCAGGCTTCCTACCCAGTTCCGCGTGTCCCTGCAGCTCCTAGGGGGAGGGGCGGCCAGAGGGGCTCCGTGTGCTGCTCCCGCCAGAAGCGCCAGCTCCGCAGTTCCCCCTGGCCGGGAACCACAGCCAATAGGAGCTGCAGGGGTGGTGCCTGCGGGTGCACGCAGCACATGGAGCTCCCTGGCCCCTCCACTTAGGAGCTGCAGGGACATGCTGATAGGAGCCAGGGAGCCCCCCACCCCAAGGTAGGCACCACCCCTTTGCCCCAACTCCCAACCCTGAGCCCCCTCCCACACACACAGACTGCTGCTGCTGGCCACTGCAGAAGTCATGGAGGTCACAGAATCCATGACCTCCATGACAGACACGCAGCCTTACTTATACATAATATTATCTCAGCACTCTCCCCCACCCTCAAGCTTTGGCCTCTGTTTTCAGTTCAAGCAATATTTTTCTCTATAAATGAACGACTTCCTTCAATATTTATTTTATTATTATACCTGCAGATATATTTGTGCCCTAACTATGCTGCAGCCTCTGTTCCCTCCACACTGGTTCTTAGGCCCAGCCTCCTTGTCCAACCAGTCTCAGTCTCCTCTTTGCCTCCCCCACCCCCAGCTCCTTGTCCACTCTCAGTGTTCCCTACCCCCAGCCAACTGGCTCCCAGTCACCTAGCCATTTCCCTCACTGGATCTAGTCCCAATCTCCCCTCTCCACAAGCTCCCAGTTTCCTTGTCCAGCCAACATCAGTCCCAGTTTTCTCCCCCCCCCCCACAGTCCAGGCTCCTTGTCGCAATCTACTCTTTTCTCCCTCCCCCAAGTCTGATGTTTGTCCCCTATGTATTCAAATCAGATGGCTTTTTCCTCCACACTGCATGGGTGGCCCAGCAGTAGGAGGAGGGTCACTGGGAGCACAGGAGAGACAGGCTCATAGTTCCAGTGCCTGGCCCAGAGCAACTGAGAGCAGCTATTACAGAAAAAGTCCAGTCTGGGCTGGACCATGCTCAGTCACTCTGTGGGGATGGTGCATGTGCAGCCCAGTCACAGAGGCAGCCGTCAGCGGCTCCAACTTGCTCAGTGCAGATGGAATCTTCAGTGATTTTTAAGTTGCTAAAATCTAAGAATTCTCTACTGAGAACGTGTGAATTGAGATTTTTTCAAACATGTAACCCTTCATGAAAATCTGCCCAGATTTGGCAGAGTCTTGTTCCTTAACATAAAGGACAACTCCTTGCTAAATTTCAAGTCCCTGTTTCAAAGCATGGGGGCATTACAGCTTTTCAAAGAAACTGTTGCCAGGATACTTTTTTGAAAACATGACCAAAACAATCATTTTATCTAGCTTTGTTCCTGGAAATGGGTGAACTGTTTTAGCTGAAATTTTCCCATAAATTTCAGCCCAGATGGTTAAAGTTTGGCAATGTAATAGGCAACTCAAAATGGTCTTATAATGGGAAGTGTTGGGAAACCTCAATAATTGCCCCACCTGTAATAATCAAACACAAGCAATATGTAGTAGCAATAGATGCACACATGTGATATGCAACAATGCAGTTGGTGGCTTTAATTTTGCACCTTCCAATGACCTCTACACTCTCATTCTGGATTCCAAGATAACAGTATAAAGCATTTATTTATATCTAAACCTTGGAGGTTCATGAAGTATCAGATCTTAATGTCACAAGAGCCTGATACCAGGACTCACGCAGCTGAGTTCCCTCAGGTGAGCCTGGGTCTAGCTGCTTCAATCTTCAGATGATAGCTTAAATGAGCCAAGCAGGGCTGTGGAAGAATTGTCTGATTGGCTGGCTGGACCAAATTGGCTGAAAGGAACCAACAGGTCTGCATTTATGCTCAGCAGCAGATCACTGGCTGCTCAACACTTACAACCGCAGCTGTGATCATCCTGGCCTGCCTTGTTTCCAGCCTTGTTCCTGTCCTCTCCAGTCTGCCCCAACCCTACTTTTTTGCCTGCCTTCTGACTCAGGCTGTGACTCCTGGCTCTGGTGATGATCTCTGGCTTGATTCCTGGTTCCTAACTCCAGCTTTGGCCTATGACTCCTGACTCCTGTCTCCAGCTCTAACGACTAGGTCAGACTGCCCAGGTCCTGATCCTGACAGTTTGAGCAACCCCCCACCCCAAAAAGAGAGGACTTTGTTCAGCTTTTGGGATGGGCCCCCCTAAAGCCAATGTCTCCTTACTGGAGTTGATGGTGACCACAGAAAATTTCGTCAGTTCTTAAATCAGTGCCACCTCTTGTTCCTGCTGTACCTACAGTCGTTTTCCACCATCTGAACCAGGGTGAGACTTCTTAGCCTGCTATCCAGGGAGCCATTGGTCTGAGCTTCCCCACTGCCTGAGAAATCCAGTCCCCTAATTGGGTCACTTCAAGGAGTTTGCCCAAGCCATGTCGGCGATCTTCAACCATCCAAATCACAAGCACATAGCAGAATTCAACTTCCAGATCCTCATGCAGGGATGCTGGCCAGTTGCTAACTATGCGGAAGATTTTCAGTGCCTGGTGACACAAAATGAAACAAGGTGCTACCACTTCTGGCTTGGTCTAAAGAATGAAATCAAGGATGAGCTGGTGTGGCTAGAACCCCCAGCTTGTCCGGGCTCATTTATCAACTTGTCCATCGAGATTATCAATCGCTTATCAGAACGCCACCAAGAAAGAAGAATGGCTTCTCAGCCCACACCCAACTTAACAGCTCCAGCTAGTCAACCTCCAGCACCCACCCTACAGCCTGAACTCATGCAGGCTGATGTGGCCCAGACCCACTCCGAAGCGGAGAAGGCCTGACATTAGGCATCAGGTGTCGGTCTCTACTGTGAGGACTCTGGGCACTTAGCCTCGACTTGTCCCACAAAGGCCCGTTCCGCATCTTCATCAGGAAATGCCAAGTCCCACTCCCCACATCTGTCCACCGTACCTAATCAGAGCCCAACTCAGCTTCTGCTCAGTCCACGGCATTCTGTCACATCTGAGGCCAGCTTGAAGGCACTGATCGACTCTGGCATCTCCAGTAGTTTTATGGACTTGGTCTTCATTTGAGTGCAGTGAATCCCAACTCATAAGACCTTAGCTGATCTAAGATAATCCATTGACAGATCACTCCTCTCATCAGGTCCCATCACGCATGATACTGCACCCTTAGAACTCACAAGCCTTCAGGACCATCGCAAAACTCTTCCGTTTGGTCTGGTTCTTTCCCTGTATTTTCTGGTCATCCTTGGTATTACCTGGCTTATTACTCATGATCCACATATCTTCTGGAGAATGGGCACGGTTCATTTCCGCTTATCACATTGCAATGGTCCTCTCTCCCTGAATCTGGTCCCAAACCAGAGGCTATCTGCAGTTCAATCCTGGGGAAGCCCTACCCCTCTGTGTATCCCAGAACAGAAGGGATAAGTCCAATGGACACTCAGTCAACACTCACCTTGACAATTCCAGTGAAGATCCAGGACCTTGCAGATGTCTTCAACAAGAGGAAGGCTGATACCTTCGTTTCACGTCGCTATGACTGTCCCATTGACCTCCTTCTGGACGTATTTACTCCCTCTCAGAGCCCGAGCTGCAAATGCTCCAAGAGGACCTGGAAAAGGGGTTCATCTGCCCATATATGTCCCCAGTATGGGCACCATTTTTTTCTCATGGCCAAAAAGGATGGCTCACTGAGCCTCTGAAAGGACTATTGTGCCTCAAATAAGGTTACCATTCAAACAGATACCCCTTGCCTCTTATAACAAACTCTTCAAAAGACTGTGCTCTAAGAAAATCTTCACCAAGCTGAACCTCTGTGGCGCTTATAACCTGGTCCAATCTGGAAAAGGGATGAGTCAAACACTGCCTTTTGCCCCAAATGAGACACTTTAAATACATAATAATGCCCTTCGGGCTGTACAATGCTCTTGTGACATTCCAACATTTATCAATGACACCCTCAGAGACACGTTGGACCAGTTCATTATTATTTACTTCAACTATGGCCTTATTTTTTCCCCAAGGACCAAGCCTTCTTATGACCGACACATAGGCTGAGTTGTGGAGAGGCTTCACCAGAATCACTCTGTTAAACCGGAGAAATGTAAATTTGATCGCAGCACGATCGAGCTCCTTGACTACATTATATCCCCCGAAGGACTAACTATGGATCCACACAAAGTATCCGCTATCTCTGAGTGGTCAGCTCGAAGAGATACAACGATTCCTTGGTTTTACCAACTTTTATTGAAGTTTCATCAAGGGGTTTTCTCGCTTGGTAGCCCCCATAACAGCATTCTTTCAGAGAGGAGTCTGGTCCGTCTAGTTACCTGAGGCACAGTGAACCTTTGACTAGCTGAAAAAGACATTCACCATGGCTGCCATCCTTGTCCATCCAGATCCCACCCAAGCTCTTCATTGTGGAGGCTGCTGCATAGAAATTCACCATTGGAGATAGGTTATCTCAACAAACAGGTCCCTATAACCTATAATCATTTCCACCTGTGCACCTTTTATTCCTGAAAATTAACCCTGGGGAGAGTGATTAAGGCAGCTTTTGAAGAATGGCAGCACCTCCTAGAAGGGGCCCAGTTCCGGTTCTCACAGACCACACAAAAAATTTAAGAGTAACTCCACAGAGCCAGTAATTTAAATTAGTGTCAGATCTGCTGGTCACTTTTCTTTTCCCAATTTGAGTTTGTTGTAATTTACCACCCAGGTACAAGAAACAGAAAGGTGGATGTCTTATCCACAAGGAGGATTATGTCTACTCATGCATGGAACCTTTTTGGCAGTTCTCAAACCATCTAAATTTGTCAATGGGGACTGTGGACAGAAAACTAATCTCCATCATTCGGTCACTGCTGCCTCACAACCTTTTCACCACACAGCTTCGCCAGATGCCCAGCTCAGCTCAGGTTTCTGACTACAGAATGGGATCCTCTACCACAGGGAACTTATTTATGTCCCAGATGGCCAGCCTAGGCTCGAAGTTCTGAAATTATGTCACAACTCAACACTCACTGGCAATGTTCCCTCTAATTTTTTCCATCCATGTGCAGAATGCTTTTGTTATGTGCACCAATATCGAGGTAATGTGCAGATGTGTGCCATCAGAAGAAACAAAAAACCTAGATATAATTTTTTTTTTAAAGTTATCATAGGGATAATTTCTCCAGCCGGGACAGGTTAGGCATTTTAGAACTCACTACTCAAAAAATTAAATGTAAACATAAGAGAGAAATAAAAATTATGAAATGCATAGACCCCAGTCAAAAAACTAAAATAACACACTTTGTAAGAATAAAATTACAGAGACCGCTGAGGGAAGTGGCCAGCCGAAAGACTACAGTTTGTCCCTGAGCGAGGGGCTGGACTAGGGGCTGGATTTCACCACTGTGGTGAGAAGACGGGCGAAGGACTGCCAGCTCCTCTGGAAAGGGGGAGACAACGGAGTTGGGGCAGAGCCAGAGGGCCGTGCCGTAAAGAGGACACCACAGTCCGGGAGCGACACAGGTCCCCACAGACAGCGGAGACGGTGGAGAAGCAGTGACAGAGAGTGAGACACCACAAGAGGAGAGCACCCTGCTAATGGACAGAGCTAATTCCTGGAGCAACCAGCAGGAGGTGCCATGGTGGTGAGCACAACCCGTTACACATGGTGGAGAATGCGGGCACCCGGTTCCCCCCCTGCTGCAAGGGGGAGAGTGAGGACGGTGGGACTATTGCTTCCTGCAGAGATTAAATACAGTAAGGGTGGAGAAATGGGGGTGGACCATTATTGGAGGGCCTGTGTGGCCCGGCTCGCCAAGCAGCAATGGGACTGTTCCAGCTGCTGTGTGGGAGGGCACATGGACCTCACTGGGGACCAGGAACCTGGGGCTGGAGGCTGTTATGCCTGTGGGTGAAAGGGAC
Source organism: Emys orbicularis (assembly GCF_028017835.1). Classification (NCBI taxonomy): domain Eukaryota; kingdom Metazoa; phylum Chordata; order Testudines; family Emydidae; genus Emys; species Emys orbicularis. The sequence continues at coordinate 117,477,181 of NC_088685.1, read as the reverse complement.
ACTACAAATGGGAATGCCCCTACCAGGATGGAGCACAGAGGCCCCACCCAGAAAAAGAGGGAACTGGGAGAGCGCTGCTTGTGCACTCAACAGGGTGGCCCTGAACTTGTTGGGCCTGTGGGGAGCCTGGGCACATGAAGAGGGAGTGCCCCTACGGGACTCGCAGGGCCTAGGCTAACCCCGAGGGAAGGGCTAAGCCCGAAACAAACTGTGGGAGGGCTGTGGCCAAAGGAAGGCACAGGAGGTACTTCCTTTGCCACAACAAGGGCCATTTAAGATGGCACTGCCCCCAGAGAAGGAAGGGGAGGCCAGAGGATCGGTCTCAGTCTGAGACTGCCCCGAAGGAGGGGGCGGTGAGGACCAAGGCCCTAGAAGGGAGACTGTCTGGGGCAGAGGGGCCCCAGATAAATAAGGGAATCCACGCGGGGCAAGACAGGCCACAGTGGAGACCCAAACAGAGGGGGGAACCCACACGGGAGCCAGACAGGATACAGTGGGAACCCAGACCCTGGAAGAGGGAAACAGGTTGCTCCTCTCAGTGGAGAGCCTGCGGCAGGAGTGAGACATCCTGTGGGCCCAGCAGCAGGAGAAGCTGGGGAGGTAGACTCCCCCGGAATGGGGGAGACAATGGAGTTGGGGCACAGCCAGAGGGCCGTGCCCTGAAGAGGATACCGTGGTCCAGGAGCGACGCGGGTCCCCACAGACAGCGGAGACTGTGGAGAAGCAGCGATGGAGAGTGAGACACCACAACAGGAGGGTGCCCTGCTGATGGACAGAGCTAATTCCTGGAGCAACCAGTTACACCAGCCACGAACCCTTGCTGGAAGTCACTCTGTCCAGCTACAGCCCACCCACCTCAGCGCTGGTCCATCATGGCCCTGGACTTCACTGTAGACTTACACTGCTCCCACAGTTGTACAGTAGTGTTAGTTGCAGTTGACCTCTTCACTATGGTGGCACACTTTGCCCATTCTCACACAGTCTCTATCACCCAGAAACTGCCTGCCTCTTTCTAGAGCACGTCTTCTGGCTCCACAGACTACAGACTGACACCGTGTCAGATCAAGGCCCACAATTTGTCTACTGCTTCTGGCACAAGGTTTTAAATTCCCGATAGAGCTCCTTACCTCATCAGCATACCACCCACAGATCACACCAATGGACAGACCAAAACAGATCTTAGAGCAGTACATCTAGTGCTTCCTGAATTATGACCAGCATAATAGGGTCTCCCTGCTGCCTTATGCAGAGTTGGCCTACAACAGTTCGATCCAGGCCTCCCCCTGACAGAGCCCATTCTATGCCAATTGCAGCTTCCATCCCTGCTTTCATGCAGCATTGACCACAGACTCCCTGGTCACCCAACTGCATCACCTGCAACAAGAACTTTTTGAACATCTGGAAGCCACCAAAGTAACCTACAAGCATTATGACAATAACAGCTGTCAGGATGCACCAAACTTTAGTATCAGGGACTGGGTCTTTATATCATCTCAGAATCTGAAATCAACCCAACCATCAGCTAAGTTGGCTCACGAATACTTAGGCCCATTCGACATTCTTGAGCAGATCAACCTGGTGACACTCAAGCTTCAATGACCACAGTCAATGAAGACCTATCCAGTGTTCCAAGTCTCTCTCTTAAAACCTTACATAACCTAAGTAACCCCTTCTTTGGTCAATCCAACCCACCGCTGCTGCCCATAACAGTCCCTGGACAAGAAGTGTACCTTGTCTGACAGATTCTTGACTCCGAGCAAGTTTAATTGCTTGGTGGACTAGGACGACTATGGTCCTGATGACCAATCACGGGAACCGGCAGAGAACATTCATGAATCAAGATTAGTATGTGATTTTCATTGGGTCCATCTGAAAGAAGTCCAGGTGACGGGCCCCAGAAGGTGCTCCTGACAGGGGGTTACTGTCAGGAACTATGGCACTGAGTTCCCTCGACAGAGCCTAGTGCTAGCCAGTTCAGCATTCAGGAAGGTTAAAGGTTAATGAGCCCAGCTGGGCTGCAGCAGAATTGCCTGATTGGCTGGCCCACCTAATTGGCTAAAAGGAGACAAAAAGATCTGCATTTAAGCTCAGCAGAAGCAGCAGTTTGCTGGCTGCTCAATGCTTACACCCACAACTGCCATCTCTCCTTTGCCTGCCTTGTTCCCAGCCTTGCTCCTGCCTTGTATCCAGTCTTGGCTCTGGCCTTGCTCCGGTTCTGCTCCAATCTGCTCTTGCCCGGTTCTGATCCTGCCTCAGTCTTCCCCCAGCCCTACTCCCCTGCCTGGTTTTTTACTCTGGCTCTGACCCGACTCCAATTAGGCTCTGGCTCTAGTCCTTGGATTGATTCTTGACTTCAGCTTTGGCCCAGGACTCTGGCTACCAACTCCTATCCCTGGAATTAACCACCAAGCATTGCTCAGGCTCTACCACTAGGTCAGACCACCCACATCCCAGTCCTGACACCTGGTTTGTTGGAGGGGGAAAAAAAGTTACCTTTGATATATTTTCAAAATATTTTTGAATTTTCCATGAATCTGTCGCCTATACATGGCAAAGTAATTAGGTTTTACTGGCTGATAAATATGAAAAATTGAACCAATAATAAAGAAGTTGGAGTTCTAAAGTATTTTTTAATCTAACTTCTCCAAAACGTGGCATAAACTGAATACTTAGTGGCATACAGTGACACAAAAAGTCTTATTTGGCACTCTTTTGGGATGAGTTGCATAACTCTGATGACTTTGCCACTCATGAATAATGCAGCCATCCCAAACTCATGTCAATAAAACCTTAATACTAACATACACACACACGATACCAAGTTCTCACTTTCCAAATGGCATCTACCAATTATCTATCATATTTATACCTACCTGCCTTTCTCTTTTTGATACCTCTGCCAGGGTTGTTTTAAGTGCCTTCAGTTCACTGGTAACTGCTTCTAGCATACTCCTGGCCCTTTCTTTATCCTCCTTAGCTTCATGCTCCGTAAACTGTAGTTCTGATTTGACACAGATCAGCTGCTTCTCAGCCTTCTCCTTCATCTTTTCCAGCTTGCCTTGAGACTTGTTTAGTTCCTCAATGGTTCTAGTCTGTTCTAGAGTTTTGACCTACAAGATCAATGATAAGAGGACTCTTAAGTTCTTCACATTGCCATTTATGAGAACCCTAGAGCGAAGATGGCTATTCTAGAATATATTTTTTTCTGCTGATATGAAGATAGCTTTTTGCTACTGTAAAGCAACAAACATTTTCACAAGAAATTCAGAACTAGTGAAAAGCTAAAACTGTGTTTCATTTAAGTTCAAAAAATGTTCTCCCAGGTTTGATAGAATAGATTTTCTGAGGACAATTAAAGCAACACACATTGGAATGTGTTCAACTGTAGCCATGTTGGGTATTCCACATCCCATAACACTAACTCCAAGTCTTCTGGATTGTATTTACAGCTGCTATGTAGTACATACTTAGAGGTCAATGACAGATTCCAAAATATCAAAGATCTCTTGACTTTATTATACTGCTTTCTTTGTCACAAACAGATTTCAGTAGTTCACCATTAACATATGTTATTATACTTCATAGTTAGTGTTCCATGTTTTCAGTTTTTACTGATTTTCACCAATAAATTATCAGGTTTTTTAATTATAGGAGTTCAATTTTTACTGATTTACACATGTTTATCAATTCTCTCTCTCTCTCTCTATATATATATAAACTTATTTTTGTTAAACACTAACGCTTTAAGCGATTGTTGTGTCCTGCAGCTCTGAGACTGAAGCAGTTCTGCAGCGTAAAACACAGAACACACTCAAGGTTGAGGTTGGAAAAATCAAACGACATTAGAATTATGCTATGATTGGCTCACAAGGAGATGCTGCCCACCTATTTCTTTGTGTGCGCTTAGCGCAGCACTGATATTTAAACAACCAGTCCTCCACAGATAAAGATAAGGTAAACCTGGGGTGAAAATGCAAATCTATGCCTGAACAACAAGAAAATCAGTGCTTAGAAATTTTCAAGAAAAGACGGGAGTGAAGAGGATGCATTGCGCTGCAAGTACTGCAGCACTGAGGTCAGTGCTCATGCTGACAGAATAAAGGAGTAAGTTGAAAACAAATGACACAAGAAGCTTAAAGAAGAAAGCGAGCTTTTAGATAAACAGTCAATATCAGGAGCTTTCTTTCATTAAAGCCCTAGTGAGAGGATGCAGCATGATTGTGCCAATGAATTTGTGCGTACTTTGTTTCACCGGACAACTGCTGTTAATTGCTAAGGGGCCTATCGTTGACTTTGTGCAACAATACTGTCCAGCAGCAAAACCCCTTCCTAATGCAGACAATCTCACTTGTAAGTATCTGAAAGAAAATAACTGCTTTAGAATCTAAACAGATGGAATGAATTGATGGAAATGTGGTGTCTAGGCTGATTTTTGATGAGTCTCCTCATGCCTTGGATGGTCTGATTTTTGGCCTTTTGTTTTTGTTTTTTGATTTCAAAGCGAATAAACCCACATTCTTTTGTGCTGATGTGACATTCATCCCCTCTGCTGACACCCATTTTGTTGAGGCAGCAATAACTGACATGTTTGAGATGTACCAACTAACTTGGGATAATGTGGCCACAACTAACACAGATTCTGATTCCTACATGGCTAAGTTTGCACGGGAGATTAAACTCAACCAGTAACTGGAGATGCTACCTATTACCTGTCCTGCTAACCTGATTAACAGTGCACTGTCAGCAGCTATTGCTACAGAAGAAATGAAAGAGGTGATATCTTGCATCATTGGATTCGGGGTCATTTTCAAGCATGCAAACAAGTTGAAGGCTTTGTTTTACACAGTGTGAGACGAAATGCAGAGCCAACTGCCGATTACCTACCCGTTATGCCACATCAGTGGATGAGCTTGTACTTCACTGCCTGTTATGTAAATAACATGTGGACTGTTGATGTGTCTCCTAGATCATACTGAGTTTGTTGGTTCTAAAGCAGAAACTCTGAAGAGACTGGCAAATAACCAAAATTACAGCCAGATTCTGCCCACCAAGGTAATGTTCATTGTTGAAAACTTGGAATCATTGTGTGACACACACAAAACACTGGAGTTTTCTCTGACTACTGTCAACATGATTGCCAATACAGACAATTACCAGATCCTGACAACCAAAATCTCAGCTGAATTAAGCATAAAAGTAGCAGGAGAAACATACAGCGAGAAAACCCAGCTGCTTCTGGAAATCCTTCCGACCCCGCAACATGAGAAAACCAAACAAGCATTCCAAACCTTCAACACAATGCTCAGCGAAAAATGGGAGACGACTGTGGCCCATAATCTGAACCCCAAAGTGTTTGGTGCTGAAGATTCTTTTTGAAATGTCATCCAGGTGTTGTACCCCTTCCTCTCAAGGTGAATTTTGCAGCAGACTATGACCGTTATGCTAGAATGTTTCAATGATTTGCCACTAAAGATGAAATTTCAAATCTGAAAAGGGAATTTACTGCTTACATGAATATGCCTAACCCTAACAATGTGAAACTGGATGTGCTGGCTTTTTGGAACAGTCATCAAGACACACTTCCCAACTTCAGCAAAGTGGCACACCAAGCCCTGGGATCTATTAATACAGAGTGCTTATTTTCAAAATTGGACTACCTCCAAGACAGAATTATGTGAGTGTATGCAAACCAGGATTTCTTAAAAAATTATTAGCTCAGAGAGACAAAAAATACCTTTGTACATAAAAAAAAAGTTTTAATTTTATTGTAGTAAAATGTGTATATTATGAACTTTTTTTGGTTTTCTTTTTTCCCTGTTTTTTAATTATTTTTAACCCCATTTCATCCTGGTTTCAATGTTTGGGAAAACACCAACAAAGTCCTGGAATTATTTTTTACAAAAAAAGCTGAAAACGTGGAACACTATTCATAATATAAAATGAGCTCCAATTGTATTCAGTCTTTTCCCTCCATTGGTAAACAGAAACGGTAAAATGTAACCATGTTACTCACTTTCAGTTCATTGGTGTCAGACAGTTTGGCTTTGAGATCAGTGTTCGAGTCTCTTGCCAAGCCCAGCTCCTTCTGTAACCTCTCCACCTTCTTCTGTAACTTTCTGATGGTGAGGTTGGCCTCATCTCTCTCCACAGCCAGGGCTGTTCGCACTTGCTTTTCCTCTTCCAGCTGGGATATTTTCTGCCGCAGAAGGTTCATATGCAGCTCTTTGCTCTCAAGCTTTTCTTTCTGAGCTTTCAACTAGTTTTAAGAGAACAAGGGGATTTCAAAAAACAAAAAACAAACATACATCCAACTTTAGCAGCAATCACATGAATGGATTGTCATTGTAAGTTTGGTCCTTCTGAAGCACATTTCTGTAAGTCTGACCTTCTCGTTGTTTCCTGCAGAGCTCCGTACAACTCTGCCCTGGCCTACATTGGTACTTCAGCTCTATCTAATCACCCTACACCTCACCTCTTACTGGGCCACCTCCACTGCTCCTTCTATTTTGCTGCTTACATGTAGAACACCGACCCTATCCTATAGGATTACATACTTAACCATCATGCATAACACCTGAGCTTGCTTTTATAGTTACCAAACATGTGTTATCCTGCAGGTTAGCCTAACAGTGGGTGAAGAGCTCAACCACAGTAGGATGGCTGATAGTATTTGAGCCAAACCACACACATGTAACAGATTTCAATCAATGACATCATAGCTGTGTCTGAAAGTTTAAAATACCAAAAAGATCAAGTATTTACTAAAGTACTAGTTCAGTTTTATTAACTTCAGTGAATGTGATTTGCAGACTGTGCCAACGAAAGGATACTTCTACATTTAAATATTTTTGGTATGCTATAACAGTAGTGTTGTTGTTAGGAAGTGTTCAATTGACCTACTTTTTTATTGTTGTTTTACTATGCAGTTTGGTTGCTCTGGGTTGCAAACATGTTTATCATCTCCTCTTCGGATGACAGACTGTATCTTTGTATGTTTGTACACAGTGCGGCTTCAATTTTAATTGGGGCCTCTGGCAACTACTTTAATGAAATATAGTAATAATAATGCTCTTCTTTTTAACAGACAGGAGATGAACTCAGCCCTCCTTTACCTACCTTCCTTTGTAGGTTGTGTGCCATAGTCTTGTTTTCAATCACTGCATCACTTTCCAGTTTGACCAACTGCTCTGCACGGGCCAGAATCGCATCCAGACTCATATCGAGCCCAATCTCAGCTGCAACGCTGTCCAGCTTCATTTTATCCGAAAATTGTTCCAGAAATTTAAGATACTGAAACAAGAAATGGGTAAGTGGGAAGAGAAGAGGAGTCATTTAGAGCCCTTAAATAATCCAAGCCATTTTCCTCTGTGCTGGCAGACATCTAAGTACAGCCAACAGTCACCATTTCAAAAACAGGAAGCTCACACTTAGTATCCTCTTACAGTTAATACAACTCAGATATTTCTCAAACTGATCTCTCTTCATAGGTATTTGCTAGAAAAGAGTTGAACCTATAGTATTTAGTAGTTTAATGATATCAGGGATCCTATAAATCTGTTTGCCACAGAAAAACATGGAATTTGTGTTTTTACAGAGAATTTTTAGTTTTTACATTTTGTAAAAAAATAAAAATATATACAGTGGAACCCTGATTATCCAGTCTAATTGGGACCAGGGCCAGATTGGATAATCAGGAGAATGGGTGGGGCTTGGACTCTCAGCCCCAGGCAGCAGGGCTCGGGCTGTCAGCTTAAAAATTGTAAATATAATCAATAAAATATTGTGTTCAATCGATACCTATCTATATTGTGGCTAGGGACACTAAAGTTCAGCATTTCATTTAAATCGTGGAAAAACACAGATTTTTATGTTTCTTTTTAATTGGAGAATTTGGGGGGGGTTATCATGGCAAACTCGGATCCCTGGTGATAACCTACCATGATACATGCCAAGCGCAACTGATCTAATAGGTAGACTACAAATCAAATTTGTATTATACTGTCACACATGACATTGCTGTGTAATATTTTGTTTAATTGTTCTGGAATGAGAAATGACATTTTAAATCCAACTAGATTTTGCCCCTAGCTTATACTTTATCTAGGATGAGGTTTGAAACAACATGAATATTTCCTGAGATAACCGTACAAGAATAAAACCAGAGACAGCAGATGTGAGGTCAGGTGTTGGGAGAGGGTACACAGGGGATGTGATGGTGGACTGAGGAACAGCACAAACAGTAGGCGGAAGAGATCTACTGATTCAACTATTGGATCTTTCTTAATCTTCTATCCCCTTCTCTATGTGACTTCTTCCAGGATCGCCTGCAGTTCAGGTGTAAAGAGTCAGAGCTGGATGTCATCCCCAGGTTCAGAGAACTCACTGCATTGAATATTCGCCTCCTAATCAAACTACACTGGCTGCGACCAATCCGGTATGGACATGGTTGACTTGCTCATCACATGGTGTGTCTTGGGGAAATTTCTAACCTGGCGGAGTCCAGCCCTCTCCAGGCAGCTCCCTTTCAGTCACCTCTTATGACATGCAGGAGAAGCAGTGGTCCTATTCGGTCCCTGAACCCACAGGGGACAGAATAGGAACAATATAGCTGGCACCTCCTAGGAATCTCTGAAGTCAGATGGAAGAACTTTGAAGAGGCACGAATGGAAGAAGGCCATGTACTCTATTACAGTGGAGAGGACAAACATGTTAACGGCATAGGATTTCTTGTGCATAAGGATATCAAGAATTCAGTATTAGGATACCACCCAATATCCAGCAGGCTTATTTCCATCCGTCTAAAGGCAGTACTGTTCAATATCACAATGGTACAAGTCTACGCCCCTACAACAGACTATGACGATGAGCAAATTGAAGATTTTTATAATCAGCTCCAAGACATCATCAATAAGGTACACAAGAAAGATTGTACAGGGAGATTGGAATGCTAAAGTGGGTACTGACATACAGGCAGATTGGCAAGATTATTGTGGCCCTTTCTGTAATGTGGTAACCAATGAGAGAGGACTGAGACTTTTGGAGATTGCCAGCTATAACAATCTGGTTCTTGCAAACACATTCGGAGTACATAAAGCATCCAGAAGATCAACATGGCATGCACCTGATGGTTTACAACACAGTCAGATCGACTACATCATGGTGCAAAACAGATTTCGTTCTGGGATCAACAGAGCTAAAACAAGGAGCTTCCCAGGTGCTGATGTTGAAAGTGATCACAACCTTGTGATGCTAAACTTTTGGGTGCGGCTAAGGAAAATCGTTAGGCCAAAGTTCACCAGAATCAAGTTTGACTTAGAAAGACTTAGAGAACGAAGCATTGCAGAGTCATTCCAAGCAACCATCGGTGGAAAATTTGCTCTGTTGCTTGTTCTAGAGGAAAACGTAGAAACAATGACCAATAATTTCAATGCTGTAATGAATGAGGCAGCAATGGACATTCTTGGGAAATCCTGTCAGAAGATAAAACCTTGGGTCACAAACGAAATACTACAAACGTGTGACATTAGAAGAGAACTCAAGAGAGACAAGAACAGCACTGGGGGAGCTGATAAATTCAGAGCAACTGGCAGAAAGATCAAGAAAGGAATGGAAGTGGCCAAGGAGATATGGATCAAAAAACAATGCTCTAAAATTGAAGAGTGTATCAATAATAAAAATAGCAAACGAGCCTTCCAGATTGTAAAAGATTTGACGAAGGAAAGATGGACCAAAGCTAACACACTTCAAGACAAAGAAGGGAACAATCTTACAGAAGAAAAGGACATCATCAATAGGTGGAAAAATTACAGCTTTGATCTATACAATCACCAGACAAATGGAGATGTCCTAGACAGCCCAGATTCAACAGAGGAGGATGACTTTCCAATACCGCGTGAAGAAGTGGAGACAGAAATCACTCAAGAGCGGAAAGACTACAGGTATTGACAACATTCCAGCCGAACTGATGAAATTTGGAGGAAAAATCGTAATAGATGTACTCACCAAGATCTGCAACAAGATCTGGCAAACCGGTGAGTGGCCCTCCACGTGGACACAGTCATTAATCATCACTCTGCCAAAGAAAGGCAACCTGCAATTGTGTTAAAGTTACCGGACTATAAGCTTAATTAGCTATCCCAGCAAAGTATGTTGAAAATCATATTGAACAGATTGAAGCCACAAATGGAGAATATCATCGCTGAAGAACAGGCTGGCTTTTGTGCTGGAAGAAGTACCACAGAATAGATTTTTAATCTTCGTGTTCTACGTGAGAAGTACTTACAACACCAGCAGGACATCTACCATGTCTTTGTTGACTTCAAGAAGGCGTTTGACACAGTACGGCACGAAGTTCTCTGGGCAACCATGAAGAAGTACAGTGTTGGTCATAAGCTTATTCTTACCATTAAACAACTGGATGCCAAGGCCAGCAGTGCAGTTCTCGTCAATGGCACAATAGGAGAGTGGTTTCGCACCACTGTTGGAGTCCGGCAAGGCTGCCTTCTTTCACCCACACTGTTCAACATCTACTTGGAGCGCATAATGACTGTAGCCCTGGAAGATCACATATGCACAGTCAGCACTGGGGGGCAAACAATCTCAAATCTTCAGTTCGCTGATTACATTGATGGCCTGGGAGGCAGTGAAGATGAACTTGCCAACCGTCTGAAATGATTGGATGAAACCGCCGCAAAATACAGTATGAAAATCAGTGCAGAGAAAACCAAGGTGATGACAAACAAACATGACGGGATCAACTCATATATTAATGTCAGGGGACAAGAGCTAGAGACAGTGCAACAGTTCAAGTATTTGGGGGCAATCATCACTGATGAAGGATCAAAGGCAGAAATTCTGGCAAGAACTGCACACACAACAGAAAGAGTGGCAAAGTTAAAGCCAATTTGGAGGAATAAGAACATCTCCCTGGAATCCAAACTGAAACTGCTGCACGCATTGGCCATCTCAATTTTTCTGTATCCATGCGAGACATGGACCCATACGGCAGAACTTGAATGGAAAATACGGGCAGTAGAGATGAGATACTTCTGTAAAATCCTGGGCATCTCCTACTTCGACCACGTCACTAATGAAGAGGTCCGCAACATCATCACCCAATGTGCTGGGTCATATGAAGACCTACTGATGACCGTGAAGAAGCGCAAGCTGAAGTGGTACGGCCATGTAACAAAATCATCTGGCCTATCCAAGATCATCCTCCAAGGGACACTATAGGGGAAGAGAAGAAGAGGTAGACAGAAGAAGAGATGGATTGACAACATAACAGAGTGGACAGGAATGGACTTCGCGGAGGCTCAAGCACTGATACACAATCGTCAGGGGTGGAGACAATTGGTTGATTGCTTATCAATGATGGTGCCCCAATGACCAATGTGGTTATGGGAGTGATGATGATGATGAATCAGACTATGAGGAGGCAAGAGGCACAAGAAATCAGTAATTTTGCTCATGTAAGGAGATTAACTTCTAGATCTGCCACTTGGCTGAGGGCCCTGACAGCCTCTCTCACAGAATCATAGAATATCAGGGTTGGAAGAGACCTCAGGAGGTCATCTAGTCCAACCCCCTGCTCAAAGCAGGACCAATCCCCAACTAAATCATCCCAGCCAGGGCTTTGTCAAGCCTGACCTTAAAAACCTCTAAGGAAGGAGGCTTGTCTTCACGTACAGCACTACAGCACGCTGTTGCACTTTAGTGAAGATGCTACTACACCAATGGGAGAGCTATGTCGGCAGAAGAAGCTCTCCCATCAGCATCGCGCTGTCTACACAGGGGGTTAGGTCGGTATAACTACATCACTCAGGGATGTGGATTTTTCACACCCCTGAGTGACAGAGTTATATTGATATAGGTCTGTAGTGTAGACCTGGCCCTAGTCACTAGGGCCCTGAAAAAAAAAAAAAGGCTCAGTGCAAATGACTTAAAAAGAGGATTTTGTTGAACATGTCTGGTGTTAGTAACTTCTCTGTAAGAACTCGGATTGAAAAGAAAAGCATGGTTAGGAGGTGTTAATGGCTGCAACCAAGCTGGTCTTTGATGTATAGACAATCACAAATTGGTTAATGCTGATAGGTGTGCGCAAAGCACCCTTCTTTCAGGCTAAGTGGAAGGAGCAATTAAACTCTTTGATGTAGTGAGATAGCTGGAGAAAACAGAAGCCACCACCTAAGGCAACATGCTGCATGTTGAGGCCTGATCAGAAGCTAAGCCGTATGGTTTGAGGGATTTCCTTGGGACAGGTTGCAAATGCAGTGGCTAGGGGATTGTTTGGCAAGGGTTGTGTGTGTTTGTGCATGTCTGCTTGTTTAAAAAAAGCCAGTGGACAGTGAGAGAAACAGTGGTGACCCTGAGGGAGCACAGAGAGAGAGTTCCTTGGGCACAGAACTGCCCGGAGGGGTAGTTTAGTGAGCAAGAAAACTGCCTGTTTGTTTCTACTGTGTTCAGGGAAACAGGACATTGTTTACATGTTTGGAAACAAACTAGATTGCACCAGAAAATATACCTGACTCATTCATTTCTCCTCCTAATGGAAACAACCCTGCAATGCCCCTACTATTGGCTAATCACTCTGGCCAAATGGGGCAATGGTATGCAAACATCTTTGTATAGATATTGGATCCAATCCTAAGCACTGCTAAGAGCTCTTAGCTCCTTGCAGCATTGGGTCCAGTATGTTATCCTGCATGGACTGTCTCTCCAAATTACTGGTCCCTGCTCTTATTGCTGAATACATTTTGTTGGACCCCTAAAACGTTTATGCAAAGTTAGGCTAATGAATACTTAAGAAATGGAAATCTGAAACCTCAGTCGCTTATTCTGACTGCTTAAATTATTTATCCAACACATTGGAAAAATTAACATTGGCCAGGAAATATAACTTGAAATACTACTATTTGATTTGGCGCCATAGGAAAGAAATATATGATGTCTCTTCACAGCTTGCATTAGTTATTAACAAACAACCCAGCAAAAATTAGCTTGCCATAGAGGTACAAGTGGGGGAAGCCTTGCAGGGTGTAGCAGAAGAAGGGTAGCAACATTTTTAAGGGATGATTTTTCAAACAAACAACTGGAAGGTTTTCTATGCATTCTGGTGAATTTTAGTTGTTTTTTTCTATTATTTTCCCTTACCCTTTTCAGAAGGCAATGACATAAAACTCTTTGCAGACAAAGAGCACAAGCCCCTCTGCTGCTACTCATATTTTTGCAAAACAGCAACAGAGCTAAATTAAAAAGATCTTGTTCAGTTTCATGGCTGCCTTTAGAACCCAGGAGGGTGAAACTGTCAAGAATCTTTTCCGATTAATGCTGCTGCTGGTTGGAAAAGCTACGAATGTCAGCAGAGGCAGGAACTGGAGCTATTCATTGAGGAGCAGAACCTAAAATATAGAGACTGCTGACGGGTGGCACAGTAATGAAGAAAGACCTCTTCCTCACACCACCTCCTTGCAGCAGACATCTGGAGACAAGTAAAAAAAATGAAAAGCCTCTTCCCTTATGGGGGAAGTGGGAGGATTAAACAGAAAGCTCCATCTCCCTTCCTGTAGCTAGAGGTGGAGGTTAACATTTACCAAAATTTACTGTATTAGCAAGACACTGATAGAAAAGGTGGAGGAGCAGTGTCCAGAGACAGCAGTCTGGTAGACAACTCAAAACAGTCACTGGCTTCTCACCAAAGCATTGATCCTGGACTGATAATCCGGACACCTACCTTTGTCTTCTTCTCTACCTCTCTGGCTAGTTAGTTTAGTCCTTTAGGTATCAGTTAATATTTCAAGCCCTTATTTAAAAGTTTTATATGCCCCAAAGCACCAGCATGTGAACTCACAGTTTGAGTACTCACTAAAACTCAACCTCTCTCTCTCTGAGGCCCCTCTTGACAGGCTATAAAAACTCCAGGCCCCAGCAGGGGTGCAGGGGCATCAGGGCAGGGGCCTTGGGCATAGGCGTAGTTTGACTTCTATTTGGGGGGGCAGGGGCCAGCGGGGCTCAAGCCACCTCCGCATGGCGGGGTCCGAGGAGGGAGTGCCACCTCCATCCCCTGACTCACCTTAGCAGGCCACTCAGGGTGCAGGGAGAGGGGTACTAGGGGCTGTGTGCGGGCAGGGGGTAGCTCAGGGTGCAGAGGGAGGTAACTAGGGGCTGTGTGCGGGCAGGGGGTAGCTCAGGGTGCAGGGGTGGGGTGGCTAGGGGCTGTGTGTAGGCAGTGGGGTAGCTCAGGATGCAGGGAGAGAGGTACTAGGGGCTGTGTGCAGGCAGTGGGGTAGCTCAGGGTGCAGGGAGAGAGGTACTAGGGGCTGTGTGCAGGCAGTGGGGTAGCTCAGGATGCAGGGAGGGGGTGGCTGGGGGCTGTGTTCAGGCAGTGGGGTAGCTCAGGATGCAGGGAGAGAGGTACTAGGGGCTGTGTGCAGGCAGGGGGTAGCTCAGGATACAGGGAGGGGGTGGCTGGGGGCTGTGTTCAGGCAGTGGGGTAGCTCAGGGGGTAGGGAGAGAGGTACTAGGGGCTGTGTGCAGGCAGTGGGGTAGCTCAGGGTGTAGGGACAGAGGTACTAGGGGCTGTGTGCAGGCAGTGGGGTAGCTCAGGGTGTAAGGAGAGGAGTATTAGGGGCTGTGTGCTGGGAGGGCTCCTCTGCAGTCCCTGTTCCCGGAGGGGTCTGCCAGCCACAGAGCCGGGTCTCCTAACCATCTGCCTCTGTGGGAGCAAAGGGGGCTGGGAGCTGAGGAGCAACGTCAATCTGGGGCACCAGCAGGAGACAAAGCAATGCTGCCGCTGCCTGCTCCATGACACCAGCCAGAGCAGCAGCTAGCCCGCACTGCCCAGCTCCGACCTGGCCAGGGGGCCGGAAGAGGAGATGGGGAGGGGTGTGGAGCTGCCTGCCCGGGACTGTCGTGACCTTTCGGTGCAATTGGGAGTGAGGGGCAATGCCCTCCAAGTCCCCAACTCTGCCTATGGGCTCAGGACTTCTGCCCCACAGGAAGCACCAGAGCTCGGGGTTCCAGGATTCAGCCCTGCACCTCCCGGCTTCAGCCCCCCGGATGGCACCAAGGATCGGGGCTTCAGTCCCACGCCTCCCAGCTTCAGCCCTGTGGGGGGTGTTGGTTCAGGGCTTCAGTCACGGGGCCCCGCAGCCCCCTTGAAAGGGCTTGCAGACCCCCAGGGGGCCACGGACCCGATTGAGAACTGCTACACTAAAATACAATAAATACACTCAGCTATCTCTCTGGCTTGCAAAAAACATTCCCACAAATGGAAATAACGTATGTTGTTACTTTTTGTTTCTCAAGCTTCAAATCATCTCGCATCACATCTCCAGACACCAACTCCCCATCCAGACGCATCAATTGATCCTGGAGTGTCTCAAATTGTTTTTCTGCTTTCCTGGCCTTTTGCAGAGCCTCCTGGTGCAATCTGGTCTGATTCTCCAGCTGCTCAGTCAGTTTAGCTATTTGGGCTTCAAGCTGGGACACCATCTGGGAAGCAGGAAAACCAACAAGACAGAGACTGAGTTAACTTGACATGTACATGTTAGAGGCACAAGAAAGACGCATCCCCAAGCTAACAAACAGTGGAAGATTTCCTACTTCTAAATAAATAATTTTTTAAAAAGGAAGGAAACAAAATGTGGGATAACTATCAGAAAAAATATTGTATGCAGTATTTTTGTATGCAGTTGGTCCCAGGAAATTAGAGAGACAAGTTGGGTGAAGTAATATCTTTTATTGGACCAACTTCTCTTGGTGAGAGAAGCAGAAGCTTTCAAGCTTACAGAGCTCTTCAAAAAAAAAAAAATGATAGAAGCTGCTGGGGAAAAAAAAATGTTGCAGTGAGTCACTGCCCACTGAATCAGAAATGGAGAACACCACAAAGACCCTATTATCTATGCCTACACTGCCAATTCATTTGAAGTAGCTAACTCTTTTGTAAATGTTAATCTAGACACTCCATGATCATTCCAGAACACCCATTCACAATTTACCCTAAATTTCATCCTAGGCCACGATACAAAAACTTTTCTGTCCTGAAATGTGGAGTGTCTCGATTAACTCAAGTTAGCTAACATCTTTGTAATTGTTAATTAGTAATCAATCAATTTCAATTAAAACAGGGCCACAAACTCCAGACTGCATATACTCTGGAAAAAAGGAACATTTTAGAAAGATTGACTAATACATTTTAATTAAGTGGGTTTTACAAACATGTTACCCCCTAGTGTAGATAGTGTTAAATAAAAATTAAAATGTGTTCGCTTGTCCTGGTCAACATTAGAGAGCGTAGGGTTCACCAGGAACAACTGATAAGTTTTTAAAACATGTCTCCACTCAGTGTTAATGTGCTTTTAAGCACCACTTAATTAAAATGTATTTGCTAAACACATTTTTTCTAATGTGGATAAGAACTAAACCTCACAATATAAACCAAAAATCGTTTAGCTGTTCTCTATTAACTTTACAACACTTATGTGATTCGCTAACCAATAAACTCAATGGAATGGAATTAAAAAATGAATTAATAACTGGAAATAGCAACAAGATGGCTAATTACAATGCTGCCAAATGTTAAATTACTTGGCCATATTCAAAAGGTTGTTTTTTTCCCCCTGTCATTTTATTTTCCTGTAGTTACTTGGTTTGCATTGCATGTTCATTTTTAATTCCACCCTCAGATACTCATCCAACAGTCCCTTCATTTCTAGCATCTGTTGGCCTCATGTTTACAAACTGGCCTGATTCCTGATTTACACACACAAAACTGCCATTAATTTCAGTGACACTTATCAAAACGTAAGGGCTGCAGCCTTGGGTTAGTGTTAAATAAAATGGCATAATTGAACCAGGACCAAAAAGGCTTTAGGGAAATATTATTGATTGCACACTGAGCGGAATGACCCACCAACTACAAAATACAACCCAAAGAGAAAAAAAAAAATCGACAAAATTATTTTCTATTGTATGTCACTGAAGGGGAACTCTAGCCCTCATTAGATCGGAGGAGAAACTGGTGTCAGGGGAGGAAGACTCCTCCATCAGGCTACAGAAGCTCTGCAGCTGATTTACCTGGTTCACCTTTGGCAGAGAACAAAAGAAATGCACGTAGCTTCAGATCGACCCAGCCCCATCCTCTTTTTCTCCTGTACAATGCCATCCAGGAGGCTGCTTGCACACAGCAGGGTTCTGCAACACACACACACACACTCCCATGCACAATAAAGCTACACTAATTCTGCAGAACAGAGATCCTTTGGGGTGGCAGAGTAAGAGGTGTGGATTCACCTGAGGGCTTGTCTACACTGGAAATGCTACAGCGACACTGCTGTAATGCTTCAGTGTAGACACTACCTACACTGATGGGAAGGGTTCTCTCGGTGGTGTAGGTAATCCACTTCCCAGAGAGGCAGTAGCTAGGTCAACAGAAGCATTCTTCCTTTGGGTACGTCTATACTTACTTCCTGGTCCGGATGTAAGCAATCGATCTTCTGGGATCGATCCCGGAAGTGCTTGCCGTCGACGCCGGTACTCCAGCTCAGCGAGAGGAGTACGCGGCATCGACGGGGGAGCCTGCCTGCCGCGTCTGGACCCGCGGTAAGTTCGGACTAAGGTACTTCGAATTCAGCTACGTTATTAACGTAGCTGAATTTGCGTACCTTAGTCCGAAGTGGGGGGTTAGTGTGGACCAGGCCTTTGACCTCGTGCTGTCTACATAGGAGGTTAGTTCTGCTTCGCTACATCACTCATGGGTGTGGATTTTACACACCACTGAGCAATGTGGCTAGGTTGACCTAACTTTTTAGTGTAGACCAAGCCTCAGTCAGTGAAATATGCATCTAATGATGCTGCCACTCAAATGTTGCCATTTATTTCAATGGGAAAAGCATTAGGGCTTGATTCAAAACCCATTAAATCAACAGACATTCCCGGGCTTTGGATCAGGTCAGTCCCATAACTGCAGAAGTATGTACTATGTCTGAAGATGACAATTCATTTATTCTTAGAGCATGTCTACCCTATGGCTGCTATAGCAGCACAGCTATGGCACTGCAGCTGTGCTACCATAGTGCCCTGAGTAGATGCTTCCTACGTAGATGGAAGGGGTTTTTCCACGGATGTAGTTAATCCACCTCTCTGAGAGGTGGTAGCTAGGCTGATGAAAGAATTCTTCACATCCCTGAGCTACATAGCTGGGTCAATCTAATTTTTAAATGTAGACCAGCATTAGAGTCATCAGAAAGAAGGAGCTGATTCTGCAGTCATCACACTGGGGAAAGAACTGTGGCGTTTAATAGTACTTTTGCCTGTAATAGGACTATAGATGTGGTCCAGATTAGGAAAAAATATCTGAACCCTGACGACACGTAGGGCACTCAAGACCTGATCTAGTAGCTTTAAAATGATTGTGATTTTAAATTTTAACTGCTGTAGAACAATAATTAATAGCAACATCTCTTTCCCACAACAGACTTTATATTATTGGGCACTTGTCATTTTGTGTGTTGATTTTTTTAAAAAAGGCATACCTCTGGGCTTTCTACAGATTAAATTACGCTTGTCAACAGATGCAAATTACTGCCAGGCATTCTCCCATTTCACTGGGTTAAATACCCAACTGCAGAAAAGTCTGTAGCAATTTTTAGCCAGACACATTTATTATCTATTATAAGCTGACTGGAATGCTGAGAAGTCATCCAAGTAATAGGATAGGCTAATGTGTAGGCAATTAAAGCTCTAAAAACGGCCTCTCTTCCGTCACCTCATTGAAGGCATTTAATCTCTTCACTGACCATCTGGGTGCAAAGTATATACACTCCATCTTAAACTTTTTGATTCTAATCCTAGAAAGGGACTAGTTGGTACAGAGTTCCAGTAGGACCCTGCCTAGGCTAAAAAGGTCAGCACAGGCATAAAACTTTGTAGGATTGGGGCCTTACATTAAGATTTGAAAAACAATTGCACTTACTCATGAATGTAGAAAGTGTAAGCAAAGCTAGACTAAAAACAACCTACACTCTGTTGGGAATGATTCCTTTCAGAGCATGCTCAAGTCCTTTCTCACATAGTTATTTCAAGGTCTGACCTTCATAAAGAAACTCTCCTGAGAGAAGCAGTCCATACTTCTTTATTAGAGCGCTTCACTTTAGGACAAGACAGACAGAATAACTTCTTGTCCCCCATACCTGTGACACATAGTTGCCAAATAATAAAGTTTCCTCAGCATGCACGTTTGATTTTTTTTTTTTTGTATCTTTGTATTTACTAAGTTCAGTGGTAATTGATATATAGCTAAAAATCCTCCCCATGTTTTTTTTTCATTTATTTAGAAAATGATAAAAAAGTAACAGAAATACAGGGGCAGAAGGCAAAGAAAGGAGAAGGGAAGATTTGCTCTTCTCTCCCCTTTATTATTTTAAGGATGAAATAAAAATACTATGGAGGCACAGGTTGTAGCTCCATAATTAAGGCCGACGTGAGTTTTGCATTTAAAGCAGCGGTGCCCAGTCGTGGCATCCAAACAACCTTAATTCTGCCCTGTAGTGACACTAAAGGTATGTCTACACTGAGAGGCAACACGTGGGGTGGTCAAACACCCCCCCCCCCACCGAACCTTTAAATTGTGCCGACCCACACTATCAACATTTACATGTTACCTCTGTAAAAAGGTGTGGTCTTAACTCAGATTAGCTAACCCTGTTGGAGGTATTTGGGTGGAAACAGCACGGCAACACAGCTTTTAACTTGGTTCAGCAGCTCAAGTTCAACCCTGAGCTGCGCTAGAGGCTTCACCTTGAGCAGCTAACCCAGGTAAAAAGCCAAGTTGTTGTGTCTTCACTGTTATTTGAACCCAAGTTAGCGAATGTAGGTTAGCTAATCCAAGTTAAAACACACCTTTTCATGCAGTGTGTAATCTAGGTGGGGGGATTAAAAAAAATCTAATGTGTCTTTAAAAAACAGTTTAATTGAACATGGAACTTCAACAACTATTATGCATTAATTACAATTGTCTAGTTACTGCATGATGTTACTATAGGGCAGAGTTAAGTTTGGTTAAGGAAAAGTACATCTCCATACCTTCATGTTCAGATTTCTTAAATTCAACTTTAACTCTGAATTTCCTGGGTTTATACCACTTATTTTGAGGATAATTATGCCCCATAATGGTTTTACCCTAAACATCTCATATGTACTTCCAAAATTAACTTCATTTTGTGTTGGAAAATATATACACACATACACACACGCGAGTGATACTACAGTTCTTACCTTTAAAACATCTTAAATGAATTTGCCTTGTGTGGTATCTTTGAAAAACCAATATACTGCAATGGAGAAATCATTCTCTTTTGCCATGGCTATCAAAACAAAGCAACTGTTAAGCAACCTTAGTGGTAGTTTATATTGAAAACTACTCTTCCTTTAAAAAAAGCCCTCCAATAACCTTTACCTGCAGCTTTGGACAGTCTAACCATGGGTCACTTTTTCAGTGTGTAGAGCCATAGTTTTCCACCATGAATCTCAAATACCACTGTATGTATACCCTTCAGGCCGTTTTGTTTTCCCAATACCCAAACTGGCCAAGCCTGCCTCCTTGCAGCAATGTTTATGGGAAGGGGAGAGCCATTTCTTTATTCCTTGACTTTGTACTTGGGCTGTCTCATCCTTAAGATTCCGGTTTTCAATGTCAGAGTTAGTTGCTCTTCTAGGTAGCCACAAGTGATTGTCCCAAACTAACAGTATCCAAGACCCAGTTCAGGTTACTTTGAATTTAAGTTGATTGTATTGTCACATCAGAAAATGGAAAGAATATCATAAAATAAAACATATCTGGAAATAAACTCTGACACTACAGAAAGCAATGCTTAGTGAGAACAAAGCTCAGGGTACAGAGTACTGAAATATTATCTATACAGCACAGCAGAAAAAGTCCTTTCTCTCCCTCAACCTACAACTGTCCATTTCAGCCATCTAGAAGAAAGCTCACTCACATGTTCAGCAAGGTAGGGGTGTGTGTGTGAGATACCTTCATTTTATGGCCTTCTGCTAAGGTCATTATAATGTACCATTTCCTCACTTCCCCTGAACAGTAATTAACTTTAAACTTGTTTTCCACTAAAATGAAATGCATTCCTTTTCAGATGCCAGCTTATGCTAAATAAACAATGCCACTTTATGTTTCCCAATACATACAAACATTTAAGCAATACTGCGTCTGATTCTGACTTCACTTAAACTGGTATAAAACAGATGTACTGTAAAGTCCAAGTCACCTAAGTTATGTGGGTACAAACAAGATCAGAGGCAGACTCAGTATCTTTAAGTACCCACACCTCCACTGTCATATAGAGTTTTTTGTTCAACTTGCTAACAATCCAAACACAAGGCATGTTTTGGGAAAGTTCCTATCTGGTCAGGGCTGCAAAGTCACAAAGCAGAAATAAGATTAATTAAGATAAGAGACACCGGATACATTTGACGTCAGAAAGACTCAGATTTAATTCAAAACTATCTTTGTAACAATATTAAATGAAAAAACCTTACCCTTAAGGTTCAATCAACTGAACTCTCGAATCCTCAAGAGAAATTCCACACATTGATCTTTTAAGAACAAGTCAGGGAAGCAAATTCATTATGGCCTGTGAACTAGCCATGCAGCCATAAAGGGAGAGTGCCTAAATAGAGCATGGAGGAACTTCTACACCACTGTCCAGTCAGGGAATCTGTGAGTTTGGTCTGCAGCTTCCTGTGGATCCCTGGTCTACATCTACATGGACAATGCAAACACTGCTCTCTGCATCTTTTGTGAGGCTTCTTGGAGAGGAGCTGACATAGCACACACAGGACCCAGGTCATGGATTTCTGAAGGAAAAAGTTTTCCTTCTTCTCTATGGAATGTTTTCCATCAAAGGGATCGAGCTCACATAACATTCTCTTCCAGTAGAAAATTATTTAATCTTTTGTTAGATTTGAAGTTATTCCCATTCGATGCACAATCTGATTATACAAGCAAGTCAGTAAAAGCAAGCATTTGCACATCAACTGCTCTGTTACAACCATCAGCTGTTCAAACCAGAAAGCACAATACATATTTTACTGGTATGAGTGTGGTTAAATGGATGCTAGCAAGATTAAAAATAAAGACAAGATTTTTTAAAATCGGAGCCCAAATTAAGGCTCCTAGATCTAAATAAATGGCCTAATAAGAGGCCTAATTTTTAGAGGTATGAGCACCCAACAGTTCCTATTAAATTCTGGCCTGATTTTCAATGGGAGTTGCTGAGTGCTCAGCACTTCTGAAGAGCAAGAACCTTTACCTTAAGGTGCCCATTTTTGAACACAGAATCCTAGAAATGTAGGGCTGGAAGGGGCCTCAAGAAGTCATCAAGTCCAGACCCCTGCACTGAGGCAGAACCTAGTAAACCTAGACCATCCCTGACAGAGGTTTGTCCAACTTGTTTAAAATCTCCAATCATGGGCATTAAGCCTATTCCAGAGTGTGATGGGACACACCCTCATTCTGGTACACAGGAGACTAACAAACTCTTCCTGGCCTCTTCAGCGCTAACAAGGCACACTTGCAAGGTTTGTTCAGCCTGGAGGGAGAAGAGCTTAAAAGAAGAAAACTTACAGCAGAACGGGGCAGTGAATAGGAAGAAGGCTGCTCTGTCCCAGAGACTGCTGGTAACGGAGGTGGTCCAGCCAAGGAGGAGACAGCCACCTCACGCACCGCTCACAAAGCTGGTCTGACTGGCAGCAAAGCAGTACGCCCCAGAAGGAGAGGCAAAAGGTAAACCCCACAAAGGAGCAATAGACTGACAGACTAGGCCCATAGGGCTAAATCCCAAGAGACTGCCTGAGAGACTGGCCATCTTTTCAGCCAGATCCTCTTCTCTTGCAAGGGGAGGAGAGGAGGATAAGACAATCCTTTGCCGGTGCGTGTTTGCCTCAGAGAGCTCCCCCAGGTGCTGCCAATTTGGGGAAGAGAGAGAGAGTAAATGACAGCGTGGGACCTGGCTGGGGGAGGGGGGGATTCAGGGAGCCCCTGCACCCCACACAGACCATAACAACCCTTACAGTTAGAAAGTTTTTCTTAATATCTAGCCTAACTCCCCCTTGCTGCAGATTAAGCTCATTACTTCTTGGCCTACCTTCAGTGGACATCGAGAACAATTGATCACAATTCTCTTTACAACAGCCCTTCACATGTTTGAAGGTTTATTAGGTCCCCCTTCAGTCTTTTCTCACTGATTAAACCATGCCCAATTTTTTAACCCTTCCTCATAGGTCAGCTCTTCTAAATCTTATCATTTTTGTTGCTCTCCTCTGAACTCTCTCCAATTTCTCTACATCTTTCCTAAAGTGTGGCACCCAGACCCAGTACTCCAGCTGAGGCCTTTCCAGCATTGAGTAGAGTGAGACAATTTCCACCCATGTCTGGTATACAACACTCCTGTTAATACACCCCAGAATATTAGCCTTTTTCACAACTGCATTGTATTGTTGATTCAACTTGTGATCCACTACAACCCTGAGATCCTTTTCAGCAGTATTAACACTTAGACAGATATTCGCCATTTGTGCATTGGATTTTCCTTCCTATATGTAGTCCTTTGCACTTGTCTTTATTGAATTTCATCTTGTTGAATTAAAACCAATTCTCCAATTTGTCACGTTCATTTTGAATTCTAACCCTGTCTGCCAGAGTGTTTGCAACTCTGTTCCATCTTGATGTCATCCAGAAATTTAACAAGCATTGTCTCCACTCCATTATCCAAGTCATTAATGGGCACGTGCACACACACAATTTTTAAATTAATGTCTTCACCTGTGTTACTAACACAATTATTGAAATTGCTTTCACTATTAATGCTGTTTGCTTACTTTTTGCCTCTCTCTTTACTTGAAAAGTGAAACTAGACTAATCAGTTTTACTTTGTTTTAAAAAAATCAATTAAAATATACCTATTTCCATTAGGTTTTGTATACACTTAACTGTCTTAGTCTTAAAAAACACAATCAAAATGTTGGGTCTAAATCTATGACAACAAAGATTTAAAATTGGTGTCTACTGTAGCTTAGTTACTGATTTTTTCCTTTAGCATATTATACTAAAGTACCATGGCAAATACGCTCAAATGTTTTTTCCTCTTTCCCCAGAAAATAAAGGACGACTTCTCTCACTCAAGATGCGAGATGACCAGCATGGCAGCCCAGTATGAATACTTGGCATGAAGGAAGAAAGTAACAGCCAGAAAGAGCCAGTGGTGAAGCAATTCCTACAATTTCTGCATGTACTATATACTACAGCTACAAAGGGACTGAACATGGTTAGAGAACTAAATGGACAGATCCAGCATGAGACTGAGTCATATAAAAGACATAAATCACCTGAAGACATCCCTATTAAACTGCAGACATTGCTCTTAATCATCACTGGGCTTAAATCTGTTCCCAGTTAAACATTCCAATCAAGTGTATTGTATAAAAAGACGGCAAGCAGTCAATAAATGCACAAAATATTATTTCATACAAGAAATTCTCAGAAGATCTGGAATTTTAAAGCATACGAGTTACAGTGACACAGTCAGAGAGAGTGAAAACAAAATTTTGTAATTAAAAAAAGTTCTAGTGCCTCAGTGGGAGGTGCCGGAAACCTGAAATTTGGCAAAGACGTAGACCCTAGGAGATGCTTTCCAGTGGTCCAATGAAAATAGTTTTTGATGTGGCAGAGTTATAAGGGTTTAACAATCATGGACTTCACATATGCACATTTGTTTTAACATTTAACAAAAAACAATCTGCCAGTGTTCCATTGGCAATGCCCACATAAATAGATTCATAATTTCCATGGAATAGATATATTCCACCTGATCTGTGCATATGCATGTGTTAGAAAATTGAATGGGGTTTCAGTTTTAAATATGTAGATGCTTTGTGGAATATGGTGTTGTGTAAGGAATCGGGGCTCAAATAATAAAGGTGCAGATGGAAGAGAAGACAGGATTCTGAAGAAGGCTATAGCCTCTTCCAAATTACGATGCATAAGAACACCAAAGGCTGCTATCTCATTCCTTGCACATGTTGTGCAGTCCACAATGTTCTACTAGCATACAGCAAATACTTGCACATGATGGAATTCATTTCCATCAATT
The DNA here is from genome assembly GCF_028017835.1 of Emys orbicularis. Classification (NCBI taxonomy): domain Eukaryota; kingdom Metazoa; phylum Chordata; order Testudines; family Emydidae; genus Emys; species Emys orbicularis. The sequence continues at coordinate 117,452,021 of NC_088685.1, read as the reverse complement.
CCTTCTTCCTTTTTTCTAAAACAGCTAGGAAGTTCTATACAAAACAGCTGCATTAAATGAACATTAAGGCTACAAAGTGAAGCAAGCAAATGTTAGGAAATGCCAAAATTAGGGCTGTCAATTATTAGGGCTAGATTTTGTGCTGCACCTCTCAGGAGCATCCCTGGAGGAGGAGCTCTAAAGCTATCTTGGTGCCTCCTCAATTCTGCCAGCTCCAGGAGCTGGTGCCGCCCTTAAGACTGCTCTTACAACAGCCTCCCCATGGCTCTCAATGAAGTGTTTCACAGTTCAAAACAGCTGTAGTGATGAACATAACTGCCACTCCCTCACCAGGGTGCTGCAAGGGCTGTCAGAGTACAGGTGCCACGTGAGGGGGACTAGGATCTGGCCTTCAGTCTTTAATTATATGATCACTTCTTATTTTTTCCCCTCACAGAAACCATGACTTATTCACTGTGCACGATGGACTGATCAGTGAAGGAGGCAGATGTTTAAAGTTCATTTTTTTTCTTCGTTGTTTAATGTGTGGTCCTGTGCCTCATACACTGCACAACATCAAAACTCTGCTCTGAGAAGAATGTTTCCTTCATTCTTAGACTTTCCTATGATGCCACTCACAGGCGCCTCTGATCACCTAATGTTACTGAATTTACTTTCAGAATAACCCTGTGAGCACTCCATTTTACAGATGGGGGAACTGAGGAACAGACCAATCAAGTAATTTACCCAAAGTCACACCAAAGTGAGACCCAGTTCAGTGTCTTAAACACAAGAGCATCATTTCCCCTCCCTGAGGACTCCTGTCTGACTTCCTGACTACATCAGCTTCATAACAAACTCTATAACTTCAGTGAATGATCCAAAGTTGTTCTGGGCCCAGGCCTGTCCAATTTGCATACTGAATGAGGCAGGAGTCCTGTGAAAAAATATTATAGGACCACTATAGTTAGGATTCTATCATAAATGCAACACATACATGCAGAGTATGGAATTATAGCTAATATGGAAAAAGAGCCATACAAAAATCAAGCAGATTGAATAGGTACAGAAGCAATCCACTTACTATCTTTTTGCTCTCTTCCCTGTGGCCAAGTTCTCGAACTCGCTCCATGATAGCCTCCTCAGAGGGTGTAACTGTTACAGAACTGTTGCTAAGAAGGGTAGCAACTTGCTCTTTAAAAGCACTCAGCAGGCTCTGAGCAGTCCTGGCCTCATCTATGCTGCTTTTCAGACTCCCATCCATCTCACTGGAACATCTCTTCAGGTGGTGCAGTTCCTGCTTTGAGGCTTCCCAAGCCCTCTGGCTAGCAGCCAGCCTATCTTGGAGGCTTCTGATCTCCTTCTCTAGACTCTGTTTGGCTGTTAAAGCACTGTCCAGATCCTAAAATACAAAAAACATAAAACCAGGCTTAATCCAGGCCAAAAATAAGGACTGAGGACTAAATGGCTAATTTTCAGCATGGAGAGGTGAGTAGCAGAGAGGTGCAGGAACTAGTAGCATTAGGGCCAAAGTTGTTCATTATGGGCCCAATCTTGCAAGTCCTTCACAGACAGAATACCGAGTGAGGCAAATAGGACTCCCACATGCATTTAGTATCAACTACCTTCATGGTATAGTGAATGGGGAAGTAAGATTTGAAGATGACACAAAATTACTTAGATCTATAAATACATTGCTTAGATTGTGATGACTTTCATTAAGAAAAAACGGTGACTGGGAAACTCAGTGGTGGATGAAATTTAACACAGACAAGTGCTGGTAATGCACACTAGAAGAAATGGTGTAAAATTTAAAACTACTTGCATATACTGATGGGGTCTAAATTAGTGATATAGGAAAAGATCAAGGCAACATCTCAGCACACTCCATGAAGATATCTGAATAATAGGGCCCCAGGAGTTTTAAAAAACAAAAAACAAAAAGTGACAAGCATACCAGAATTATTTCCACACAAAATAGGGGTGTGGCTAAATGAGAAAAAAAGTTTATAATAGCATATAAGGAAAGTGCAAATATTCAAATATTGATTGGTTGCCTCATCTCAAAGAAGGCACAGATGAGAGAGAGAGAGAGAGGTGGAGAGATGAAGAATAAATCAGATTAGAAGCATGATGGGGAGACTTTCAAAGAAGGAGAAATTTTAAAACTGGGACAATGTAGGGCCACATCACGTTGTCCAAAGGAGGTGAGGAATGTCAGTATCAAACTAGCCACCTTTCCCCTTGAGCCTACAGTTGCCCGTGTGTGTGAATATTGCTCAGTCTGGGAAAGGACACAGCACCTGTGATCAAGTCCTGGCCTTGACCACCTTTATCGAAAACGGTTTTTGACAAAATCTAAAAACATGAGCCATCTTCTTGGATTTGACTGCACAATTTGGCACAGAGACCTTTTGTTTAAACTCTCTCAAATTACCCGCATTGGGTGTTCGAAGTAATAGAGCTCTCTTTCTCCAACACAGGCAGTTTACAGTACACCTGGGCAACTGCTGTAATTCTTGGAAGTGTCAAATCAATGGCCTCCCTCAAGGCTCAGTTCTTTCACCGATGCTGTTCACTGTGTACATCAACAACCTGCCAGCTATGCTCTCGTGCAAGTTCATCTATGCCGACGACATCTGCTGTAGCCACCAAGCTGTCCTTCTCAAAAATTGACAAGATCTTGAATGAAGATGTGAATCTCATGGCAGAGTATTGTAGTCAATGGCACCTGCAGCCGAGCTTTTCTAAGACTGTTTCTAGTGTATTCCATCTGCATAATGCAAATGCAAACCAGACGTTAAACATTTTCCTCAATGGCCAATGCCTGTGGCATGATCCAAACCCAGTTTACCTCAGTGTGACATTGGATCGACCATTAACGTATCGCAACCATTGAGGAAGACGGCAGTCAAAGTCAGCACTCAGAACAACCTGCTCAGAAAATTGGACAGTTCAACCTGGAATGCGAGCGTCCGGAAGCTTAGATCATCAGCCCTTTCTCTCTGCTATTCAACAGCAGAGTACTGTGCTCCTATCTGGTGTCGCTCATCTCACGCGAAGTTGATCGATGTAGAGCTTAACAAAGCTATGCATATTGTTAGCAGGACTCTGTTGCCATGGCTACCAATACTTAACATAGCACCACCCCATATTTGCCATGAAAAGGTCTCTTTCATGCTGCTAGCAAAGATCCATGAGAATAGCGACCTGCCGCTGTACTCAGACCTCTTTGACCACCCAGCAGCTCACCTGTCTTCTAGATGCCTGTAATGGGGTTGGCACCCACCTTTCATCAGCACCTCACATGGTCGATGGTTTCTTTGGCAAGTCTTCAGTGACTCAGCCCTCCAGCCACATCACACACACTGTCTGTAGGTGGAACAGACCCCTTTTGATATACAGTCTTTACCTTCTCCCAGCCCTGGCCTGGGGCCATACCTCCAGGGCTTCCTCCCTTAAGACATTATCTTCCTGCAGCCCTCTCTGGGCTGAGTTCTTGCTCAGTCCCCTCAGCCAGTCAGGAGCTCCTTCTTAGCTCTCCAGGTCCCTGCCCACACTGAGATTTCCATGGTCCTGCTGCTCTTTCAGCCAGCCAAGAACACGATCCTCTCTTCCAGCTCCAGGCAGCAACTGACAGAGAAGTGTCTCTGCTGCTCCTTTCTATATGGCCCTCCTGGCCCCTGATTGCCTGCTCCTGCAGTCCCTCTGAGCCACTTGGAGGACTTCTCTTCTGCTCCTCTCTGGAACGGGGTGTGGTAGGATTCTGAGGCCTCCAGAAGGGGGCCTCTAGGCCTAGTCTAGCCTGTCACAATTCTCTTTATGTTCATTTATGCCACCACAGGACATGACGGTGGAATCTGCTTGGCACGAGTGGTCAATGAGGACAGTCATTAATCACTCTCTCATCACTGATGCAACCTGTCCATCAGGTTTTGATCTGCTAAGGCACCTGTGTTCATCTCTGACCCAGTTTCAAAGAGGACAGGGCACTGTGCAGCCAATCTCTTTAAATGGGATTTTGTTAGTGATGCAGCTATGGTCAACTTCAGACTATGTCACATATCATTGTCGAGTGCCCACTGACTTATTTCGACGGCAGGCTAACGGCTCTCCACCTGGCTGATGATGACACCATTAAGTGGCTGGGCATGTTGCACATATGCCAATAAGTCTGGACTCTGCAAATTTAGGGGACATGGCAGGGTAGGTGAGTCAGGACAGCAGCCCTATCTAGCATCCCTGTAGAATCATCTTTAGAAATTTCTGAGGAAGTTAATTCTTGCATAGTCCTTCTATGTCCCTTAAAAGGAGTGTACACAGCAGGAATACACAGACAATGATAGCAAAGGTCCCAAAGGAGCTATGTTGCCATGAGATGCTGGAGCCTGGGGAATAATGCATAGGGGCTGCTGCTCTGTGAATACTCCAAGATCCTGGGAATATTCTCATGGATCTCATTGGATCTCACTGTTGTAGAGCCATGACCCTTGCCTCGTCTTGTGTAAACTCACAGCGCTTGCCAAGTAAATTTTCTCTTCTTTGTGATGATCCAGTCATCAGTTTGAGAAAGAGATAGAGGCAGTAGATGTGTCAGGGGTATATAAAATAATGAATGGACCATGCTGCATACACTGTGCTGTGAAATAAGAACAAGAAGCCATTCAATGAAAGAGAAAACATTTTAACACATACAAAACCAAAAACATGGTTCTGCTTCATTCAATCAGCCTGTGAAACTCTTTGCCCCAGGATATTAATGAGACAAACAGTTTAATAAGATTTTTTAAAGGATTAGAGATTTATGTGAATAAGAATAAACTCCACAGTCAAACTAGCTGGAATTATAATGTAGCAAGGAATATAATCCTTCACACTTCAGGGCACTGTTTGATTAACAACTAAGAATGGGAAGGAATTTCCCTTCCCACAAGGTACAACTTTACACAACCAGGTGGGTACATTTACAGGGAGTAATTTGCCTTCTCCAGAAGCATCAGGGTTCAAATACTGTGGGAGGCAGGATACCAGACTTAATTGGTCAGGTTTGTTGCAATGTGATAATCCCTGTGTTAAATACATTTAAGAATAAACAAAGAAACAAAACCATATTAATTAGGTGAATACTGTCCTTACTCATTACTAAACTAATTTTAGAACTAACTGTCAACCAAATCTTGGCATAGTTCATTTTATGTCCCTTCTTCAACTCTAAAGAGGTCCTCTTAACAGAGAAATTATGCAAATCAAATTATGGGTATTATAGGAAAGAATGGAGGGAGGTCTATTCCAATTATAATATTACTTCATCAGTCTGTAGATTTCCTTTCACAGGTCGCAGCACAACAGCAGCTAGTCAACATAAGTGTGAGCATCAACCAGTTATGATCTCAGTTTATTTTTTTTTAATTTGCAAACAAATACAGTTGCTTCAAAAGGCCACAGTACTGAAATGACAAATTGGATAAAATAATTCAAAAGGAACATAATTATTGTGCCTCTTTCTCATTTTAAGTGTCATGGGTTATAGCAAACCATTTATTTTTTAAAAAACTTTCTTTTTAAGAGTCATATTTACAAGTCAGCTGATGCATAAATCTTAAAAAATAAACAAATGCAAGTTGAAAAGAGTAGTAAAATTCTATGTTAAAATTAAATGCTGAACAGCTTCATAGATATAGTTTATCAGGTCAATATACGTATTTAACACATTTTTAATTATAATTTTAGGATGATCTTGCCAATCATAGCAAATGTTGGAACTGCAGACAAGAAAATGCCAATATCTCACATATTCTGTATGTTCATAAAAAATTGTGCATAGTACAAGCCGGATCCAAAGCCCACTGAATTCAATGAAAAACTCCAATTGACTTCAGTGGATTTTGAATCATGGATTGTGGAGTCATGCTGCTAGCCAGGATTTCTCAGTGTGCAAGTCAAATGACTATTTATGATTATGAAGTATGAGTTTATTATATCATACAAATAATCTGGTATCTGACAGACAAGATACTTTACTACCAGTTCTTTCAATGGAATCTTTAGGAAAACATTTTGTTAAATACTATTCAATGAATTTCTCTCTATTTCTGAAGAACAAATTTTACAGCAATTAAAAAAAAAAAAAATCTGGCTCCAATTGCATCTCCGGATACTCCTGATTCTCTATGGAAGAATACTTGTAATACTTGTTTTTTTGTTGTTGTTTTTTTTAACTCCCTCAAGCTTATTTCAAGGAATAAAATATGGATTTCTTAGCATACATTTCTACTCATCTATCAGACTCCTACCTCAGAGTAAAATCAATAGTTCTATACGTTCATGATGACTTACACAACATCCGCCCAGCTACCACTTTGAGAAGGCAATAACCGGGGATACAGTTGTTGAATGAGAGTGAAAACATCACTCCATCGACATATAGGAAACATCAACACTAAAGCAGAGCTCTCTAACAAAAGCATTTTAATCTCCTAATATTCTTGAGACTTCATGAACTTGAAGGTAATAACAGAAAAATACTTTTTTTTTTAAACTAAGCATAAAAAAAATATCTCCAACCAACACCCTAGCCTGAGAAGAGTTTTCCAAACTAAATTTTGTTGGTAATAGCACATGTTGAAATCTTACCATCGTTTACTTTCATTTCACACCATGTTCTTCTACTGAAAAATGCATTTTTCATTTCTAGAAATAGATCTCTAACACACACAGACATGCACACTAGAAAATAATTTACCTTGCTAAACTTGTCCGTGTCTTGGGAGTAGGCTACGGCCTTTTTCTGCTCTTTGCTGACTTCCGAAACAAGCCTCATGATGGTTTCTCTGCTAGCTTTTGACTCTATCTCATGAACATTGATAGCCTCTGCAAGAGTGGCAATCTGCCCTTTTAGCATTGTATTTTCTTTATGCATCTGATTGACCTAGACAGACATACCATTCAAATAGTACATATTACTACAATTCTTACACTGTTTCCTGTTAACAATTGTCTTCACTCATTTAAATGCATTTTCTGTTCCTCATCATCATAAAAAATGTTGTTTGTAAAACCTTTAGGGTCAGATCTATGACTATGTTCTGCTAATTATTTCCAATGTTTCCTTATAAACAAAGTAGAAAGAGCCCATAATATACCATGAGAAAAGTATGCCTTAGCATAGCAAATGTTAATTTGGTTTAGTTATCCACATACAAATTCTCAGCACTAGATCAAATATCATCTGGAGGGCTGTTGTCATTTCTGCATGTCCACACTGATAAGGCAGGGCAGAAAAAAAAATAGATTATACAACTATCTTTATGTTGGGAAGCAGACAGCTTTTCCATAAGATTTATGGCTAGCAAGCCTTTGGAATGGGAAACCAGCACAGGACATTGAGAAGTGATTTTACATTTGAAATATTCTGAGTCATAGGGAACCATGTGATTTGGCAGCAGACTCTTCTTGACCATATGAGAGAGTAAGGCTATCTCCTAACAAAAAGGATTTGGGGAGCTCTTTTGAGCAGCAGCCAGAATTCAGGGAAAGACGAGCCCCAAGCATGCGCTTGATCTGTTGAGGTAATGCTGCAGTAACTCCAAGAAGTGTAAAGCCCCACAGGTCTAGAACCCAAGCCTGTAAAACTACCAAGTAGCTGGCAGCTGTAACCAACTTGCACTCCATTTCCCATGACCCACTGTGGACACAGACCATGGGAAGTTCCACCTCAAGAGTCTGACAGACAGCAGCCCCATGGCTCCTGATTGGCTCACTGCCCTATATAAACCCAAGGAGCATTCCAGGAAGCGTCCAGGCAACTGGCTGCTCTGTAGCTGCCATGACCTTTCCTGCTCGATCTCAGCTTGATTTGAACTTTGCCACTTGACTCGAACCTTGAAACCTTAGACTCTGACACTGGCCTGGACCTGACTACAAACTCCTCTGCTACTCCCAGCCTCAGGTTTGCCACTGCTCTGTCCCTTGGCCCTGACTGCCATTGTGGGAATCCTACAAATCTGGGGTGGGGAATATCTCATGACATTTCAAAAAGAGCAGAAAAATACAGGATTATATGTCCCCTTGAGTCCTACTTGAATGATGACTAAAAGTGAAGGTGCTCCTATTCTGTCTAACTCTAGTCGTTGCTGAGAGAAAAGACATAGATAAGGGGGGGGGAAATCCAGAACAAATACTCTGTTCTAATACACACTGCTTTCAGTGTGCCCCTTAGAAGAGAAGTAGAGGTGAAAGACTAGCCAGAGAGTGCAAAAGATGTATTAAAGGCGGGTAGGGGGTGCCATTGATTTCATTTTCCTGAATGGTAGCTCTGCTTTCAAAATTTTGGGAAATGCTGGAGGAGAAAGGTATTAAAGATTTTGTATAGCATTCTCTCAGAACTATGCGTAATGAATGAATAAGATTCAATTGTACCTTGTAGTAATTGTGAGTGTTTTGGTACAGGTTCAGAATTAAGGTTGTTTCAGTGTGTGTCACTGAGAATGTTTCTGTTTAATGGCATGACTGCATTAAATGAGCGTTAAGAGTAGTGCCAGAATTGTCATAGTGGAATTTTATAGTTTTTAATATTTTTAGACAAGCATTTAATTGTATGTATTTTCTTGATTTGTACTTAGCAATCATAATTGTAAGTTAATATTATAGGAACATACATAAGGCCTCCCTGAGTTCAATGAGAGCTGTGGAAGATCAGCACCTCTGAAAACCAGGCCAATATTTGTAAACACTATTTTTATGGTAATATGCTCTGTATATCCTTATTTGACAACAAAATTCTGACCTTTAACATTTAAGTTGTTTAAACAAGTGTTCTATTTTTCTATTATAAAAGAAAATTGCTGTATTAAATTTTCTACATCAAACCAAATATTTCAAAGACAGTGCACCCTTCTATATTAATATCTATTAGAGCAATACAATGCAGTTAAATATTTAACAAGTCTCTTCAGTATGTAGGCAAAAATAACTGCACATAAACACCTTTGAAATTAAATGTTTGTGTGGTTCCTCTTTTCCTCTGATGTCTACGTCCAGGAATCCAGAAAGCTGTGCTAAGAATTCACCATGCTTCCAGCTGATCTTAGAAGCTTGATTCTTGCTTTCTTCACACTCATTCAAATATTTGCTAATCAGCCAAAACAAACACACATCAGGAGGAATATTTAGAAACAGGATTTTGTAAAGCAAAAGGCAAAATTATCTCAAGCTCCTTGCTTGGGCCTACCTATTCTAGCACAACCTTCACCTTCAAGTTAAATGTGGTTTAATGCATATACTATGGGCCAACAGGGGCAGGGAGCACTGTTAGATGCAGCACATTCTGCCCCTAAGAAAGCAAGCGCCTCACAGCCTTATCAAATGATGCCCCTCTGATGATGGGCTCTGAAGATCTCTCTTCAGTCCATGCCAGCAAGATGATTCTATGATGTGGTTTGTTTGGTAGTTGTCCTATTGAGGAGTAAAGCATGGGTTGGAAAGGAAGGAAACTCCAGAAGCACTCCCCAATACACACCGTTGGAAAAATACCATGTATTAAAATCATGTTCTGTATTTTAATAAATAGCATAATTTTTGTAATTGAAATTAATAAAACAATTACTATATTTTTAAACACACTGGATGAACTACTGGTTCCACATCACCAATTATGCATATTTAAGAGGACACTTTAAAAAAAAAATTCAACCAAAGAGTTAATTTCTGATGGACAACCTTTACTCAAAGCCCCAAGAGAACAGAAAATTCACATAAAGCCAGAGACTTTCGCCTTCAATTCTGCACAGAAGGGGAAGTTACTTTTCAGTTAAAGTAACTGGACTTCTTCAAGATGTGTGGTCCATAATCACATTCCACTGATGGTGCACATACAACTCATGAACCTGAGACTGGAGTCTTTTGGTCCAGCAGTACTCGTACAACACGCATGCACCCCGGAGCCTTCATGCTCCTGAGACCTCACGCACCAGCTACCACTTGGTTCCTTCTCACCGCAGAACCCCCAAATAGGGACTCCACAGTAGAGGGGATGGAAGGGTGGGAATGTGCATATGGACAATACATCTCAAAGAACCTCCCATTCTCCTTCAGTAAGTAACTTCCCATTCTCCTTCAGGTGATTGTCCATATCCATATACCACTGCTGGTGACTCCCAAGCAGTAACTGTGCTAAGGAGGTGGGAACTAAGTGTAATTATTTAAACAGAGAGTGAAGAACTGCTTTACTCTTTGGGCCTGGAGGCCTCAGTCAGGATGTAGTGTCTTGGGAACGTGTACATTGATGCCCAAGTGGCTGCTTTACAAATGCAGTAGAACTAGGGTGACCAGATGTCCTGTTTTTATAGGGACAGTCCCGATACTCTGGACTTTGTCTTATATATGCGCCTATTACCCCTCCATCCCGTCCCAATTTTTTACACTTGCTATCTGGTCACCCTAAGTAGAACCTCAGAGTTATGAACCTCGGGAATGGAGGTTGTTCATAACTCTGAAAAACACATTATGGTTGTTCTTTCAAGTTTACAACTGAACATTGATTTAATGTAGCTTTGAAACTTTACTATGCAGAAGGAAAATGCTGCTTTTAACCATCTTAATTAAAATGAAAACAAGCACAGAAACAGGTTCCTTACCTTGTCAAAAAACATTTTAAGCTTTCCCTTTTCTTTTTCTTTTTTTTCTTTTTTTTTGAAGTAGTTTACGTTTAACATAGCACTGTACTGTATTTGCTTTTTTTTATTTGTCTCTGCTGCTGCCCGCACACTTCTGGTTCCAAATGAGGTGTGTGGTTGACTGGTCAGTCCATAACTCTGATGTTCGGAATGCTGAGGTTCTACTGTGTTTGATAATGGTAGACTTCACAGTGATGCTGCTGGTACAACTTGCACTCTAGTGGAGTGAGCCCTGATGGATGGTGGATCTACCATGGCCACTTCGCAGCATGTTTTAATACCATAACAAATTCAGTTTTATGGTATCTGGGATGAACTTGCAGAACCTTTTGACCTCTCTGTGATGGAGGTTAACATAAAGTCTTAGTGATTTTCTAAATACTTCTGTTTAAATAGTAGGCCAGTGCTCTCCTGACGTGTAGAGCAGGGTTTTTCAATCCCTGGGTTGTGACCCAGAACTAGGGTGCCAGAATGTGGCACACATTCACATAGGAAGCCCGGAGAGGAGAGTGTCAGGTCCTACCCCGGGGGGGAAGGAAGGCCCTGGGCGGTTTCAACCTGCAGTGGTCCTGCAAGACTGGCTGCGCTCAACTCCCTGCTCCAGGAGTTCTTAGCTGGTGCACAGGATTGCAGTGCTGTTCAGGTTTGGTCCAGCTGCTCCTCCAGGACAAATTTCAGTGAGTGGTGCTGTGACCCTCTGCACAAAGTCGCTACATCACTCTCCCAAATTTGGCCCAGCAAGCCCACAGGCTAAATCTGAGCAGTGCTGCAACCTCAAAGGTCACACTGCCTGGAGTGAGGAGCCAAGCTCACCCAGTCCCATGAAATAGGAGCCACACGAGTTGCCACTATGGAATGCCAGGTGTAATTATTTAGTATTTACTACATTAATGTGTATATTGTATTTCTTACCCACAATATATTTACTAAACCAGATTTTTTTTTTTTTTTTTTTTTTTTTACACTAAAGCTATTTACTGGTCACAAGAAGCCATCAAAGTTTACAAATGGGGGCTGAACCCAAAAAGGCTGAGAACCACTGGTCTAGAGTGTGCAACATCACCCCAGATTTGGATGCATGAGGTTTTGGGGGAAATATTGGTAAGTGTATTTTTTGGTTCTAGTGGAAGTCTCTCACTATTCTGGGGAGAAATTTAGGGTGTATGCTCCACCTTGTCTGGGTGGAGCACTATATAGGGTGGGTCAGCCATCAGTGCCTGAATCTCCTGTACTGGGCTGGCAGAAGTTATAGTGATTAAAAATGCAATTTTCATAGAAAGGTGTAGAAAAGAAGAAGAGGCCATAGGTTTGAAGAGTAGGTCCCTGAAGGCTGAGAGTACCACTTTTAAGATCCATGAGGATCCAGGTTCCTTGACTGGTGGGAATACCTTAATTAGGGCCTTCAGGAACCTAATTACTAACAGACTGAGGAAAAAATGGTATGGTCCTCCACTGGTGGAAGTTGAGCTGAGATGACCAGTAGGTGATGCCTGACTGAACTGAGGGACGGGTTCTTGCATTTTAGTTTGGGTAAGTAGTCGAGGATTTGAGGGATCAAGGAATGATGTGGTACCACTGATTTTTGGTGGCACCAGTGAAAAACGTCATCCATTTTGGCAGGTAGGTTTTTCTTGTTGATTCTTTTCTGCTGCTTATTAGAACTTCTCTAACTAGAGAGGTGCAGGCCTGCTCTATTGACAACAGCCACCCTTGCTGTGAGCTGCAAGGATGCAAGAGTCAGGTGTTGGGTCTATCACTTGTTCTGAGACAGCAGGTCTGGGAGCAGAAAAAAGGCTCAATAGGTCTATGAACTAGAACTGTCAGGGCCACACTGGAGCTGTGAGAATTAGCTTGGCCAAGACCTGTTTCAGTTTGCAAAGTACTATGGCAATAAGAGGGGCCGGGGGAAGCATATCTCAGGTCTCCTGTCCACAGTAACACAAAGGCATCTGCGATGGATTCCAGTCTCATTCCACCCCTTGAGCAGAATCTCAGGCACTTGTTGTATTGAGTGGCAAACAGGTCCATTTTGGGATTGCCCCAGTCCATGAAGATGTCCACCAGAATCTTGTCTTTGATCTCCCATTCACAATCTGGGAGGAAGTATCTGTTCAGATTGCCCACAAGCATATTCTGCAGTCCAGGTAAGTGTACCTCCACACCAGCAATAACTGTATGTTTGATGCACCAGTTCCAAAGCGTGATGGCTTCCTGGCAGAGCGGGGAAGGCTTGTCTCCACCTTGTTTGTTGATATAAAACATGGTGATCGTGTTGTTGATCATGATTTATATGGACTGCCCTTCTGTTAGGTGGAGAAAGGACTCACAGACCTCCTGTATGATTTTGAGTTTTAGGAGATTGATGTACGTTCTCTTCTCCCTTGGGAACCATAAACCCTGTGTCTTTAATGTGTCCATGTGGGCACCCCACTGTAGCAAGGATGTGTCTGTGACTATGGACTTCGATGGCAGGAGCATCCAGAAGGCGACCCCTCTGCAAGCACTCTTTTTCCCCACCATTTCAGTGAAGACAGGACCATGGGTGAGTTAATGAGAGGCATCCAGGCAACGTTTGGAGGGTGTGTAAAACAGCTTCTACTAATCCTGCAAGCAGTGGAGGTGAAGTCTGGCATGCGGTATCAAAAAGGTGCAAGAAGCCATATGATCTAGAAGGGCAAGGCAAAACCTTCCATTGGTACATGGATTTCCCTCCAACTGAGAGTTAGAATGGACAGGTTCTCAAATACATCTTGAGGCATGTAGGCCCTGGATGTGGAGGCGTCTAAGATCACACCAATGAATTCAATCCTCTGATCTGGGATTTCCATTTCTGGACTTTCAGGCCTGACCTCTGAAAGAGGTTGAGTGCATTTTGGATAGCTTCAGAGACCTGTTGAGGAGTGGTCCCCCATATAAACCAATCATCCAGGTAAGATTATTTATTGATGTTAAATCTTCTCAGGTAAGCTGCCACTACTGATAGCACCTTGCTAGATCTCCTCAATGCTGTGGAGAGTTCAAAAGGCAGGGTTCAATATTGATAGTGGTCCTTGCCAACCGTAAATCATAGGTACTTCTTGTAGGCAAAATGATGGAGATGTGGAAGTACTCATCCTGCAGCACAAGAGATTTGAACCAGTCTCCAGACTCTAGAGTTGGGATTATCAGTGTCAGAGGGTACCATCCTGAACTTCAACTTGTGAATGAATGTGAGGTTCTGCAAGTCCAGGATGGGTTGCCAGCCTTCCTTTTTCTTCAGGATAAGAAAACAGCTGCTCTAAAAGCCTTTTCCCCTGGACTGAGGAGGGGCCTCTTCCATCACACTGAGAGAAAGGAGCATGAGGACCTATTGATATTATAGATCCTTGTGAGAAGAATCCTGGGAAAGGGGAATTGAGTGTAGGCACTGCTGAAAACCAGATGGTGTACCCATGTGTTACTGTGTCTTTGGCTATTTCACCCCCGACCAACGAGCCAAAGGAACCTCCTGGGAAGGAATGCCATCACATCTTCAATGTTAACTATTTCAGAGACTTCTCTAAAAACACATGTCCAAAATGACTGGTTACATGACATACCACCAAATTTATCCTGTCTTATTCATCAATTTTTTCCCCAATATAACAGCAAGTTACCCCCATGTACAGCATGTGTGTACAATATGTTCTCTATGACTACTGTCTCATTTGAAGATACGCCAACCAGGAATTATCTTGAAAGTTAATGAAAATAAATGTCTTTAAGTTACAGCAACAGCACATAGCATTAACCTATTTTTTTTAAAGCCAGAGTACATTTGATCAAGTGAATTTCTGCAGAAATACTTGCACCTCTGATGTGTCTGAAGCCACAAGACCGACCTAGCAAAACTAACCTGTATGTGTATTCTGATCTAACAGTGTATACACTTTTGTTTGGCATGCACACGGTCCTGAAGACTGTTAAATTGATAAAGTCAGCACAGGACATTGCATCTTTTACAATGTAAAGTTGTATATGACAAAAAACCATTGCCCAATGAATAGTGGGAGGGGAAAAAAATCAATGGATTGGAAAATCTAACAAAAGGCATATCAGAACTGCACATGCTTGTAGATACTGTATGTAAGCTTTCTTCCTACCCTAATAGCTATCACCAGCAATGGTTCTCTTCCTCTCTCTTGGCATAACTAGAACTACAAACATACCACAATATCTGAGCACCTTGATATTGCATTATCCAGAATGGTGTATGTAAGAGAGAAAAATACAAAAGGTTATATTAATGTAACATTATTAGTTACAAATATGAAAGCTCAAATACACGGAAATGAAAAATTTTCACAGTAAGTTGAGCCACGTTGTACAAACTGCATATTTTCTAGTGTATACTTACATAAAAAGTCATATATTCATGTATGTATTTAAAAACAAATACACAAATTGAAATTATAATGCATGTATAGCATAACTGAATTTTCCATATTATGAAAACTTTACTTTTCTGGTTTCATGACTATTGAGCATTTCAATATGTAATCTCAATCTTAAACACAAATTTTTGTATTTTCACTTCCCTGCTTTTTCTTTCAGGGAAAATCCAAGCTATTAGGCTGGAAGAGCTCACAAACTCCACTGGTAAAGCTAGTGGATCTTCTAAACCCTTATAAATTCAGACTGGGGAGATTACAGACTCAATGACTGCTGGTGAAACTTATAGGAAAGTCCTATAGATTTGCAGCTGCAACTGATTAAACGCTTCATTGGAGTAAACCTCCCTCCTGCAGAGTTTATTTATAACCTCTGTAAAAACATATTGTTTTTCTGACAGGTGCTACTGGCTGCCATCAGACAAGTCTTTGGTTCCAAAAAGCACAGATCTAGTTACAGTCAATAAGTGCATCAAGCATTCTTTCAGACTCAATGGAATAAATAATTTAGCCTCTTTATTTAATACAAACAGCTATAAACAATGGAGGATGGCCCAGACTATCTGGCAGGTCAGGGATTTCCCTGATTGAAAACACAGGGGCTAAGAGATTGGTTTTTCAGCCTGTGTGTGGTAGAAGCAGAGAAAGCCTGTAGAAGGCGGGGTGAATGTGACCCTAAGAGGAAGCAGAAAAAGACATTGTCAGGCACAGAGCTCGCTGGAGTGGCACACTTAGGGGTATCTAAGCTAAGAAAGTGTGCCTGCTCTTTGTTTCTACTATGTTCAGGGAAACTGGGCTTTGTGTACATTATTTGTAAATAAACAAGATTACACCAAAGAATATACCTGACTCATATCAAGTTCTCTTCCTAAAGGGCACAACTCTGCAAGGCCCTGAATACTGGCTAACTGCCCAGGCCAAAGGGGCAATAATATACAGCTCAATACAAATCTGTTTCTGCACTGAAATTTAACTACAAAGGTAGTTTTCTATGTTGGCAACTACAGTACAGTGACATCTCAACACAAAATTATACCACAGCTTGATTGAATCTCTTACTTCAGTTTGGCTTCTTGGTTATGGATCTTCTCCTTCAACTCCCAATTCTCCTGGAGCAAAACATGTGCTGTTAGGTCTGTCTGTTTTTTGGAAGTGGCAAGCACACCTGATTCCTCCTCCATCTCCTGAACTCGATTTTGCAAAGAGAGGAGTAGAGAGGATTGTCTAGCATTGTTTTCCTTGTAGCTTTCCACTTCAGCCTTCAGCTCTTGCAATGAGACTTCTTTAGAGACCATTTTGGATCTGAGATCTAGAAGCTATAGACAGAGGAGAGGAAGAGAGAAAAAACAAATAATTGTAAGAAAAATTCAATATAGACTACGTATTTGAACTGTCTTAAATTATTATTTAATTTAATTATTAAATTGTTTATTTTTTTAAAATCTGGCAGGAAATACCTTTTGGAATCAAAGTATCTTATTCTTCTACTCTATTACCAACGGATTCAGTGGGGGGGAAAAAGTGACAATAGCTACCATTTTTTCAATACTCACAGAAAGCAGTATGTAAACTCCAGCTTCAGTATGAAGTAAACAAAAATAGCCACATCGCTTTCAGTGCCATTCAAAACAATAGCAAAAATATGTATTAGCCGAATAAAATGGGCAAAGTTAGTAAGAAGAAAAATGTTATTTTTAAATATCTATAAAGGTATTTTAAAAAAACAGAGCAGAAACAAAAAGAACCACTGTTTTTTAAATTATTTTAAATGGAGTTTTATATTAGGTTGAAGCAACATTAAGGTTTGTAAAAATCACACATACAAAAGTTAGGAAATACCAGAATTAAGGTTTCCTGTGAAACCTTAATGATACAGTCTTTAATTGTGATCACATATTTTTTCACAAGATCTCTTCCTCCCTGTTCTCAGTCCTGGTGTCTGGTGCCACAGTGGCCTCTCGCTAATGGAAAGAGTAACTGCAAGAAAAGTCCTGCTCAGTCCTGGGCTGGAGCGTACTCACTAAGCTCTATGGCAGGGGTAATCAATAGGCAGACCACAGGCCAAATCCGGACTGCCAGATGCTTTTGAACAGACCCCAAAATCTTTTTATTTACTTATCATCATACTTTTTAAAAAAATTATTTCCTCCAGAGTCTGGACTTTGACTATACCTTGACCAAGAAATTTGGACCTTGACAAAAAATAATTGACTACCCCTGCTCTATGGGAATGAAGCATGCTCACTGTGGCTGTGGCTCTAAAGAGCTGCAGAATGTTCAGTGAAGACAGAATGTTTGGAGAATTTTGCTAACAAACCTCTACACACCATGTGCAAACAGTGATTTTCAGAGGCTTATAATTCAGTCAAGTAGATTAGGTAGATTTCCATAGGAACAGCAAAAGGCACCTCTCTGATCCCCTTGTGGCACCCCTTGCCTAATTTCAAGTCCCTGTTCCAAAGTATGAAAGTGCTAGAGCTTCTCAACAAACAGTTCGAACTTTTTTTAAAAAAAACACTGGCAAAATAATGTATATTCCCTAGCCTCGTTCTCAGAAAGAGTTGATCCATTTTTGCTGAAAATTTCCCAGCAACATTCAGCCTGAGGCAGACCTGGCATATAAAATTTCAGCCTAAATGGTCAAAGTTATAAACAACTAAAAACAGGGATTTACAATAGAAAGTGCTAAGCAACACTTAGGTGTTGCTTCCAGATCCATTATAATGAAAAATATGCAATATGTGGCAGTTAGCTCTTACCACATGAAAACTAAAACTAAGATTAACAAGCTATGTGAGTGCTCTTTTAATGCAAGAAGGATGGATTTGTAATTAAGGCACTGGACTGGAACTCAGGAGATCAGAGTTTAATTCCTGGCTTTGCCAAAGATATCCTGCGTGACCACAGACAAGATACCTAATCTCTCTGTGCTTTAATTCCCCATGTAGACATGGGATAACAACACTTCCTTTTTCTCTCTTGTCAATTTAGACTGTATGCCATTCAGTGTCCCTTATTATGAGTCTGTACAGCACCAAGCACAAGGGGGCTCCGAATTCAGCTGGGACATGTAGATGTTACAAACAACAACACGAATTTAACAAGAATTTGAGTATTTTGGATGAAAGTGAAGCTGGCTTTCTTTACTCCCTTTCTGCCTTTTCCAAAAACAGCAGTGAAAAAAATTCTATAAAGTGGTCTGTCACCATGACAGTAAGTAAAGAGATTATTAAAGTATTTACTCCCTTCATTCAAGAGTTGGAGTCAAGTAAAGGATCAACAAGAATCTCATCTTCTTTAATTCTTTCTGATGAAACGTAAAGCCAAGTTACTGACCACATACATTAATTAAAGATCGGTAGGCACTTTTTGCAACAATATGAGGATTAACTGGCCAAATTCCAGCTCAGATAATTACATTCTACTGATCTACATTCACCCATTTCACTTGGATATAGTATTAATAATTTATTGTTCTAAACTGTTGCTTATCATTGCTGTGAACTATTTAAGAGTTGCTTGATTTCACAATAAATTTAGTTGTATTTCGTTCATGGGCAAAGTGAATTTTGATTTTGATGCACCATACAGGTGGATCCTAAGCATTTTACACAGAGAGAGAAGGTGAGAAAGAGAACATGCTCTTGTAACATTTATTAAATGCTTTAGATGCCACCTGGATGAAGAGTGCTATGAGTATAGGACGCTATCATTCATTTCTATCAGCACAGAAAAACCACCTTTCTGCATGACTGTACTGCATGACTGGCTCAACTAAGCTTCATTCAGTAATGGAAATATAAAATGAGCATGTTAACAAGTGGGAAAATATGGGAGCCCTGGAATCAACATATGTTAAAATCACTCAGATAACCACAGTGTTGAAATATTAACTTTGGTTAGAATTGTGAAATACTGTATTTTACATCCAAACACAATAAGAAAATCATCCTGGTGCCAACTTCAATTAACGAACAAGATAATGGCGCAAAGACTGGCAACTGATATAAGCAGAAAAAAAAACTTGTGGCAAATCTGAATAAATGTAATCTGAAAACAAAAACAAAATCCCACAATTAATAAAACAAAGATACATTTTACATTCCCTGTAAGGAGATTTAGTGGATCTACTTTCTCTGCAATGTGTGCATAGCTCACATTAACAGAAAAAGAACTTTTAGGGGGTTCTTTTGGGGGGAAGGGAAGGAGGATGATTCTTTAAGACTTACCTCTGACTGGGCACATTCATACTTTACCAGAAGTGCTGCAAGTTCACTACGGGCAGTTTCAGCCACAGCCCGATAGTGATTTGTCTGTTCTCGAGTGACAGGTATATCCAGAAGAACGTGATCATAAGCTCCCTGGGAAGACATCACAGTCAAGGCAAACTTAGAACCATCAGACACCATGTTTCTGAACAACTTTTCTTCAGATTTGTTCTGTCATTCAGTACCTCAAAGAAAACACACTGAAAATGCTGTGCACTAACATTGGGTGCCATACCTACCAATGGTGTAAACAGATATAATTGTACTCAAATCAATGGAGTCCCTCTACTCACACTGGTGGTGAATTTGGCCCTCAGTGTGTTAAATTGTTAAAATTCTAGAGTACAGCAGCGAAGTTACTTATGTAGTTATTACATGATTAAACATTAAAGACAAAAAGCTTTACAGACTGTCCTTGGCCAGCGGGAGGTTGTGTGTCCCTACTATTTCAGTATTTAAACTCTGTTCCCACACTGCACACTGATTTATAGTTTTGCAGAAAATAAAATATCTATGGGGGGGTGGGGGTGGAGGTGGGGGGGAGTAGTCTGAGGGATTAAAAAGCATCAAAACACAATACATAGCCATGTAACTATTCAGCTCCCAACACCACCCTGTTCCTCTTAGCTTGCTGTTCCTCTTAGCTTTTAGACTTTTCCCATTCCCCAGCAGACCATATCTGACATTTTGACAATGTATAGAAGTGTTCAGCTTTTGGATGCTCTAATCTGGATGCTCTGAATCCTGAGTTTTGTTTTCGTTCTCTGGGTCCAAGAGCACCTTGCAGCACTTATCACAGGAATCCCAATTAGCTTAAGTAAAACCAGTCCATTTAATTTAGAAAAGAGAGAAATCAAAGCCATGCCTTCCAATTTAGGTCTACTCCAGGGTCCAGGCAACAGCCCCATTAGATAGGACATATTTTGTAGTTATTGTAGATTGAAACAATATTAAATCTGACATTCTTAGAGCAGAACTGTGTTTAGTACATGCAGGGAATGCAAAGGCATAGGGAGAGGGCACAAAAAAAACCCTCTCTGTACCTCCACCAACTCCCATGCAGAAATGAAACACAACTGTGGTCCTTGCACTATTACAAAAGAAAGATATACTCCCATCCAGCAATGCTGTTAGAGCTAGAAATCCCAGAGGGGGCAGAGATAGGACACAATCCACACTGCACACTGGCCTGCAGAGCGGGTCTCACTCTGGAAAGGACACACTCCCTCTTCTTCAAGGGTTTCTCAGGGCTTGTCTACCCACAGAGTCATTCCTGATTAACTCCACATGTGGACACTTTTATTCCACAATAAGAATGTCCATGCATATTGTTCTTCAAGAATAGTTATTCCAGAATAACTATGTCTGAAGAACTCCACCTGCAGACAAGTCCTCGTCTCTATACCTCTAGGAGCTCCCACTGAGGCAGTGCACCACACCAAACCCATTGCATGCCAAATTGCACCCTTGAATTTTGTGTCCATATGTCTCTCTCCTAACTTGAAAGAGTGATGAGTAAATGAAAAAGGGAGTTCACAATAGAAACTCATAGGCAACCTTACAGCTGGCACTGGCAATTCAGCTATAATAGAGAAAATACATGCAGCGGTGTATTTTCTGAGCCTGAGTTTGGGATTATGCACATCAGTCACAAGTGGTGAAGATATTAAATTTCTGCAGGTCATCCTAAGCAATTGTTTCAAGATATTTAAATTTTCTTTTTATATGACTTTTGCATCCCTCTGCTTGTAAAGTCAGACTCCCTTATCATTTAAATCCAAATGTACAAGCCCAAGAGGGAGAGGAAAATTATAATTAATATATTTTTAAAATCTCTAAAAACTACTACAAAGGTTTTCTATAGGTAATAATATTGCAAATAATAGGTTACTATTTAAACCAAGGCAAGAAACAAGCGCTATGTATCTCCCTGGAAGAGGGAATGCAGAGCTTTTCAATTATATAAAGCTCTGGTTTCCTCAATGGGTCACAAAAGATCAGTGAAATCTGTCACTGGTGCAAGACTGAATATTCTCCCTCCTACTTCTGAGAGTCATTATTTTGGGGGTAACAGTTAATTTCATATTTAAGGGGGAAAGGATGAAACATTTCTGTGGCAGGTTGTTTTAAGAAAACTTTGGAGTTGAGGAATGTTAGCAGCCCTAGGGGTGACAGAGTAGTGAGTAGAATGCAGGCAAACGTATTTAGGTACACATGAGGCAGCCAAAAGTTAAAGATAAATGTGATTTATTACATGGCTCTGGAATTTATCACGACTGTCATCACCACATGGATGCACACATGTTCTTCTCCTATGCATATTTTAATTAGTAGTTTAGAAAAACTATCAGCCTGCTGAGGATTAGTATCTTGGGAAAAGTCACAAAATAAATTATCTAGATGAAATAATGCCACATTTGTTCGTTGGTCAAATGTCAGTCTTTTAACACACGTCAGTCTTTTAACACACAAAGGACTTGCTCTTGTCACTCAATTGCCTGGCACAGTTTTGGGGAAACTATAAAAAGCACAGGTCTAATAACAACATTGTATCTTTCCAATGACAACATAAAGAATCATCATTGCTTTGATGTTGTAGTGAATACAAAGAAGCAAAACACCCTGCTAATGTACTTAGTAACTAGTTTTGTTTGCTGATCAAAGCAGGTACACAAGCGAAAACTACATACTCGAGTGTTGAAAGAGTAAATACTGACATTATAGCTTATAATCAGGGCTTCTGTGTTGGTTTTTTTTAGTTTATTAATTTCATTTTGGGGGTTTACTTTTTGCAATTTTCGTTTGATGTAATGTCCAAAAATTGGGTGTTTTCAGGGCTTGCTCTCTGTATATACTAGAATGAGTAATGTATATTATTTTACATTACTCATTACAGTAGCTCTGTAATGAGTAATCTCTTTGTAATGTTCCCTAAAGCCCTTTAACGTACTGGTTCAAAGAGCACTAAGTTAAAGCACAAGAGGGAACCTTTAATGCATGCCAGCAGGGCTACCCAGCAACACATTGGTGTGCATTAGAAATCACACCTCCATAGGGCAGTGGTTTTCCCAGAATCCTGTACTTACTACCATACTATGCCTGCTACTTATTACAATCACTTATCTGCTACCATCCTCTCTCCTGTTTTACTCCACGGGTTGTCTAACATCATGTGTTCAGATTTTTAGGACAGGGCTTTTATTTTTGTTCTATATGCATACAACACTCAGTATAACAGATCCCCAGTCCACGACTTGGGCTTCTAGGCACTGCCACAATACCAACAAATGAAATAGTAATATCACCATCTCTTCGGGCTGAATTTCATATTACTGTGAATTTCTCTTCTCTCCTCTAAACAAACATAAAATGAATAACTGTAACCACCATTTCTTATTCTCTAACATCATTACATAGGAGTCTCATCAAACCGATGAATACAGCACAAAATAAGAGAGTATTGTTCTAGAGGAAGATCCCTGATCCTCAGCAATACAAAAATGCCTTACTGCCTGAGGATCTAAAACCTGCACTGTTCATCTAGGGACAGATTGACAAAGATATTTAGGTGGCTAAAGATGCAAACAGACACCTGAGGGATTTACAATAGTCCCTCAGTAGGTTCGGCACCTAACTCAAATTAAAGTTAATGGAAGTTAGCGCCTAACTCAGGCACTTTTGAAAATCCCTCTAAGTATCTATCTGCATCTTTAGCCACCTAAATACTTTTCTCAATCTGCCCCTAATGATCATTGGGGCACCAGAGATTGGAAAAGTTGGAACTGTTATATTATTGTCCATGTGGATTTTCTATATATATTCATGTGGGTTTTGGGGGGTGAATATGTATATTTGTGTACACATTAAGTAAACACATTAATTTCTACGTTTTGCTACTTAGTATGCACAAACCTGACTGGTGATCCATACCAGTGCCAAGCAGTTAGCTAATCGTGAGTGACTGAGAGATTTTAAAGTATATTAAGCAGATTCGGCACTCCCTCAAACAAGAACAGAAAAGCTCACTTGCATAATGCCTCATCTCTACCATTCATTCTGTTCTCCACAGGCTGGTGCAAACAAAATGAAATAAATTAAATAACATTTTTAAATAATAACTACAAGTGAGTTTTATCAACAGTCACTCATCCAAGACCTGCATGGTATAACTGAGTTCAGAAGAAGTGTCTCCAATGCAGATTAATAAAATTCAAGTAATTAAAGCTAAATGAAAACAATCCAATCCATATAAAACACACGTAACAGACGTCTCTCCTGTCCCTTCCATATGGGGAACAGCAGGGCCTGCTTTAGGAAGTGCGGGGCCCGATTCGAATAGTTTCGACGGGGCCTCAGCAGGGATGACTCACCTGGCGGCGCTCCGGGTCTTCGGTGGCACTTTGGCAGCGGGTCCTTCACTCGTTCCGGGTCTTCGGCGGCACTGAAGGACAAGGCCCCGATCCCCCAACCGGAGCCCTGAGAGGAGCGTGGCAACACCCCCGGCACCGATCCCCCGGCCGGAGCGCCGGGAGGAGCGCGGCGAAACTCTCGTCCTTGATCCCCCGGCCGGAGTGGCGGGTGGAGTACGGCGAAACCCCCGGCCCTGATCCCCTGACCGGAGCCCCAGGAGTAGCGCGATGAAACCCCCGGCCCCGATCCACGGGACAGAGCGGCAGGCGGAGTGCGACAAAACCCCCGGCCCCGCTCCCCCAGCCGGAGCGCCGTGAGGAGCGGGGCCGGGGGTTTCGCCGCCTAAATGCCGCCGAAGACCCGGAGTGAGACAAGGACCCACCGCCGAGTGAGTAAAAATTAAAAAGGCGCCTAAGTTAGGCGCTCTTCTAGGCGTGGGCGCGGGGTCCGATTCTAAATCCCAAAACCAGCTACAGCCAAAGGGGTAAGGGCTAAAGTCAGCGCCTTCCAGCCTCACCTCCCCATCAGTTCCAGGGGAACAAGCCCATTATACTGGTCCCAGAAACCTCTCCTATAACTCCTTTACATTGGCAGCAGCAGCTGCCAGGTGAAGTCTTCACATATCACCATTCGCTCAACTCTGTAACTTGGACTCTTGATTTATATTTATTTCATTTGCTATAATACCTTTCATTGCTGTCCCCTTTCATCCCAAGTGCAAGCAGGTGGACACCCCCACACAACACAACACACATCATGCCCGAAACAGAATCTCCACTCTTTGTAGTCTAAACATACCCCTTTTCCTGGGGGTTTTGGCTTTACTGGCCAATCACACAACAAGAAAAATGCAAACCTCAGCCTACGGGTGTTCCTATGGTTTCCCTGTAGAGACCTATCTGACCTAGGCCCCAGTTTCCTGTTACAAAGAGTCACTCTCATCTTCCTTATATAAAGGGTTGAGTCGGCAAGTTGCACCTGCCACAGTGAGTCAGCAGAACTTCAGTAGTTTTATGCACAGCTCCACCACCTCCTAAAGAAGGTGGATCACCAGAAGAATCATGCCACCTTGTTGCACTCCCCTGATACCACTGCAATACTTTAGCTGCCCACCATCACTCTCTTCCCATTACGTTTTTACATCTTTCTTTCTTTAATTCACACAACCCCTTCCCCACCATTCTTCACTATCATTTTAACCCCAACAACTGCCCTCCCAAAATCCCTAATACTAGTGAAACAACTATATAAAGAAATATACATCAAAACAATAAAAACCCTCCATAAGCCAAGTGTCAACCATCATCCTAATTGACCAGCTGGTACACTGCATCCCTTTCCCCAACACTTTGTCTGTTTCGACCCCGCATGCTATTCAGAATAGGGATGGCATCTTCCGCTGTATTTGAAAAGCAACTAGCACATTTTGATTGCTAGTACAACAGAAATAAAAAATGACTCACTAACCTTTTGTGCCTCTGTTCTTCCTTTGTTTCTAAAAAAACAAATGGGAGAAAAAGAATTGAAAAAAAATGCTTGAAATCAAAATATAGCATATCTGAGAATTCTCACAGATCTGTTCTACTGACCTATTTCCTGTTGTTCCATCAACAAAATAAGGGCATAATAGCAGGAGACAGCAGGTGTAGGGAGAGCTTCTGTAGCAGCCCATTAAAGGCCCCAGCCACCAGAAGCCCTCCGATAGCAGCCAGAGCAGCCTTCAGACGCTTGTCTACCCACTGTCATGACAGACTTCTTCACATGGCCTATGATCTCTGCTCCAGTTACATGACCAACTTTTGTCCAGTCACCTCCTCTACCTTTATCCCCGCCGATCTTTACTCTTTCCTTCCTCTTCTCGCCTCATCAATTTCACCCCTCTTCTTTTTACCTAATTTCCCATTTAAACCCTCAGGCACAAATAAAAACAAAACAAAAAATAAAATCCATGCAATAAACATGACACGGGTCAACCTTAACCATAAGCTGTTATTTGTACGTTGCATCCCTTTCCACCACCATTTAACAGTCTTTAGTCTTTTTAGATTGCAAGTTCTTGGGGAACTGTGCCTGCCTATATATTTGTACAGTGCCTAGTACACTAGGGCTCAAGACTGATTGGAACCATTGGGTCTTAGCACAATTAAATGAACAAATAAAAAGAAAGAGGAAAAGCTGACTAGTATTGCTAAACCCAAAGCTTCATCTTCTATGTCATACCAGATTCTTATTTAACAAAATAAAGAAGAGTTGTGCTGACAGCGTTTCTATTTTTAATTATATTAATATTCATGGACACACGTGTGCATTAAAAAGGGGCTCATTCTGAACAGTTAGGTCAATAGGAGGGGTGAGATTCTGCGCTGCACCTCTGATGGGATGTCTACACTGCAAAAAAAAAATGGTGTGTTCTTAACTTGGGTTATCTACCTTGTATTAACTAACACAAATTAAAATAGCAGACAAGATGTGGTAATTTGGCTTTTAACTTGAGTTGGCCTGTAAGACAGTCAGGGGGTGAACTTGAGCTCTTAACTCAAGTTAAAAGCTAAATTGCCATGTCTTCACTGATATTTTAACCAGAGATAGTTAATGTGGATTAGCTGAGTTAAAGAACACATCTTTTTTGCAGTGTAGACATACTGTAAAAGAGAAAGTACAGAACTAGCAAGCCTTGGGGGGTGGAGGTTAATGTGGCTTTAAGCTATTCTTGCACCGTCCTGATTCTAGACAGCTCTGAGAAAAGGGTCTGTTGAAATCATGGCAGCCTGTCCCTGACAGCCTATGTGTGACAGTGCTTCCCTTCCCCCCCACACACACACCAGGGCTTGCAAGGGTACCCCAGAGGACAGCTTATGGCTCTCTTCCCTAATTCCACTAGCTGTGCCAGAATTCTCCCAGAGTCGAATCCACACCTTTTAGAGCCCTTTCACACAACTTTGATCATTTCACCTGGAGTAAAGGGCCCAGAAATATTTGATATTAAAGCAAAATAATAATACACCTAGACCAACAGTTCTCAAACTTTAAAATCTAGCATATGAGATCTAAAACTCAAAAGTACTTAGTGTAACACCCTTATAATATTAATCAGTGTAGTTATAATGGATTCTACTCTGATAAACCAATCCATGTATCACCTGACTGCAGCTGGTATGTCATCTGTGGTTACATATACTGCCTTTTGAGAAATCCTGACCTTGACAATTTCTGCACTGCTGAATGTACCTCTTTTGTTATGGTGGAGGAGGAAGGAATTCTAAGGTGGGTGAGGCAATATCTTTCAAGCTTGTCTCTCTCACCAACAAAAGTTAGTCAAATAAAAGATTATTACCTCACTCACCTTGTCTTTCTAATATCCTGGGACTAGCACAGCTACAACTCCTCTTACACAGTCAATTCCATAGACTGATTACGGACTTGTCAACCCCAGGCATTCAAAAATCATGAGCCTCAAAAAATTATAAAATATTTTTCCAAAAATCTCATGATTTTAAACCAATAAATTTGGGGTTATTTCATCTCCTGATTGGGTGTGGGGAAGGGTTCCCATTTTGAAACTTTTCTCTGCAAACATGAAGTCTAGAAACTTATCTTATAAAAATAAAGCTGAGATTTTCATATAACCACTTGACTCCAAAAATTAAGGTTCTATGAAAAAAGAAAAAAGAAAAACACCACACACAAATAGCATAAGACTAGTGATAAAATTGTAAGAATTGGCAATATGCCAGATGCCGTGTGCATTAATATTTTCTCCTATTTATTTTACAATTATTGCATTTCAGTTTTATCCTCTTTATTTTCACATTATGGAAAAGGTTGAAAACAATGTCTGATCACTTTTCACTATATCCTTCATCATCACAATCAAGTCCACCTACCCAGTTAGTCTTCTCCTTTCCAAACAGACCTAACTTTTGGCTTGTAATTCTTGCCAATCCTCTGATTATTTTTGATGTGCTGCTCTGGACTTTTTCAAACAATACTATCTTTTCTGAAACAAGCATAACCTAAAAACAATAGTCCAGGTGAATAAAATCAATTACTTTTGGCATTTTCAGTGTTTCTCTTCTGAAGGTAAGTCCTGCCCTATCTGCTGTAGTCATTAAAAAATGTTGTTAGACAGATAAGAAACATTCTCCACTATTGTTTATTTATTAACAAGGCTAATTCAAAGTTGTTTAATATGTTCAAAGAAAGTCACATGGCAACCAAAAAGTTATTCTTACCTTCCAACACTACAGATAGCAGTTAAATTCGCTCTCTCTTCCACTTGTCTCTTCATCATGGTGAGTTGATCTTGGACCTAAATGTGATAAATAACTGTTTAGCATAGTTAAGAACAGCAGTTATCTCAAGACAATTATGAAAACATTGGTATTTCAGCTTTTATAACAACTTCTTACATCTTCTGGTAAAGACTTGATTAATTAAGGGATGTAGTAAAAAGAAAACATTGGGGAAATGGGTCCCCCTGCTGCTTTGCTTCAACAGTTTTGTGAAATAAATGCTGTGGAAAAGCTGAAATTTTTATTATTTGTAATTATTTTGAGATCAACACCTCTTATATGCTTTAAAAAACAAAAATGGAAAGAGAGTACGGATCTTGCTGCCAGTAGACGAAGGGTAGGAGGAATGAGAAGCAGCAATAGCAAGTGGCTGTGCAGAAAGTCACCGCTTGCTCACATGCAGTTTCACTTGTTTGCTTTGTTTTATCTATTGGTTGGTGGACAACAGTGTAAGACTTTGTAGAAGAAATTAGTATTAATGAGAGATTTGTAAATGGAGGAGAAACCGCAAAGGTGATAGACATTCTAACAGTGCCAATATTCTATTCTAATATCCTCTTTGTCTTATGCCTTCTATGTCTTGCATTTCACTGAACAGATATATGCTTATGAATATATAATTGGCTTGCTCACAGTATAAATTTTAAGGGTCACATCCTGCATCTCTCTCTACTCCACCAGCTCTGATCAGTCACAATTATTACATATACTTCTGCATACCTGTAGAAGTAATTTTAAGTGTGTTTTTCATTTAGAAGTCACCTAGTTACAGATCATTTTTTATATTTCTTTTTTACTATCAATTCTAAAATATTAAAAACTCATGCTACTAAAACAGTTTTCTAACAGGTTGAAAGCTGAATTTACTAAAATGGCAACGGACTTCAGAATGTTGAAAAACAAAAATTCTAAGCAGAGCAACAAAACAATTTAGTGCAATACAAAAATCACATCCCACTGTTAACAAAAGTCAGCTGATACTCAGCTATTCACTCTATTAATAGCTGTTTTTCCTACTGAATAAAGTATTGTTAAAATGATGGACTTTTCTATTAACTACGCTTTTTGCTATTGCTTTAGCAGGCAAGTGGTTTCATTTCCTTCCAAGGAATATCCTTGAGCCTCACCTTTAACTTCACATCAAAGCCATCATACCACAGTTTCAAAGGAATGAGTTTGAAGAAAGATAAAGAAACGCAATGAAGAGCCTTGGATAACACAAGTAAATTCCTAGCACACTGAAGATACTCCCTTTTGCAACATTTAACAAGAAAAAATTTTGTCCTTGAATTTGTAAAGATAAGTTTTAATTATCAGTCAGACTTTATTTAAATTATTGAACCAAATATCTCTACTGCTCTGTAGTACGTGAATCAATGCTGCTAAAATTGACAAAATGATGAGGTGAAACTAAAAACTGAAACAAAAAGGAAACTTGTAGTCGCATTTTGCAGTATTAAAATCAATGTCAGTCATCCTCCACAGAAACAAGCAATTAAATAAAAAGGCAATTTTTCCCCTCCAGGTATCTGAAATGTCTGGAAACTGGCTAACAGATCAATAGGACAGCTTTGAGGCAGTTAGAAATTAGCCATTCTGTCTTGGAAACACTAGACTAGAAATTATTGAACTTGAAGAAACTGTGCCCAAACTTTTCCAAAATTCATGCCCCCTCTCAAACACATTAATTGCAATTAAAACTGCACACCCTATCGCTCTCAGACCCTGGTGTTAATATCAAGGATTAGCTTTTTTCCCAAGTTTGTAAATCCTCTGTCACTGGCTTCAGGAGCATCTTCATCTGATATTTTTTTATTCCTGATGTGTGTATCAATCTGGAGTCTTCCAATGGGAAAAAAAATGAAATAATTCTTCAAAAGTAAAACTGGAGATAAAAGTGAACTGAGTCTAGAAACGCTGGTTTAGCAGTCTCTCGTTGGAGTCTGTTTTTGAAGTTTTTCTGTTTTAAGATAGTTTTGAAAAACTTCAAAAACAGACTCCAACAAGAGACTGCTGAGCTGGAATTGATATGCAAACTAGACACAATCAACACAGGATTAAATAAAGACTGGGAATGGCTGAGCCATTACAAACATTGAATCTATCTCCCCTTGTAAGTATTTTCACACTTGCTTCTTATCAAACTGTCTGTACTGAGCCATCTTGATTATCACTTCAAAAGTTTTTTTTCTCTTACTTAATTGGCCTCTCAGAGTTGGTAAGACAACTCCCACCTGTTCATGCTCTCTGTATGTGTGTATATATATCTCCTCAATATATGTTTCACTCTATATGCATCCGAAGAAGTGGGTTGTAGCCCACGAAAGCTTATGCTCTAATAAATTTGTTAGTCTCTAAGGTGCCACAAGTACTCCTGTTCTTTTTGCGGATACAGATTAACACGGCTGCTACTCTGAAACCTGCCATTTACACTATGGTGACTCTACTGGCATAGCTATGCCAGCACAGTCCCATAGTGGAGGCACAGCTTCTCTGTCACTGTAGGAACACACCACCTAGGGGTAGACACAGCAATTGGGAGCAAGCCTGGGGTGCTAGAGTGCACTGATTAGCAGCAGAGCACCTGGCTACCTCCCGGTCCCCAGACCCTTGCAGTCAAAGCCCAGCTCCCTGGCCCTAGCAATGGCTCCCTATAGCCTTTCCCACCTCTTGTTCTCTCTCTGCACCAGGGCCGCCCGGGGGGAGGGCAAGTGGGGCAATTTGCCCCAGGCCCTGGGCCCCACAGGGGCCCCCACAAGAATATAATATTCTATAGTTTTGCAACTTTTTTTAATGGAAGGGGCCCCCTAAATTGCTTTGCCCCGGGCCCCCTGAATCCTCTGGGCGGCCCTGCTCTGCACAACTGTTACTCTTTGGGAACGTGTCTTCTGACTCACAGTGTGACTCTACAACTGTGTATAAACTCCTCGACCCTGGAACTAGGCAGCCAAGCTCCCGGGAGGGGTGCCAACGGGGTTCTGCAGCGGGCTGGGGCCAGGGAACTAGGCGGGAGTTCCGCTGCTCAGTCTATCCCGCCCCCACACACATAGAGCCTGCCTAGGAAGCGTTCCCATGCCCAGCCTTAGGACCCCGCAGAGCAGTGAGATCCCGGCGCAGGGCTGCAGGAGGATGCTGAGCGCAGAAAAGAGCAAGGTCCTGGCCCCAGGCAGCGCAGCCTGATAGGAACAGGAGGCGGGGGGACGCTGCGACCAAGCCCGGCTCTGCCCCGCAGTCAGTGCAAACCGGGCAGGGACGCGGCTCGGTACCTCAGCGGCGGGGGGCGCTGCAGCCGCGGCGCAGGGAGTGAGCAGCAGCGCCGCGTTGCTGGTCACGTCAATGAGCCGGGAGCAGGCGGACCCCGCGCGCGAGCTGCCATCGCTGCTGCTGAGGCTGTTGCTGCTCATGTTCCCCGGGGCTCTGCTCCGGCACGTTCCATTCGAACCTTCCCTGCCGCTCTCTGCTCGCGCCCCCAGCGCAGAACGTTACCCAGGGCGCGGTCGCCATGGCGACGCGTACACTGAGGCGGCAGCGCCTCCGCAGCTGTCGCGAGACGTGTCCAAATCGCGTTGCCCTGTCGGCGTGGCCGAGGCGGGGCTCTCCCCGGGCCGCGCCGCCTCAGGCTTACCCGGCTCAGGGGCGGGTGCTGGCCGCGCTCTGGGTTCCGCGATGGGCAGCAGCTCCCCCACCAGCCGCCCTAGGGGGTGCAGGAGGCGCTGGTAGCTGGGTGCTCCCGCCCCTGCCCAACCTAGCGCTGCCGCTGCCATAGTGCAGAGCGGGCCTCAGCCGCGCCCCCCTGTGACCGGGAACCAGGTGCACTGGCCTGTGATGTGAAGCGGGGCGGGCTGGACTAGGGGTTCTCACAACACATTTTTTGGTGGCCGCACTGACCAATTTTCTTAACATATTTAATTTACTTTAGGAAAAACAAATAAATATGCACATATACACATCTAAATCATTGTGATTTACTTATGTAGGGTTTTTTTTGCACTCAATAATAAAAAATAATGTACAGTTATCTCTATTCTTACTTTGGATCTAAACAGAATAGAAACAGAAGGTGCTTTGTACGTTCTTGTCTTTTTTCTTATTGTTTCTTTTGCTTTGTTTGGGTTGCGCTTTTTTTTTTTTTTTTTTTTTTTTTTTTAAGACTTGCTAACTAGTAAGTCTGCTGTGAAAACAAATAATTAACAAATATCACTTTTCACAGCAGACTTACTCAGTCCCGGCAAGCCTGGGGAAAATTAAGCACTGGATGGGGAGGCAGTTATGGAAGCAATGGGGCATTAGGGAAGGCAGCAGGGGCCAGGGGTGATTGGAGAGGGTGAGCTTGGAGCCACAGCACATCATCTAACAGCCAGGGAATGGAGCCCAAACCCCTGTGGGTGTAGCCTGCCATGCACTACCCCAGGGTGGAAGTCCAATCCCTCCACCCCAGGAAGGTGGGGAACACACACCGGCTGTCTGCTCCTCCAGCTTTTCTATCTCCAGAGGCAGCCAGGGCCCAACCACTGCTGGCAGCCCTAGGGAAAGAGCCACTGCTTGGCCCCTCCCCACCCCATCACCACCCAGGAGGTGGTGGCCCCAAGAAAAGCCCCCTGGTGGCCACATTTGAGAAACACGGGGCTAGACAATCTGATGGTTGCTTTTTTGGCCTCAGGTGCCCTTGATCCGTAAACACGGCTTTGTCGCTTCTCGTTCAAGACCACTGTGTTGCCAACTCCTCTGATTGTACTGGGAGCTGTGCAATGGTGGTGATTCACAAGGCCCAGCTCTTGGATTCAAATGGTCCATGGCCTAAAGAAGAGCTATGTGTAAATGTGAGAGTTCGTCTCTCTTACCAACAGAAGTTGATCCAATGAAAGATATTACCTCACCCACCTTGTCTCTCATGAAAATCCCAGCTTTCATTTAAATACATGAAAAAGGATGTTTATAGCTCAGAGAAGATAAGACAGACATACCCAGATGCAAGCATGAAACCCCACTCTGACCAGTGATCCAAACTGAGCGCTATTCACCGCCACCACCTCTGGTTTCTTGTTATTATCCAAATCATACAATCCTTTGTTTGGGTGTCTTTTGGGTCCCAGGTGGAAAAAGTGAACACCAGTGGCTTATAGTATGGTTGTGTAGTTCATCTCTGTCTACACTGGAACAGGGAAAATTAGGTTATACTGTGGCAAGAATTGCATTTTATCATGGTTTCGGCTGGCTACGGAACTGAGAGTGCTAGAGCCAACAATAGCAAAGCTCTATTTTACCAGGAACCATGACAGTTCCTGAGGTTAGCAAGTTAAAACAATGTGTGTGTAGGAGATGATCCTGATAAAATTAGAGCTGCCCAGAAAATTCAGGATAGATGCCAACAGGTAAGGTAAAATTTAAATAAGATTATGCTTCTGTACAGACATGCTTTCTTCCCTATTGGCAAGTGCATTGTGAAATTTATGGTCCCAATCATTTATCACTTTCATATTGCAGCTATGACTCCAACAACATGGGGAAAAGTTGCCATGCAAGAGTGCCACCCTAGTCTTTTCTTAAAATTAACCCATGAGTTTGGGAGAGCAGTGCTTCAATCACTGTTCAGCTAGCAGGGCTCCTCAGTGAAGTCACCACAAGCTAGTGTCCTGTAGCAGGGCACTATGGAGGTAACGTCAGGAAGGAGAAAAGGTGATTATTCACCTATAGCAAGGGTGGGTAAACTACGGTCCAGGGGCTGCATCCGGCCCTTCAGATGTTTTAATCTGGCCATCGAGCTCCTGCCAAGGAGTGGGATCTGGGGCTTGCACCGCTCCAGCGCTCCAGCCAGGGAGCGGGGTTGGGGGCTTGCCCTGGCTCTGCATGGCTCCCGGAAGCAGTGGCATGTCCCCCCTCTGGCTCATACATGCAGAGGCAGCCAAGGGACTCCGCACGCTGCCCCTGCCCCAAGTGCCACCCCCACAGCGCCTATTGGCTGGGAACCATGGCCAATGGGAGCTGCAGGGGCAGCACCTGCAGACGGGGCAGGACACAGAGATGCCTGGCCATGTCTCTGCGTAGGAGACGGTGGGGGGACGTGCCGCTGCTTCCGGGAGCTCCTTGAGGTAAGCGCCACCCGGAGCCTGCACCCCTGACACCCTTCCGTGCCCCAACCCCCTGCCCCAGCCCTGTTCCCCCTCCCACCCTCAGAACCCCAGTCCCAGCCCAGAGCACCCTCCTGCACCTCCAACCCCTCATCCCCAGCCAGAGCCCTCACCCTCCCCCCCCCGCACCCCAACCCCCAATATCGTGCGCATTCATGGCCTGCCATACAATTTCCATACCCAGATGTGGCCCTCAGGCCAAAAACTCCTCCAACTACATTGCCCCCTACACAACTGATTCTCCGCATTGGAATCCAGCTGGAAACAGAGTTCCTGGAGGTAGAAAAAAAATGCAGAGTGTTAGTGGATGTGGGATAGCTTATGCTCTCCATCTCAATAATGTTGGAATTGAGGAATCTACTTCTACTTTAAAATGGATCTTTGGTTGTGTATCAAGGAACAGGACTCCTACAGTGTGGCTCTGTGCAGGCAATACAGTTGGGAACAAGAATTACTGTAGGTATCTCTTCTTCTGGATAACATGATGCCAGCACTACTGTAGGTAAGTCCTAAGTAGCATCACTAGAGTGCAACTGGGAATACCAAAGCTCTCTCCTCTTTTAACCAGAAGCCCTGACAGATCCTGGGCTTAAAAAGTAAAAGAAAAATGAAAGGCCCTTAATAAAACCAACAGTGATTTTATAGCAAAGTGGCGTCCCTACGGCATGCCCCCTCATGCTGGATGTGGCATTGTCGCAGCTGTGTCAGTTTCCCTCTTGTGTTCTTCAGCCTATTTCAGCTGTCGAAGTGGCCTGACCCTGCAGCCAAGACAATTCAAGAGCCTGCCCCTTTCTGGGTCACAGAGTCCCTACACATCCAACAAATATAAAGACAACTAAGTCTTCAGCCCCAACCAAGTCCAGTTGGTCACCGCTCTCCTTCACAGGTGAGCCTCAGTTAGGATGCAATATCCTCACATAGGTCCTCAGGCTCTAGGGTTGCCAACCCTCCAGGATTGTCCTTGAGTCTCCAGGAATTAATCTTTAACTAAAGATTGTCATGTGACAAAATCTCCAGGAATACGTCCAACCAAAATTGGCAACCCTATCAGGCTCCTATATCTCACTCTATCCCATGGTCTAGGGCTAGCACAGTTCTCCACCTTCCCAGGGTTTCAGAAAGGCCATTGTCCCCCAGATTTCAGGTACTCCTCTGGACCAGACTGCCAGCTTCTCTACCCTTCCAGCCTTCTTAGGGTGTGTCTACATTTCAGCTGGGATGTGCGATTCCCAGCTTTCATAGACATGCCCATGCTAGCTATGCTCAAGCTAGTGCCTAAAAATAGCAGGAGTCTGCAGAGGCACAGCCCGCTCCTCAGTCTGACTGAGTACAATCCCACCTGACCGCCTTGGTATTTACTTGGGTGGCTAACCCAAGCTGCTGCCTGTGCTGGCACTGACATACTGCTATTTTTAGGTGCTAGCTCGAGCACACCTAGCACAGGTAAATCCCAGCTCAAATGTAGACATATGGTTGGCCTTCTATCAGACCCCTTCCTAGAGAAAGGAAACTCACTAAGGCCTGGTCCACACTAAACCCCCACTTCGAACTAAGGTACACAAATTCAGCTACGTTATTAACGTAGCTGAATTCGAAGTACCTTAGTTCGAACTTACCGCGGGTCCAGACGCGGCAGGCAGGCTCCCCCGTCGATGCCGTGTACTCCTCTCGCCGAGCTGGAGTACCGGCGTCGACGGCGAGCACTTCCGGGATCGATTTATCGTGTCCAGACAAGACGCGATAAATTGATCCCAGAAGATCGATTGCTTATGGCCGGAGCAGGAAGTAAGTGTAGACCTGCCCTAAGTCTCCTCCCCTAGTTCTCCTCTCCCAATTGTCCTCCTCTCTCCTCTTTTAAGTCCATCCCCTTCACCTGACCACACCCTCCCCAGGTGCAATCAGTGACATTACACTGTCAGGCTCCCTTAACCCTTCTGGTGCATATATGGGGTTTACACCCCATCACATACACTCCTCTCAAGACTGCACCCTGCTTAGTACAGGATCTTTCTGCCTGAAGTGTGGAGGGAGGAACACAGAACATCCTCTTGGTACTTTCTTCTTCCCTTTATCCCTTTCTTCTTGGGTGTCTTCCATCCACAAATGAGGCCACACCTTCTTGTCTTCCAAAAACTCTACTAGGAAATCCAACCTGGTCTTGTCTTTAGCCTCTTGCTTTTTCTCTAGCAGGCCATCTGCAAGCCGTACCTCATTATCACCAGTCTCTCTCAATGGCTTTTCATTTCTGTCGAAACATCCTCAGTTTCCTTTGACCCATCTCTGACTTCACACAGCTCCTTTCCAGACCTCTGACTGTCCAGCTTCCCCACAGCCATACTATTCTCTGGGCACTATGGAGTCCCCAAATCTCTTTTCTTCACCCACTGAATGATTCTTTTCTCATGCTTTCCAATATGGACAGTTGCCTCTGCAGCTCCAACTGCACCTCCCACAGTTTGTGTTCC
The DNA here is from genome assembly GCF_028017835.1 of Emys orbicularis. Taxonomy (NCBI): domain Eukaryota; kingdom Metazoa; phylum Chordata; order Testudines; family Emydidae; genus Emys; species Emys orbicularis. The sequence goes on along the minus strand of NC_088685.1, from coordinate 117,415,397 downwards.
TGTTTTAGGAACTGCATGAGGACAGCCCGGATCTGCTTGGGCTGCTTCTTGCCACTGAAACAGAACCTCTCTCTAATAGTTTTTGCTTTAGATACACAGACTCAGGTGCACCGCACCCCACTCCCTCTTAAAGGGGCCCATCACCCTGTGACATCTCCCTTTTAAGTTTTAAAGTCAAAGACTACTCCAACTTTACTTCAACCTCTAAAGAAAGTGGGCTCTGATTTGCACGTAATATTACAGGGTATAAACTTGAGGAATAAGTGCTATAGCTCACCTATTATAGCACAGCTTTAAAGTATCACATCTCTATTTACAGATTCTTGGGAACTGCATTGTTAAACTGCAGGTGGAGCACAAGGAAGTCTTAGCAGGAGTTGTTTGATGTGCATTCACCAGACATTACTTTGTCTATAGTAGGCCGCTTCCCTTTCCCCACCCCAATACTGTACTGTCATTCTGCCATCAGTTCAGCTCCACCAATAGTACTATCTGTGCGAATATAGACAGACTTCCATGTGGCCACCAGCATTTTAAACACCATGTTGTCTAGCCCACAGATCTAGTTGATGCAGTGCTAAAAATGTAATCGGCCATCTGCGGGATTGTCTAAACTAAAACGCCTGTCATTGCTACCCTGGGTGGAGCTGAACTGATGGTAACAATGATGGGACATTTTTAGCAAAACAGTCTAGTGTAGACAAGGCCACATCTAGGGGACAGGGTACAACACAGGAACCCAGTAACAAGTTCCAACTGCATTGAATCTCTCTGAGCCAAATTCTTCTCTCAATTAAGATGACAAATCTAGATTAACATATTTGATTACTTACAAAAAAAGTAGCATTTTGACTAAAATTGTGCTTCTGCACAGATGTACTTTCCTCTACACTGGCAGCTATGCTGTGAAATTTCTGGTACCTATCCACTTGAAGTTGCTGTTGGGGCTCCCATGGCAAGAAAACAGTTTCTGTGCAACTGTGCCTCCACCTACTAATAATTTTTCATAGACTGACAGTGTTCCTAAACTGAAAGAAAAAATAAATGGAAAGAGCGAGATTTAGAGGGGAAAAAAGGAAGAACAGAGAGAAGAAAATACTACAAGTAGGGCCAGTAAAAGACAAATGTACAGTGAATATAAAATAAATACATAGTATTCTATGGCATGGCATTGTGGTCTAATGGTCTGCTCACTAGACTAGAAGCTAAGAAATCTTGAGTTCTATATACCAGCTTAACTACTTTGCAACTTTTGGCATGTCACAGTTTTGACCTAAATTCTGCCTTGATTATACAGAGGTAAGTGAATTTAAGTCACTGGAATTACTTCAGATTTACCAGTTTAACTTTCCCCATGTCTAAAATGTGGCTAATGGTAATTATGAGTCCCATCTAGATTAGGAAATAATCATGTTAGCTAATACAACTTTCAAAAATACATTAGTATTTAGTAGCAATAGTCTAGACAAGGCCATAGGGAGGTTTTCATTTGTTAATGTTTGTACAGCACTGTGAGAATGTAAAGTATTATGCAAATACTGAAGATAGATTGCAGGGTCTCATGTTTTCAGCGCTTATGAGAGAGATTAATTGTATCAAACCATAGCTTTAAGTGCTACTTTAAAGCGCAATACATACAACTTGTATAATGAACTCAGTCCCTCCTTCCCAGACAGCACTGGAGCAGCACCTCAGAAACAAAACTCATTTAAGAGATGTGGTGCTGATAGCCAGGTGACAGGTCACAACCTCAAAGAAGTGTTAAAAGTACCAATTCACTTGTGCTGATAGGAAGCAAAAGAATGCCAAGAGGTCAAGCCACATCTGTTGGGATAGTTCAAAGTAATGTTACCGCTATTGTCTTTATGTATCTGTAACTTGTTGATTTGCATTGTGTATTGTGACAAAGTTCCTCCTCTATCTTGGTGGGTCCTGCACTTATTGGCGGTTTTTCTTGCCTCAGAGATTCACCATGTGGGTTGGGGAACAGCCCAGAGACCTTCCCCTCTAGAAGAACCCACAGTCCAGGTCAATTGGGAGGTTTGGGGGGAACCCAGGCCCACCCTCTACTCTGGGTTTCAGCCCAGGGCCCTGTGGACTGCAGCTGTCTATAGTGCCTCCTGTAACAGCTACAACTCCCCGGGCTACTTCCCCATGGCCTCCTCCAAACACCTTCCTTATTCTCACCACAGAACCTTCCTCCTTGTGTCTGATAACGCTTGTGCTCTTCAGTGCTCTTCAGTCCTCTAGCAACACACCCTCTCACTCTCCACTCCTCACACTCCCACCATAAACTGAAGTGAGCTCCTTTTAAAAGGCGGGTGCCCTGATTAGCCTGCCTTAATTGATTCTAGCAGCTTCTTCTTAAATGGCTCCAGGTGTTCTAATTAGCCTGCCTGCCTTAACTGGTTCTAGCAGGTTCCTGATTACTCTAATACAGCTCCTGCTCTGGTCACTCAGGGAACAGAAACCCTGTCTGACCTGAGACTAATAGATCACTCTCTTGTAGCCCTCTGGTCTGGAGGGAGGTAGGGGGCAGCTCCTCCTCTTTCTCTGCTACCTGCTTGCTGGCTGGCTGCTAGACCCACCCACACCCTTGGTTGCTGCTGTTCCAGCTACAGCCCCTTGGGGGGGGGTCTGCTGGCCCACTCCCCAGAGGAGGGGAGGGAGACACCCTAGCCATTGCTCCTGCTGCTGGGGATGCCACCACCACCTCCACCTGAGAAGGGTCCTTCCTGCTGGCCACCAGACTGCCGCCTGGAGCTGCTGTGTTTGCTGCTGGGGAGCTGCTGGAGCCCTGAGGAGAAGAAGAGGACCATCTGCCAGTGGGGGAGCGCGTAGGAATTCTACAGACCACCGTGGAGGGGGCCCTCCCGGACTGAGTAACTTTTGAACTGTGCTCTTGTGGTGGGGATCTAGACTGTGTTTGTGGGGACACAGGGGGTGTGGTGTGGAGCCTGCCCCCTGGTCCATCTGTGTCCCCCCCCCGATCCCCACCACCACCATCATCGTTGCCCCCTCCACCACCCCCACTGGCTACTTACCATCTACCTTGAGCTCCTGCCTCTGGGATTTCAGCTGCTCACCTAGGCTTGCTACGCCCTGTTGCCACCATTGGGCCTGATACAGCAGCCAGCTTCCAAAGACTTTCTTTTTGTTACAAGCGCACGTGGGTGCACGTACCCCCCCCTTTTGGACTGACCCCCTCCCCCCTGCAGCAAGCCCCCAGCTTTGCCCCTGCTGCCTACCCATTTGTCCCTTGTTGCCTTTTGCCCCTCCCCCTTGCCCCAGCCCCTCGCTAGCTCCAGTTTGTTTGCCCTTTCCCTCTGCAGCCTTTGTTTGAGCCGCCCCAGCCTCTGAAGCTAGCCCCGTGGTTCCTCTGCCCCATTCCCCGCCTGGTTGCTCCCTTCCCCCTGCGGTCCCCTTGCCCTGATTAACCCCTCCCCTCGTGCGCCCATGTCCCCTCCTATGCGCTTGTACCCCTCCCCGTTTTAGTTTGATTCTGTCTCACTGCACCCCCCAATGCTGTTCTATCCTCCCTTCCTTGGTGCAACAAGAGGAGCCGGAAACCTTCCCTGAGTCGGTGACTGACCCCTAGCCCTTGATAGCCCCCCCTCTAACCCCCCCTTTTTTTTTGGCGCCCTCCTCCCCTGCCTACAGCCTAGCGGGGAGGAGTGGTCGACCTGCTTCCCCCTTCCCTACCCCCCCTCCAGTGTTTGCTCTCCCCCCCCGTCCTCATTATGGCAGGGGACGAGGAGAATGAGACCCCTCGGGCAGACCCTGCTGCCTCTCCTCCACCCGCCCCACCATCGTCCCCCCTAGCCTCTACCTCAACCGCTGCTGCTGAGCCACCTACTACCACCCCTGCTGGAACACCGGCAGCGGCGGGTAACAAGGTGACCTCCGCTGCTGCCATGTCCCTCGCCCCCTCTGACTCTGTGCCCTGGCCCTTCCTGCCGGCTGGGGGGACTCCCCCAAAGAAGGGTAAAGGCCCCGCTAAAAAAGTCCGTTGCCTCCTGGTACCCGCCTTGCCCCACGTGGAGACCTACGTGCGGGCGTTGGCGAGGGTGGTGGGGCCCACGGCCATTGTGGCGGCCTCCAAGATGTACGGAAAGGTCGTCTTCTTCCTAGCATCGGAGGCCGCCGCCCAGGAGGCAGTAGAGAAGGGCCTGGTGGTGGGGGGCGTGTACGTCCCCCTGGAGCCGCTAGAAGACCTGGTTGCCCGACTGGTCCTGACTTCTGTCCCTCCCTTCCTTCTAAATGCCGCCTTCTTACCCGCCCTCTCTACCCCCTGCGGTCCCCTTGCCCTGGCCACGTGGCCCGCCTCAGATCCTGGCTCAATGGGGGGCGGCGGAGGGAAAATAGCAGCCCCTGGTGGGTCGGGACAGGGAAAAACAAAGGCCGCTCCTTGGGGGTCATCCTCTGGGATATAGAAGGAGACAACCCCAGGGGCGGCAAAAGCATCATGGGAAGTGGAGGGGACAGGGACGGGGTCGGTGTCAGGGGTAGGGCTGGAATCAGGAATAGGGACAGGGGAAGGGGCGATATTGGGATCGGGGGTCCCAGCAGCCAGGCCACTGGGTGGGGGGGGTAACACCCCGCAAATGGGCTCAGGGATTCGCGGGGAGGGAGGTGGGCCCTCGGCGATGCCGGGCTCGTGCTCCAAGGCAGATGGTAAGGCCACGGCATCCGTAGGTGGAGAATCAACGATGGGGCCCCCATCCGGAAAGGAGGTCGGCTGCCCCTCAGCCATGAGGGAGTCCCCTGGCGACTCGGGTCCCGGTTGCATGGCACTGGCCGTCGCCTCAAGAGGCTCGGCGGCCGCTAGCGGGGTGCTATCTGCAGCCGGGTTGGTGGAAGAGTCCAGGGGCTCCTCGGAGGCGGGAGCGGAAACAGTGGGTAAGGGGATGGAACATGGGGAAAGGGGGGCCGAGGCGAGGTCGCTCAGATCGAGGCCCGCTGGCAGAGGGTCGTCCTCCCCCTGGGTAACCGGGGTCAGACCCAGGGCCTCAATCTCCTCATAAATGGAGGGGAGATCACCGTCCACCACCCCAGGGCTCTCCCTGCCAGCACCCGAAGCGACGCTCGCCTTGGTGCTTGCAGGGGCTTCAGATTGTAAGGGGGCGAGAGGGGCTCCATCAGGGGCTTTCATAGGAAAGGACTCTGGAGGAGGGGCGATATTACCTTCCAGTGCTGCCACGGCATCCCCAGCCGGCACCATTGACCTCACTTCCTGGATCCCAATAGGTCTGGTCACTCAGGGAACAGAAAACTACTCATCCAGTGACCAGTATATTTGCCCTCTACCAGACTCCTGTACCCCACTGGTCTGGGTCGGTCACAGTATATATACCCCATATGCTTAATTAGCCCTAGATCAGCGATATGTGTTCTCATTAAGATGAGAATTTGCTTGATATATGAACTTCCTCAAAACTAAATGAATGTTAACTTTATTGCTTTAAATTATCTATTTCTATTGTAATGAGTAACTGGCAATTGTATTATATCATTGAAACCAAATTACTTGTTGTCTGCATGCATCCGATGAAGTGGGCTGTAGCCCACGAAAGCTTTTGCTCAAATAAATTTGTTAGTCTCTAAGGTGCCACAAGTACTCCTGTTCTTTTTGCAAATTACTTGTGTATGCATAGCAAGTAGAATGTTAATTTCAAAGCAAGTCGTCAATATGCTAACTTCAAAGCAACAATGGAAGCCCTGTCTGCATTAGCTACCCATCAGAGCCCATGCTGGGATGAAGGTGCCTGTCAGCTTGCCTTCCTGTGAACAAGATCTATAACAGGGGTCAGCAGCCTTTCAGAAGTGGTGTGCCGAGTCTTCATTTATTCACTCTAATTTAAGGTTTCGCGTGCCAGTAATACATTTTAACGTTTTTAGAAGGTCTCTTTCTATAAGTCTATAATATATAACTAAACTATTGTTGTATGAAAAGTAAATAAGGTTTTTAAAATATTTAAGAAGCTTTATTTAAAATTAAATTAAAATGCAGATTCGCCCGGACCGGTGGCCAGGACTCGGGCAGTGTGAGTGCCACTGAAAATCAGCTCGCGTGCTGCCTTTGGCACGCGTGCCATAGGTTGCCCACCCTTGATCTATAAAATACTGGAGCTTTTGAGCAATTTTTATCTGATTCATCTCAGTGCTATCAGGGGGTATTCCAGATAACAGACAGAGGTTCCCCAAAGCCATTTTTGGGAAGCCCTGAGGAACTTATGAAGAGACTCTAAGATACTGGCAGACTACTACATCTCTGCTATCATTTGGACTATAAACCCTGATCCAACTGTAATGTATTTTATCTGCTTTAACCTCTCAATAACTCTCATTACTTTTCTTAGCTAATAAATCTTTAGTTTTATTTTACTAAAGGAATTAGCTACAGCATTGTTTTTGGTAAGATCCTGAGTGACCTGGGAGTAAGTGACTGATCCTTCAGAGTTGGAAGAACCTAATGTATGTGATTTTGGTTTTAATAATCTTTTATATCACAAAGTCCAGTTTATCTGGGTGGTAAAGAGAAGCTAGAGAGCATAAGTGGATTGTCTGTGACTCCATGGGAAAACTAATATAGTGATCCAGGAGTACATTTTTGTTACACGCTTGGTGAAATCTAATGATAGATATACCACCAGTCTGGGGTGTTTGCTCTGGTTTCGAACAGTCTGAGCTGAGTTTGGCACACTCAACTGTGAGCCACTCCAGGCACCGTGACAATAGGATTACACTATTTTTTGTACTCTATTACAAAAGATCAAAATATGAAATATGATCCAAAGGAAAATAGACTTGGGAGGATGAAGATGGGGGAAAAGATAAAACTGGTTACAGGATATCAGAAATTAAAATTATTAAAAAACAAAATTTCATGCATGGGGATGTGATGATAGCTGCATCTTCCTTCAAAATCTGTTCATATTTGTACTTTCTAAAATTAGAGACTACATAAACGATCATAGACATATCAGAGTTTCTCCAATATTTTCAGTGAAACTGCATGGTTCAGTGGACAGACCCTTGGCATGGGAGTCAAAAGACATGAGTTCTAGTCTGGCTCAGTGTGACAGTCTGTGCCACTATGTTCACTACTTTTACAAGACTATGATAAATTTTGTGCAAAGAGTGCCTTGTGAAATATCATTTGAAAACTCATAATCTGCTGAACATTATTGTCCTGGTAAAATATGTGTTATCAACATTACAGGTAAAGTTATAAGATTCTACTGTATCACATTGTTGTAACATGATCCAAGTTTAAGAAAAGATGGCCGAAACTAATTTCTCAGAAACAAAGGATACCCAGCCTGGTGTTAAAAGACCATCATCTGATTAAGCAGTGACTCTCCAGCAGGGGAAAGGCATAAATAAGGAATTTACATTTCATCACAGGGACAGTGCAAACCTTACATCCACAAGAGACTGCTTGTTACCTGCACTCCAGCTGGGGGTAATCCTCAAAGAGGGGAGAGGGGTATAAGAATGAGAGTGAGTGGCCTCCAAATCACCTCTCCCCCCGCCCCCAACCCCACCCCCGCATCTTTACTCATGGCAGCTACAATTCTGTAAAAACAAAGAAAGCACCATTGAACTAGGAGAGGGGTGGTCCGGGCTGGAAGGCTTTTCAGCCAGTATAGACAGCTGTGAGCATATGGTGAAACAAAATCTTTTTGCTTTTCAGTTCACTTAGCTTGTTAAATTAGGTATTAGCTTGTGCTTTTTTCCTTTTTATTTGCTTTGTAATCAATTCTGACTTTTATGCATCATTACTTGTAATCACTTAAAAAATCTATCTTTCTGTAGTTAATAAACTTATCATATTGTTTTATTTTAACCAATGTGTTTGAATTAAAGTATGAGGGAAACTCCATTTGGGATAACAAGGCCTGTGCATATCATTTTCCTTTGATGAGACGATGGACTTTCTATGAGTTTGTACTGTTCAGGAGGGGATTGAGCAATACAAAATGGACATCTCTGGGGGACAAAGCTGGGACTAGGAATTTGTGGGTGTCACCATTTATGTCAGGGGTGGCCAACCTGAGCCTGAGAAGGAGCCAGAATTTACCAATGTACATTTCCAAAGACCCACAGTAATATGTCAGCAGCCTCCCATCGGCCCCCCCGTCCCCCACCCCCAGCACCTCCTGCCCACCAGCAGCCCCGCTGATCAGCACCTCCCCCTTCCTCCCCGCACCTCCCGATCAGCTGTTTTGTGGCGTGCAGGAGGCTCGGGGGATGGGAGGGGAAGAAGCGAGGGCATGGCAGGCTCAGGGAACAGGGCAGGAAGGGGTGGAGTGGGAGCAGGGCCTGTGGCAGAGCCAGGGGTTGAGCAGTGAGCACCCCCCGGCACATTGGAAAGTTGGCGCCTGTAGCTCCAGCCCCAGAGTCAGTGCCTATACAAGGAGCCGCATATTAACTTCTGAAGAGCTGCATGTGGCTCCAGAGCCACAGGTTGGCCACCCCGATTTATGTAATTCATGAGTCAGAGCATTCATGTAATTTAGCTGGGAGTGATTTTACATGCTAGGGACTGTGTATGAACTGGCCAGGAGTTCTGACAGCCAAGCAGTGTAAAAGGCACCCCAGGCTAGAGAGTTAGAGGGACACAGCTGTTCAACATTCCAGATTGTACCCTGGGGCATGTTACACTCAGTCATTCATTTATTATGCAGGTCACTTTACTTTCTGTGCCCCAACTTCCTCATCTGTTAAACAGACAGTTATACTGATTCACCTGCGTGAAGTGCTAGAAGATCTGCAGGTTATGAGTGCTAAGAATGATTACTATACAGGAGTGTGAGAACAGCCATCAGAAAATTTGAGTCCCGAAAGTAGTAGAAGTTTTTAAAGTAAAAACATTTACAGCTTAAAGGGACTAAAAACATAAAGCTCAGTAGGGTCAGCATCCTTTGGTGCTGCGGGTGGAATAGAGGAAGAATAAGTATGTTGGTTCAAAAAGCATCAAGAAAGCTTATTCTACCATAACTGGAGTTTCTGCTGGTTTTTATTTTTGTACTCTATGTTGGAATAAAATTATTTTTGGGGTCACTCACTCTGCAACATTAAATGACTCATTTATGTTGTTAGTGAGTTTAAGCATATTTCATTTGACAGTGATAAGATAGTCTAGATACCCCATTATCAGTAGAGACAGCATATATGCCAAACCTGTCTTCACTTATAAAAGTATACTAAATGGAACTGGTACAGAATCGAAATTGAAGATGTACATATATACAAAATTGATACTAGAGCTGGTGTTTTATTCCTTGCAAAAAAATTGAAGGAAAATGAAACTTTGTCAAATTTTCAATTTTTTTTTTATGTTTTAGTCAAAAAACATCATGGTTTCAACGGTCATATATGTTAGGTTGTCAACAACTGAAAAAAATGTTTGGTTTACAGATTGTCATTGAATACTCACAACATTTCAAAGAAAATGGAAATTCTCCCATGAAAATATTCATGCACTTATAAATGCATTTTTTGGTCAAAGTGTTTCTGACCAACTCTAATTAATAGATTTTTCTCTTCCTTTCCTCTACTACAGCAATTTTCTTTCTTAATATAAAGGAACACAACCAAATTCAGTATGATTAGGCACTAGATGTGTTAGTCATATCTATCTGGCTAAGCCAAAAGAAGGAAAACAAATATGTATTTATTCAAAATATTTCACTTACATGTTTATTATTTATCTCCCACAAAAACCTCTTTTCAAATTTGTGTGGTTGTTTCAGAAGTCCATACTATCTAGAGGCAAAGCAAACTGATATTTGTGACCTCAAACAAATTTAGAACAAATGAAAAAGTTCACAGAAACATGTTTTAAAAGAAAGCCCCTTTCCTTATTTAGCTGTTTTAAAAAATAACCCATGGATTTAAAAAGAGGAGCATGGATCAAGGATATTAGGGAACTCACTGGAGAAGAATCCAACTTCTATCTCAAGCTACAAGAGGAAAAAGTTAGGTTTAACTAAGATCATCTGAGACAATTAGACTTCTAGGTCATTTTCACCAGAAATTGACTTTCAGCTCATAAAAGTCCATTGGTAAGCCTTTCTCACATCAAGAACACTTTGCTGAAGTCTAAAATAAACCTATAATCCCTTTTTTGAAATTTAGAAAGCAGCTTTCCATTTGGACAAGGTCCAAGCTCCTATTGAATGAACAATTAGTTTGGCTTTTGTTTTTATTATTTTTAATTATTACATAGTGGTGGGGGAATTGTGGGATTTGCATGACCCCTTTTAGACATGATTTGGACTTCTTGAAAAGCATGCCAACTTCCTTGTAAAAGGAAACTATAATTCTTATTAATAAAAAGAGAGAGTCCAAAACCTTTGTTTCTCTGATGGACCACTTTTGCTTGTTTAAGTTGATTGCCAGAAGTTTGACAGGAAGTTACAAACAGATTAGAAAAGTTTTTGCTGACTACTAAAAATTCAGACAGTGTGGATTTATTACAAATTGGAGTTCTACCAGCAATGTATATGGAGACTCGTTTATGGAAATACTTTTTCCAGAAACACAACAACATTAGATTTTATCTTTCAGATTATAACTTTTTTGGCCTCAACTATAACATGCCATTATTTACAGACTGACTCTCTGGCAATAAATTGAGTTTGGTCACACCCTTTCCCTTGAACAGAAGGGGCCACAGCAAATTCACCAGATGACTTGGTTTGCTTTTCAATGTGGTCACTAAGCTGCTAGCTGAGGCCTGGTCTACACCTAAAACTTAGGTCAACTTATCTATTTTGCTCAGAGGTGAAAAAAAAAAATCTCACACAGAGACTTTATTAAGCTGACCTAAGCACCATCGTAGACACTGCTCGATTGACAGAAGAAAGCTACGGCCTCTTGAGGGACTGGATTTACTACAGCAACAGAGAAAACCCTTCTGTTGCTGTAGTGTCTACACTATAGTGATGTAGCTGCAATGCTGTATCTGTGCCACTGTAGCACTTGTAGTGTAGACATACCCTTAGGGTGACATTCTCATAATAAAATGATTTGGCTGGCATTTAAACCTGAAAACTTCTAAGCACTTAGTAAATATACACTGAAGTCAATAATGTCAAATGGGATCCATCGTGCAAGGACAAAACAGATACCTGAAACAGCAATTGAATAAATAAATAAATCTACCAGTAATACCTGTGCCCACTTTAATAGTAGTTGCTACAAATCAATACACATTTAAAAAAATGAAAAAGTTTTAGTTTTCCCTGGAAAGAGGCAGGGCCGGCTCCAGGGTTTTGGCCGCCCCAAGCAGCCAAACAAACAAACAAACAAAAAAGCCGCGATCGCGATTGCGATCTGCGGCGGCAATTCGGCGGGAGGTCCTTCGCTCCGAGCAGGAGTGAGGGACCATCCGCCGAATTGCCGCCGAACAGCTGGATGTGCCGCCCCTCTCTGAAGTGGCCGCCCCAAGCACCTGCTTGGTAAGCTGGTGCCTGGAGCTGGCCCTGGAAAGAGGCCACAGATGTACTCTATCTCTTGGGGGTGAGCATTCTAAAGCTGCAAGACTTTCAGGGTATGTCTACACTGCACAGTAAACCCAGGTCCATGTGACCCACACTTTCAAACCCATTTTTTCCAAGCTCACCTTTGAGCATCCACACTGCAGCCCTATGCAGTCCAGATACCTGTGCCAGCACATTCATACTGTGGTATGCACACGTGTCAGATACTATGGCTTCTGGGGGCATCTCCCAGGGTTCTTAGCACCCTTCCTAGCTGTAGCTGCTCTAAGGCTTGCTTCATGGTGTATTGTGGGAGCACCTGTCTGTCCATTTGAATTTGGCTAGGACATCTGGACTTCACTCCTGTGAAAAGTGCCAATATAAAATCACATGGCCATGAATAGTCAAGAGTTCTTCCAAGTGACATTAACACCAAAAACACAGTACTCCATAATCCCAGGCTGTCCTTTGTTTAGTCTTGAATGACCCATACCACTTCCTGAAGCAGCCAAGATTTTCTTTGGAACTTTCTCATTCACACACTGACCAAGCCCAAACATGGTTAGTATATGAGATATGAGGAAATTACAGTCAAACTATATGGCTGCAGGATTCAAGCCACAGCTAGCCCTTTGGTTTTGTGCCAGCTGACAATGGGACACCATTTCTGCTGCTCTGGAAGAAGCTGTCCCCGTCGATCCTACTTGAAATTAGAAAATGTGACTCAGGCATAGGGATGTCTGAAGACTACACCGAAATGGTTTTTCAATCTTGAACATGGGAAGGGACTAAGGTGATATTCATCCTACCAAGAAGAAGTGCCCTTTAGTGTGGTGAAAGAGGAGACATGTTTCAGGGCATAAAACAACCTCTATTTACAGAGATTAAGGGGAAAATTTTTCTCTCTGAGCATTATTTCCTTACTGTCTAATGAAGGGCTTCTTGAACCTTCCTCTGAAGTACCTGGTACTGGCCACTGCTAGAGACAGGATGCTAGTCAACAGGGACAAACTACTCTGATCCAATATGGTAATTCCTATGTTCCTTTGACTAAGTGAACAAAATTACAGCCTTCTGTGGACTCTTGAGTTTAGCACTCACCAAGCCAGGGTACCAATAACCTGAGTTCTCTCCTAACTCTCCTGAATACTCAAGTTTGCCCTGCTGTCCTCACAAAAATAGATGGCAAGGGAGAAGTGGAATCTGCCAAAATTCTGGTTTTATTCCAAAGGCCAAGGAGGGAGCTTCTCAGTGAGTAACTCTTCCTTCCACTGCACAGAAGTGACAAACAAGTCTATTTGGCCATAACACGGTGTTAGTGCACCTGGCGAATATAGTTCAAGACTCCCTTAGTGCTATTTAAAAAAAGAGATGGGCTCAAACTGTCAAATCCAGTTCGTGAATACTCTTAATTCCTTGAGCAGTCAACTCACCCCTAACTGAAAGTGACCCACAGATTCACTCTACCCCCTGCTCACATCCATTGCCTGCATTTGGAGAGAAAGAGGGCATGGGAGAGGGGAACCGAGTGATAATAGAGAGAGAATGATGAAAGATTGTGACAGAGAGAGGGAGAGAAAACACTGAAGGTTTAAATTAGAGATAAAAGGCATGTAAGAAGAAACCATACCAAAGAGGCTGAGAAAAGAGAGATTTTTTAAAAATAAAAAAGATATGGAAAAGGAGATGAAAGGCCACACGAACACTGAAAAAGACTGAAGAAAAACAGTGAGGCATAGAAGGAAAAGTAGGGAATACAATACAAAAGGAAAAAACAAAAAAAAACAATGGATCTATCTAAAATAAAGCCTCTAGGGCAGAAAAGTTTGTCATGTTCATTAAGGATGCTCCCTTGTCAATTTAATTTACATAGGAAGCACTTAGAAACTATAGTGATGATTGCTGTAGAATATAAAGACCTAGATCCTGCAAAAGTGTGCTTAACTTTCATTGAAATCAACATATAGGTGTTTGCACTATCTGGGCCTAAAATAAGTAGATACCAAAGGAAGAAAAGAAGTGGGGTGGAAAGCATATTATATTAAAAAAACATTAAAAGTTTGTTTTTAGCTTCATTTTAAACCTAAGATTTAGTGTTTTGTTTTTGTTACACACAGCTAAACAAACAAACAAAAATCCAAACCCTGAGTTTTTCCAGCTTTGGGAGGGGACTGCACAAACCCTTGCAACATCTGATACCTCTTGGATTTTATACATCAAACATTCTTTTTGAAAATATGACACATAGCCGGTTTGGGATGCTCAGATCATGGGATGTGAGATCAGCCCTTTCTTCAGTGACAGGGAGCCAACTATGAATTCAGACCTGAATCCAAATTCTGATTTTGTTTTCCTCCCTCCACATTTTAGAAGTGTTCAGTCATGAGTTATGATTCAAACCTATTTTTATGAAATGAAAAGTAAAAGTAGGAGCCTTTTTCTATCACAAGGTCAAACAAGGTTGTTAAAGTTATTTACAAAACAAAGAGTAAAAGCTTAAAAATACTGAGACAGAAGTTTAGAAATGAACTTCTGAATATAAAATCACCAGCTTTAAAAGTTTATTTAAAATACCTTGAATATATTTTCCTGTAATAATTTACCATAATTTCAGAACATTTTATTTTTCATACATATTAATATTTATATTTAAAATGGAGTGTATATTAATGTTAGATAATGTAAAAAAATTCCTTGTAAGAAATTAGAAGGTTCTAAAAGATTTTTTCAACTATTAGGATTAAAATGGGATATATAGGAATAATTTAGGTTGATACCAGTTTTTAAATTAAAAGGAAAAATATGAATGTGAATCTTAATATAATTTGTACATGTTCACTGTAAGGTAGGTTTGTAACTAAACAAGGTGCTTTCTTAGCCCTCAGTTCAGTTTGAGTTGAAGGCAATCTATATCTCACATGAAGCGAACTGCATCTTTTGGGCTGGAGCCTTAACTGAGGGTGTTATTTAATTCTTCTTGTGGGTCAAAGGTTTCTTTTCCAACAGCATATGAAATCGCATTGTTCCATAAACCAAGGCTGTAAGGTATTTGGGACATGGTCTATGATTTATTACATTTGGACAATGGAGCCTTAATTCTTGACTGAGACCTCTAAGCATTATTGCAACACAAATAATAAAATAAGTAAAATTATATTTAGAGATTTAAAAGGGAGTATTGTACATAGAGTTTTGGATAGATGAATGTATTCTTTTGTTTCCTGAACAGTCAAATCCTGAAGAACTTAGGAAAAACTCTCTTTGAGAATGCACCAAAGAACTTCTGGTGAAAGCACCAGAGGAACCAGCACCAGGTGCCAACAACAGTTTGGGAACCCCTGCCTAAGGAGATATATTCTGCTTTAAGCAAAATAGTTAGATAGGAAGCAAAGCTGAACATCCTCACCAGGGCTTGAGTCTCCTTCGGTACAGTCTAATAGGAAATCAGGTTTCTTTACTAAAGCTGCAGTGATCCATTTCAAACCATGGTAGAGGATCTTGGAAGAAAAACAGGAGTACTTGTGGTACCTTAGAGACTAACAAATTTAAGGTGCCACAAGTACTCCTGTTCTTTTTGCGGATACAGACTAACACCGCTGCTACTCTGAAACCTAATCTTGGAAGAGTCTCTCTTGAACTGGTTTTGGTGTAGCAGGAATTCCAAGACTTACAGACAAAGATACCTTCACAAGGCTGAAGCGTCAGCTTGCTGTACTCCAAATTCTAAGGAAGGCTGTCCTATCCTGACATAAGTCTCGGCTGATGTGGTTAGGAGGCGGCCCCAATATACCTGCTAGGCTGCAAGGCCCTTCCTCTAGCTAAGCAAGGTTCTGTGAGCTAAGACATAGGGCCAACCTTAGGGGTGGGTGTTCAGTTTTATTGTTTTCTTTAAATGTGTAAACATTCCTATTGGCCTTAGGCTTTATAAAAAGGTGTGGGTTTTGGGGGGTATTTTTAAGCTAAATTTAAAGTATCATCCTAAAGATTATGCAGTGAACTGCATGAAATTTAATTCATCTGCCTTGGAAGGATGCAGTGCAGAATTTACTATAGTGGGGATTTAAATCTGTTATTTCCAGGAAGTGTTAGGATGAAATCCTGACCCTATTGAAGTCAATAGGAGTTTTGCCATTGACTTTCAATAGGGCCAGAATTTCAGTTCTAGTGTTTTCAGCTTGATGCTTACACCAGTAAGCCATTTCCTCCTGCCTTACAAAAATGTTAATACAACCCAAATAGATATGGTTGAACAATTTGGTTGGGAGTAGACTCAGGATGTGCATGGGATGGACTAACCACAGAGAAAAGCTCTTCCGGTCAGACTCCATGCCTTATACTATCATGTTTTACAGGAATACATATGTGCTTAATAAGCCTGAACATCTCAGTCTTTCTCTTGCCCTCAGAACAAATAGCATGCATGATGGTGGATAATCCAAAAAAGTGAACACTAAAAACATCAGATTTAAAAACGAAAGAAAACAAATCAGTCCCCTGTTGTGTAGCTGTGACAAACAGCAAACCGTCAAAATTCCTAAAAATAATACTTGTTCACAGACTGGACTGGGAATGAAGTGCAATGAAGATTTCTCTCAAAAGGTGGCATGCTACATCTATTGTTGCATAATTTAAAAAAAAAAATCAGCTCCACTACAAACAATGGTTAACTGAGTAGCACACTCACTCAAAGATGCTATTTTAGGGGAACAGTCTAGGCCTCTAATCCTTGGAATGCCCCAAACCCCAACCATTCCTTAAGAAGTGTATTTTCTCTTTCCAGATTTTCTTCATGAATAAAAACAATAGCCAAGTGGGTACCAAATAGAAATGAGCATTTCTACAAAAGTCTAGATTTTTATTTAAAAAAAAATATTTTTCTGCAAGGGAAAAAAGGAGAGAATACTGAATCCATGTTACAGCTACAGACCTGACATTTTTCTATATTTTCTATCCAACATCCTCAGGACCTCATGACATAGCCACCATTGAGCTATCTGAAGACACCTCATTAGGACTCCTTTGAGAAAATATCAAGGAAGCATTCATTCAGCTAAAGGACTGCTGTTTAGTGGTATTTTCAATAAAATACTAAACATGTTTACATAATGCCTTTTATTTAAAAAAACAAAGTGCTTTACAATGTATAGAGGAATAATTTCACCAGCAATAGAAACACAGCCACCTGTATGGAACATGGCAGCCTCATAACAGTGCACAGTAGTATACAGCTATTTAGGACAGGAAATAAAATACCATCCACTCAAAACTGCAGGAATAATTTAGAATAGACAATGCAATTACCTAAAGCAACAGGTTTAACAACCCTATTCTAAGAAAAGTCTTAAATTTTTCACTGATCACAAGCTTTCAGTCCCTATTGAAAGACTTGCAAATTGAGCAGTTTACTAATCCCTGTCATCACAATGGAGCATTTGCTCAGTATTGACTTAGAAGGAAGAGTGCCACTTAATAAGTCACCAACACCACATCATCAGCACCCTGGTTCTCTTGGGAGGTAACCTATCCAAGTACTGATATGGACTAATTCTGCATATAGCTTGAAAGGACTTTCCACTCTGTTTTTATTAAACACCTAAGAAAATGTGTTTGTTGGTTTAAAGGGGCTTATAGCAATTATTTTATTTTTCATGAGAGTTGGACAGAACAAGGGCAGACAAAACTTTGTGTACTAGCAGCCTATTTTTACAGATCATTCCCCTCTCATTTGGCATCAAAGCTTGGTTTTGTAACTTTAAGCTAGCTATGTCTCAATTGTCTGGAAAAATTTATATCCCTTGGAAAGATTTTACAAAATGTTTCTCATATTGCAATAACATTATCTAGTTTACCAATCAGCATGGAGATATTTAATAACTATAATCCAGAATAGTATCCAAATATTTAAATAATAACTTTCATTAGGATACTTTCAGACCTGCTTTTTGGAGCAGAGTAACTGTGGATTGAACCTAGCGTTTAACAGTTTGCATTGGAACACTGGCAAGAAACAACAAGGAAAAAGACAGGAGTCTATCTGATGCAACAAATACTACATTTACATTGCATTTAAAGTATGTTCTAAAATATGATGGGATGACATTGAGTGAATACTGTAATACATTGGGGTTCAAGAATCATACTCAAAATCCAGACTAGTTTGTAGAGACTAGAAAGTAGGTCTTAAAAGATTTTATGGTTTCTAATGAAATTTTTAAAAAAGGGTTTGACTAGATCATGTAATAGAATATTTATGGAGAGAAATCCTATATAATCAGAATACAAACATAACATTGGGATTGTGATACTGGTTTCCAGTTCAGAACATTGATGAGTGCACAAAGTTGAAAGAAAATGAAGGCCACAAATTCTATTAATGGTAATTACAACTACCCAAAGATTAGTTGGGCAAAAGTCAAATCAAGACAGTTCAGAGGGAAAAAACAAAACAAAACACTCATCAAGATGGTTGCTTGTTTGAAAAGCTGGTTTTGAAACAGAAAAAGTTTATTCTTGATTTAGACCATAGTAACACATTGAAAGGTATATTTATATCTATATAGAGATTTTAAAGGAGAAAGCTACTTAGAAAGATCATAAAGACAAAAGTTAAGTTAAAATCCTTGGAATCAGCATGGAGGCTACTTATACTTCAGTTTAACTGAGGTGCTGAAGTTATGCAAATACCTAAATGAGACAGGAAGAAGAAACACAATGAGGTTAAAGGGCAAGGTACAAAAGTTTATTCAAACTAAAAGGATGTCTTTCAAAAAGTGGAAATTCAGCCTGAGTAAAACCAATAGAAAGAACACAGCACAGGAGGTAAAATATGCCTAAATTAAGAGGACTACAAAATTTAAAGAGGAAACAGTAAACAAATAAAACAAAAAACAGATGTCTTGGGGGTTGTTCCATTAGGAGGAGAAATAGATGAAGTCAGGTATTTCTTTGACGCAATCCTGTTTATTTACAAAGCATGTACACACTGTCCTGTTTCCCTGAACACAGTAGGAATCAAATAGTAGGAGACAATTTCTTTGCTCACAGTTCCAAGCCTCTTTCCAGGCAGCACTCTTCCCACAAGCACTCTCAGCTTTTTTTCTCAGGACCATGCTGTATGTTTTATTCTGGCTGTCTCTAGGGCTTCCTTACTGCCTTCTCTGTATGCTTTCTTAGCTGCTTCTGATCAGACACACAACTGTAATCAAATTAAATCCCCAACCCCAGCATATTGTTATGGGACCCCGGGAAACCGCTTTGGCCACATGGCCCAGCAACTGTCCAGGCTTGCATGCAGTCTAATTCTTGAGCCGTGGTTTTCCATTGTTTCAGCTATCACTAAATAGAGAGGCATTTAATTATTCCATCATTTGTGGAAGGCAGCTGTCATGACCAATAGCTTCAGTGAGGTGGTGCGATTGTCCATAGATAAGGCTATAATTTAGTCACAGAGGTCGTGAAAGTCATGATTTCAGCCTGTGATGGTCAGGAGCTGCAGAGTCCCCCACTGCCTGCAGGGCCAGTGAGCTCCCAGCCACAGCGGGGGAACCCCACAGCTCCCGGATGCTGCAAGTGGCAAGGGAACCCAGTAGCTCCCAGCTGCCGCAGGAAGCCCTGAGCTGCAGGCAGCAGGGGAAGCCCTGAGCTATTGGGGAACCCCACAGCTCCTGTCTGCTGCAGGTGGTGGGGGAATCCCAGAGCTGTGGGAGGCAGGGGTACCCCAACGCCCCCAGCTGCTGCAGGTGGGGGAGGGCAGGGGGCTCCCTCCACTCTCAGCTGCTGCAGGCGGCAGGGGACACCGGAGCTCCCAGCCACCCTGCAGCTGCCCCTGCTGTGGTTAAAGGGCCCCCGCTGTGGGCTGCGTGGGGACCCACAGAACCCTATTTTGTCACAGATATTTTTAATAAACATCATGGCTTCCATGAATTTTTCTTTAATGCTCGTGATTTGTCCATGACGTTTACTAAAAATATGTGACAAAATCTTAGCCTCACCCATAGATCACAGATATGATTGGTGGGAGCTGCCCAACCTCCAGCATAACGGAACCTTTGGTTGAGTAGACAGTACATATGTTTGGAAGGAACTGTTTTGAATCTCTTTAATCAGCTGCTAGTCATAGGTTCTGGAAGGGAAGTATATTGCAGGTGCCAAGTACAATTGGACCTGTAGTATTACTATGGTTGGAACAGGGGACTGCTGCCCTGGGATCCAGTCGGAGAGAGGTAGAAATTCAGGGTTCCATCTAGACAAAGGTAGCAAAAGGTGTCCCATGAGGGGTATAAGGCAGCAAGCACCATACATAACTGGTGCAGTATAGTGGGAGCAGAGCGTGTTGTAGCCTTGTGAACCAATCTAAAGTGAGGTGAACTGTGGAGTTCCACTCTGGGAGAAGTACAGATCGACATCTGTCACTTGAAAAGAGTGCCCACCCCGAGAATGGGACAGAGATCATCACTGAAGCTCAACTCTGAATCATGACAGTAGCTAATAAAGAGGAGGCATGGGATTGCTCAAGATGTCAAAACAAATCAATAATTATTTATGGTAACACCTAGAGGATCCAATCAGAATTGGGGCCTCACTGAGTTAGGCATTGTAAGAAACACATAGGAAGACATGGTTGTGACACCCTGCACCCCATATTCACCATGATGATATAATTATATGTTTTCTACAAGGTATGCCTTGTGAAGTATCATTCTAAAAGTCAAGTATCAGGGGGTAGCCATGTTAGTCTGTATCCACAAAAACAACGAGGAGTCAGGTGGCACCTTAAAGACTAACAGATTTATTTGGGCATAAGCTTTCATGGGTAAAAAACCCACTTCTTCATATGCATGGAGTGAAAATTATAGAAACAGGCATAAATATATATTGGCACATGAAGAGAAGAGAGTTACCTTACAAGTGGAGAACCAATGTTGAAAGCCAATTCAGCCAGGGTGGATGTGGTACACTCCCAATAATTGATGAGGAGGTGTCAAGATCAAGAGAGGGGAAAATTGCTTTTGTAGTGAGTCAACCACTCCCTGTCCCTATTCAAGCCCAAATTGATGGTGTTAAGTTTGCAAATGAATTGTAGCTAAGCAGTTTCTCTTTGAAGTCTGTTTCTGAAGTTTTTGGTTTGAAGAATGGCTCCTTTTAAATCTGTTATTCAGTGTCCAGGGAGAGTGAAGTGTTCTCCTACTGGCTTTTGTATGTTATCATTCCTAATGTTTGATGTGTCTCCATTTATCCTTTTACGTAGAGACTGTCCGGTTTGGCCAATGTAAATGGCAGAGGGGCATTGCTGGCACATGATGGCATATATCACATTAGTAGAGGTGACTGAGCCTCTGACGGTGTGGCTGGGTCCTATGATGGTGTCGCTAGAGTAGATATAGGGACAGAGAAGGCAACGGGGTTTGTTACAGGGATTGGTTCCTGAGTTACTGTTTCTGTGGTTTGGTGTGTAGTTGCTGGTGAGTATTTGCTTTAGGTTGAAGGGCATGTCTGTAAGCGAGGACTGGCCTGCTTCCCAAGGCCTGTGAGACTGGAGGATCATTTTCCAGGATAGGTTGTAGATCGTTGATGATGCACTGGAGAGGTTTTAGCTGGGATCTGTACATGATGGCCAGTGGTGTTCTGTTATTTTCCTTGTTGGGCCTGTCCTGTAGTAGGTGACTTCTGGGTACCCATCTCGCTCTGTCAATCTGTTTCCTCACTTCCCCAGGTGGGTATTGTAGTTTTAAGAATGCTTGATAGAGATCTTGTAGGTGTTTGTCTCTGTCTGAGGGATTGGAGCAAATGCGGTTGTATCTTAGAGCTTGGCTGTAGACAATGGATTGTGTGATGTGTCCTGGAGGGAAGCTGGAGGCACGTAGGTAAGTATAGCAGTCATTCGGTTTCTGGTATAGGGTGGTGTTTATGTGACCATCACTTACTTGCACTGTAGTGTCCAGGAAGTGGATCTTTTGTGTGGACTGGTCCAGGCTGAGGTTGATGCTGGGGTAAAAATTGTTGAAGAGAAACTACTGAGCTACAATTCATTTGCAAACTTAACACTTTCAATTTGGGCTTGAATAGGGACAGGGAGTGGTTGACTCACTACAAAAGCAATTTTCCCCTCTCTTGATATTGACACCTCCTCATCAATTATTGGGAGTATACCACATCCACCTTAACTAAATTGGCCTTCAACATTGGTTCTCCACTTGTAAAGTAACTCCCTTCTCTTCCTGTGCCAATATATATTTATGCCTGTTTCTGTAATTTTCACTCCATGCATTTGAAGAAGTGGTTTTTTTACCCATGAAAGCTTATGCCCAAATAAATCTGTTAGTCTTTAAGGTGCCACCAGACTACTCGTTATTCTAAAAGTCTTAATCTGTTGAACATTAATATCCTGGTAAATTGTATGTGCTATCGTATATACAGTTATGAAGTTTTGCTATGTATGTGCTCCTGTAACATATTGTGAGGTTGGGAACACCCACAAGCAGACTTTCAGGTACAACAATGAAAAGGCCAAACAATGTTGATGGCCCATTGAGGAAATACACAAGGATTACCCCAGGAACTGGGTACAACAGGAACCTTTCTCAGAGCTAGCACTACACAGTGGGAACGGTTTGACCCAGGTCACAGCAAAAGATCTTTCCAGCAAGTTGAAAAAAAGATATAAAAGGGGGAGAATGACATCATGACTGGCCTCACTCCCCACAAAAGAGAATATCTGAGGAACAAAAACTGAACTGGGGGAAGTGCTGGTCCCAGGCAGGAAAGAAGAAAGCCGGTGTAGAAAACCTTGGTGGGCTGTTTATACTATCTAACAGGGTGAGACACTGCTTAATTCAAACCCTATCTATTATATTAGGCTTAGTGTGCATTTTTGTTTATTTGCTAGGTAATCAACTTTGGTCTATTTGCTATCACTTTAATCACCTTATGGAAGCTTTTACCCTTTTCTGTAAAACATCTTGTACTAGCTACAGTTGAACCTCGGAATTATGAACACCAAAGTTACGAATACACCTCATTTGGAACTGGAAGTATGCAATCAGGCAGCAGCAGAGACAAAAAAAAGTATGTACAGTACAGTACTGTGTTAAATGTAAACTACTAAAAAAAGGGAAAGTTTAAAAAAGATTTGACAAGGCAAGGAAACTGTTTCTGTGCTTGTTTCATTTAAATTTAGATGGTCAAAATTAGCATTTTTCTTCTGCATAGTAAAGTTTCAAAGCTGTATTAAGTCAATGTTCAGTTGTAAACTTTTGAAAGAACAACCGTAACGTTTTGTTCAGTTAACTAGAGTGACGGTTCTCTCTATGTTGTCTGAACGATTCCAATTTGTCAGGGAGCAAGGAGTTAAGTGGTTTAAGTATAAGTGGAAATTTTGTCTGAACTTGCAAGGAATTGTTTCAATTCCAACCATATATACACCAATAAGAGACTTCAGGATGGCAGCAATAGACTAGTACATTTTAAGAGAATTATTGGGGAGAGACTTCAATTATGCTTAGTGGGAAAATATTAAGTTGTTTTTCTCTTCCTTTAAGTTCTTGGAGTTCCTTTGGGTTTGGGAAACACTGTTGCTAAGATAACAGAAATTTGGTATGTGGTATTATATTTTGGGAGAGAGAGTCATTAGCACATATGCAGTTGAAGGAGGTTTAGGGCTACTGCACCACATCCTTAAACATTTTAACTTGCAAGATGAATTAACATTAAAAGCTGTTGGGCAGAGACTAACTGGTTTTATATATATTTTTAGGAACTCTTTTTTGGTTATGCCCTATGAAGGAGTGTACTATCCCTTTAAGGGACAGGCTGCAGCCAACATTTGGAACAGCTTAGGGTGTAATCAAGGAAGCCCTGCCCTATGGCTGGGATATATAAACAGGAAGAGGAGGTGAAGAACCTGTGCATGCTGCAGTGGGTGATGGTTTCTCTCAGGCTCCAGAGGATCAGCCCTATGACACTCAAGGCTTGTCTATATTTACAGTGCTGTAGCTGCACGGGTGCAGCTGTAGCGTGTAATGAAGATGCTACTTATGTCTATGGGAGAGCTTCTCCCATCAGCATAGGTACTCCACCTCCCCAAGGGGCGGTAGCTATGTCAAAGGAAGAAGACCTCCCATCAATATAGCACTATATACACTGGGAGTTAGGTCAGTATAACTGCATTGCTCATGGGCGTGGAATGACAGTTATACCAACATAAGTTGGTAGTGTAGACCAGGGTTCAAAGACTTGGTATTATGGGCTTTAAGGTGAGAGCTCTCAACCAAGGTCTGGAGGTGAGGACTTATGAATGTTTGTTGCAATTGCTGCTGCCCCCAAGCCTTATTTTAAAAGGGACATACCATTTTGTTCTTTTGTGTTGTCTTCTCCTTGCCTTGGGCTTTTAAAATGGAAATCTATTGCCACCCAATCAGGGGAAATTAAGATGGGGCACATCTACAGCACCACACTGGGGTGCAAAGGGACTGCCCACGTCTTTACATGTCCTACATTTAACATGGAACAATTCTTGAAATAAGGGAAATATGGAAGTTTTACTAAGCTGGGACAGGATGTGTTGGAGGCAAACTTGAAGGTAAATTTGAGACTGACCCCACCTTAAATCTACCTTTTCTTTCACTAAAAGAAGTTTTAGTACAAAAGCCTATAAACAACCAGTATAAATTGAAAAGAAAGATTTCTGCAGTTCTAATCCTGTGCTTATATAAAAAGGTCTGCTTTTTCCATTCAAAAATATTCATAATTAAGTGGAAGGAACAGACTAACATTTTAAAACGAATGGAAATGTATTGTAAGACTCTTGTTCAAAGGTTAGGTGTTGTCTGTCTGAAGATTCTTTTTAAGGTTTGACAAAATAATATCTATTTTGATGAAAGGGAAATTACAGTTCAGCATAAATCATTCTTACTGAAGAAACCCATACTTGAGTTTCAAGTTTATAAATGTATTGCATGTTTTTAATACCTGATTTGTCTTTTGAGAAATATGTTTACAACTTTTTATACATTAATGTTGACTTACTGATTTCCAGAGGCTGCGAACTGTGTGTGCAACAAATGATTTTCCTGGAGTTTGTATGATTATAGGTAAGAGCCACCATTATAGTTCAAAATTCAAAAAGTATGCGTTAAAGCTACACTTGCTCAGGTGGTGGATGGAAATGCCCATATCTTGGTGATGATTAGAAATGCCCTTCTCTGGTATGAAAATTCAAATGGCACACAAGGAAAAGCCCAAGAAATTGGTTTAGAAATCCACAGTGGGCTGTTAGGTCATTATAATATGCAATCAATGTTAGAATAATTACATAGATATAATGTAAGTGCAGGAAGCATTTCCCTAAACAGAGGTATTAAAAGTATATCCTCATTCTATTTTGTTCCTACATTAATAAAAAGAATTACTAGGCTCCCCCTAATCACAGGCATACTGCAAGTTACGTATTACAAAGGAGTGATTAATAAACATTCAGGAAAATACTTCACAATATACTTTGCTCCTAACAACTAAGCACATTTTTCTGATGAAGTATCTTATTGTAATAGGTAGGGTCTACTATGACGTGTTTGAATGGGATACAACACTGTTAGTTTTTTAGGAGAAGGCAGTTAGTCTGCAAGCCCAGTAGCAATTCAGTAAGGTTCTGCTGTGTATTCAGTATTACATATAAAAACTACCTTAAATGATTGTTAAGGTGCAAAGTCAAGCCTTCAAATTAGGAAGTGCCAGAATTAAGGTTGCCTGTGTAATCTTAATGTGGCCTCCTTTAGGGTGTGAATTATGATGGCGTCTTTAATTACATTATTACATACCATTATTTCCACCCTTCCTCATTTAGCGTACAGGATGTGTCCTGAGAATGACTAGTGGTTGTGTTGCTAATGATGCTCTTAGCTGTTAGATCCCTGCCTCATTTGTTTCAGAAGTTGGAAGGTGTGTAGTGAATGAGGCAGAGGAATGCAGGAAGAGAAAGGCTATTTTCATAGTTTAGGGAGGATGGAATGCTCCTTGGAGTACTGGAGTCTCTACTATAGAGTTCCTGGGTGATGCTGGGCAAGACACTTAAACTAAACTTTTTACAGGTGGTCACTGTGTTCCTCATTTTCAAGGTGGCCAATAAGATACCCAGGGGTCTGACTGAAGAAGTTCTAAGCACTCACAGCTGCAACTGAGCTAAATGGGAGATGTGTTCTGAATATATAAAGTTCTATAAAATACTAAGTTTTCTGAAAAGAGTCAGTCCCTAGGCATCTTAAATGGTACACCCAAAGCTAGTGTATATTTTTACCTTAGTCTCTTTGCCTCGATTCCTTATCTGTAAAATGGGAATACCACCACCTAACTTCAGAGGTTGAAACATTCATTAATATTTGAGAAGCACTCTGATTAATACTTCTATATTCAGAGCAAGGTTTGAATAGTGTGCAGTAATTAAAGCATGGGGTCACATACTGGACAATGACAAAAAATGAAATCCACCAGCTGCTCTTCAAGTGAGCATTGGGGTAGAGGTACCATGCAAAAAAAATAGGATGTCATGTAATTAAAGACTATCAAAACATATGCTCAAGGGTGGGGGAAGAGAATGACAGTTGCCTAGGCAACCTTAATTCTAGCTAAGGCACTTATATAGCCCCTATTACTGCAGAACCTGAGTGCTTCATAGCACCCCTGTGAGGTAGGGAAATACTACTATCTCCATTATACAGATGGGGAACTGAGGCCCACTTTATGTGACATATCCACAGTAACCCAGAAAATCTGTGAAAGCAGGCAACAGAACAGAGGCCTGAGTCCCAGGCTAGCACCCTAACCACAGGACAATTCTTCCTGGTATTCTGGTATTTCCTAGCTGTTGAGTGCTTCATTTTTAAACCTTAATGTTCTTTCTGTAGATTTTGTATTTGTAATATCCTAAGTTTAAAAAAAAAAGCAAATTGGGAAAAAAAATTCCAACATGTGGCTCACAGTGAGACCCAAGCAGTCATCAGCAGAGCGGGAACCTTTAGACCCACCTCACAGATATCTTCTGCTTGAGCTAACAGTAATTCACAGCAGTGGTAGGTTGTCACCCTGTACATGCACTCTCTATTAGAGGGAGATGAAATGGAGGTTGCACTGCTATTTGCTGACAGCACAGGAATTTGGGATTTAGTCCATGTTTTGAGGGGCCTGTGCAATAATGGTTAGACCCCGGTGCGTACTTCTCCCCCGCATCAGACCCTTCTCCCCTTGTCCTTCCAGTCTATCCTTGTCCCAGTCCCCCCTCCCCCCATACATGCAGCACCCCCGCTACACCCAGCTCATCTGAGACTGCCTGCCCTACCCCTTCCCTAGGCCTAGCTTCTCACCCCTCTATTACAATAAGACCACTGCCACCACCTCACTGCATGGACTTCAATAGCATAGGAAAGAAAAATACCACTGCTCTCAGTTCCTGCTCCCAACATTTGGTTGCTGGGAGGAGGAACTCTAGGGAAAATCCTTCTCCAGCATAGGGCTGCTGGGTTGAGAATGCTCAATATTTTTTCCCCTAACCTTGTTCTGAGAAAAGCTGAACCATTTTTGCTGAAACTAAAAATCAGCAGGAGGCAGACACCCAGCACAGAAATCTCAGCTGAAACAGATATACCTTGCAGTGTTATAAGCAGCTAAAATAGGGTTGCATCATTAATGGAAAGTCAGACAAATTTAATTGTACATATTGCTACCTGTGCCATCTCTACTACAAAGAAGGATTAAGCAGAAATCCTGAATGAGTTTACCAAGGTATCTGCTCCCTCACAACCAGGGGTGTGGTTTCCCTGCTCACTTACACATACTCGTGCTAGCTCTCATTGTGCTAGTGCAAGTATAAACAGCAGTGTAGTTGCAGTCGCACAGGGTAGCAGCAGTAAAGGCACAGCTTAGCTGTGAGAGCAAGACTGAGTATGTGTTCGCAAGAAGTGGGGCAGGGGGGGGGGAGGAAATCACAACCCTGGCTTGTCACAGTCTCAAACAATTCTTCCAACATCTTTAAAGATGGACTCTTACTCCCAATTTCAGAGTCTGACCTTGTCATGGGGGGGGGGGGGGGGGGAAGGGGGACTACCGCACTTGGCAGACAGCTAGCTGGCACTACTTACCTGTGTCTTACTGCTCTGACTCCGTTGGGCATCTGAGGCTTCTTTACAGGACCATGGTCTCACCCCAAATGATCCTTCCTTAACCCACTGCTGACTACACCTACTTAGCTTTCAGAATGGCAAAAACTATTAAAGAGAACTATTTGCACATATTGACCACACAGATGAGAAAACATTGTCAATTTATGTAAAATACTCTTTGAGAGAGACAAATCAAACAGCTTTAAAATAAGACCTCTGCTGCAGTGATGCAGAAAACCCAGAAGTTAGATTCATGCATTCAAAAAAAAAAAATTAAGTACCATGCAACATATGGCACTTGAAAATGCCAAACAGTACTGGAACAGTAAATGCATGCCAAGGTGGAACCAGTTACTAAAGTAAATTGTAACTTCCACTGAGCATTAATTCTCTTTACTTACTGAAAAATAAAGTATTCTTAGGGACAATTGAAGTCATGTTCATCTGCAACATCTGTTGACATTTTAGATCATAAAATATCTACAATTTAATAACTTAAGTGTTAAAAGGAAAGTTTGTGAACTGTTGCACAGCATCTTTATCTTTTGTAAATCAGTAGTAACAAGCCACTTGCCAGAAGCAGGTAAACAAAGAGCCCAAAATTGAACAGCAAAAGTACAGCTCTCTGAAACAGTGCAAATTAAACCTATCCCTAGGTGAACTATCAACCTCACAGCTGAATCACAAAGATGCATCAAACTGAACTACTCCATATTTCCCACATATCATCCAGTCAGGTTCAGAAGTCACAAACTGCTCACCTTGTCCAGGTTTCAGACCAACCTGAACATCAGATTTTAGTGTTCTCAAGCTGCAAAGAGGTGCAGGATGAAATTTGTTTAAGGCTTGATGAAATGGAACAGTAAACTCCCATTTTCTATCTCCAGTTAGTTTCCTGTAGTTCAGATCACCTTTAAAAATAATTAAATGTGACTTCTGCAGCTCAGTGTACAAGTCAGTAGCAACCTGAGCCATACTACAAAATTCATGTGGCAGAGTCCAAAACATGTGATCATGGTAAACCCAAACTCCTTTTTTAATACTGCCCTCCCAGTTCATCCCACACCTAGACATCCACCTATTATTAGCGGACTGCAGCTGTTTAATAGTCCAGTTAAAATCTTGTTTTGTAGTATCCGATACATACCATGGAATACACTTTCCATGGAAATGGATTTCAGTTACTAACTTTGATGATAACAGAAAGTTAGCCAGTACTAGATCAGTAATAAGTTCATATCCAGCATTATCCAGGACTATGTCAACTCTAGTAATTTCTTCTGAAGTTCTTCTTTTCTTGTTGTTAATAAGCAGTGACCAAATGCTTTCCGTATCATCCACTAAGATGAAGGTTTTCAAGTTGTCCACCGATTTTAGAGGACTGGCTTTCTGAGAGTTGTCTTCACCAGCTGAAATGGAGAGGTCGCACTTATTCCCCCACAATGAAACCTGAAGAGAAAAAAGTCCATTTTGCTAAATCTCATTATTCTGTAGTATTTTGTTTTGTTCTAGAGACAGTGGGACCTGACTCCACATACATACTCCCTATTAAAGCTCAACATTTTGTACATAAAGAGTTCAGAATGATTTCTGGGAGAGAAACCAAAACAATACTCTTCACTTCCAAAGAGACACCAGAAATGAGTTGGAAGGGGGAAATACAAGCCTCTTTCTCATCTTTATCTTGGGCTTATGACAGATTAGGTTTGGTATAAACACACTGACAGAGCTAAAGAAATTTATATTATATACACACACAACTCCAAAAAGCCTTGGCAGGAGTACACATAGGACTAATAATGGGAGGATAAGTGAGTTTTGATTACCTGGAGTTTGATAAGTTGATCTATATTGCAAGAATATGAAAATGTGCTCTTTTATGAAGTTTCAACAAACAGCTAGGTATGTAGCGTTGCCAACTTATGATTTTATTAAGTCTCATGGTATTTGGTGTTTTCCTAAAGCCTCAGCTCCTAGGGCAATGAGATTGTGAGAACTTCAACTTTCAGTTAAATAACTAAATTGTCCCTAATGATTAGAGACAAAAGCTTGAAGTTGTAAATAACACCACAACAATAATTTTTGTACAGCATGACTTAAGCAAATCTCATGACTTTTTGGAGCCTGACTCATGACTTTTGAATGCTTGGGGATGGCAACACTGGATGTACATGAAAAAGAATAAGCAGGGTTTGGAACATGTAATAGACCACCAGCAGCATGGAATTGACATGATTCTTGTCAATTACATGGCTACTCATGTGGTCTTAGGGCTTGTCTATACTTACGCGCTGGTTCGGTGGCAGGCAATCGAACTTCTGGGTTCATCGCGTCTTGTCTGGACGCGATAAATCGAACCCAGAAGTGCTCGCCGTCGACTCCAGTAATCCTGCTCGGCGCGAGGAGTACGCGGAGTAGACGGGGGAGCCTGCCTGCCGCGTCTGGACCGCGGTAAGTTCGAACTAAGGTACGTCGACTTCAGCTACGTTATTCACGTAGCTGAAGTTGCGTACCTTAGTTCGAATTGGGGGGTTAGTGTAGACCAGGCCTTATTCAAAAACACTATATCTAACCAGAGTCTTGTTAGTTTCACTCTGCTGCTCAGATCTTTAGCTAGCAGCAGAGGCACAAGAAATGTTTGCAGACTCAAAAGTAAACTGCATCAGTCAACATATGATAGGATATTTGCAAACATAAGGCCTAGAATTTTTTTAAAGTTTAAAGTTTAAGTTCTGCAGAACTCAAATTTTGTAACTTGCCACAGGCAGAAACTGTGAATAAGAAATGCCAAGTTTACCTGCAGCAGCTTAAAAAATTCTTCCTGAAGTTGTTTTTCATCTAGGTCCTCAATGATTTTAAGAATTTCCTGCAAGTAAGTGCATAAGGCAATAATAGCTTGTTGGGACTCAAAGAAGCTTTGAACCTTTGCTTCTTTAAATACATCATAGTCATCAATAGGAGGACTAAAATAGAAGGGAAAAGATATGAATATTAATGCGCTTTCCATTTTCTCTAGCAGCAGCAGCAGCAAAAGTGTTAAACATAACTTGGTTTTTTAGATGAATGTTAAACTTGGGGTCCTAATCTGAACTTCTAGAGTAATGTGGTATGCCAGACTCCTACATGGCTCCAGTAATACTTACTTCGTCTGGTATTCTGTCTCATGTATTTTAAGCAGCACCTACAGATATTTATCAATAACAACCATATATATTATGGTCGTGGCCAAATGTCTCAATCACGATGGGCCCCTTCTCCCCCCCATGATATGGGGCACTGTATATACACTTTAGCTGCCCTTGAGGGTTTTCAATCTATGAGAGACAAATTGATGAACGGTGACAAGCCAACTAAGGTTAAATAATTGGTCCAGTTTTTTTCAGTACATTTGTATTTATGGTTGTGTGGCAACTTTTCACATGGACATACCTAAACCCTTTATGAAGGGAAGGGGTTGGTCTTGTGAAAAATTTTCATCTGGACCATTCTAAAAATTAGCATAATTCTTCTGTTAAACTTAAAAAAACCCCAACACTTTACCTTTATAATGTATTGGAAAAGATATACATTTTTTTTGACAAATGACTCCATATACCACGCCAAAAAAAAAAAAAAAAAGTTTTAGTCAAAGATCCTCCAGGATTTTGATTTGATGAACAAAAAAGCCCTTCATGTTGTTAACTTTCCCTAAGAGATTACAAAAGAATTCTTCACTTTTGGTGTGGAGGGAGATTTAGAGAACACAATTCCAAAATAACAGGAAATACAATGAATGGATTCCCAAAAGTGCAACTGACACCGAAACTGACATTTTCTGGTTTGGAAAAATGTTCTTTCCCCACCTCATTTTGGAAACTAAAAACAATTTACCCATTTAGTTTACAGAGCTCTTTGTGTGACATAGAACAAGTGAAAATTTTAGAAGGCTTCTTTCACACTATGATCTTTCATTCAGGGCTTTGGAGCTGTGCTCCAGCTCCAGGCAAAAACCAGCAGCTCCACTGCTCCACTCCAAAGCCCCGCTTTCATTATTTGTTTCGTATGTGGGGTGAAGCTTTGTTTTGGAGAACTGAATTCTTAATATTGTGGCTTACATATTTTTCTACACAAAAAGGGTACAATTTTCAGAAGTGCTTAAGTCTCACTGAAAGTCAGTGGGACATAGAGGCCTAACTCAATTAGGCTCTTTTGAAAATTTTCCCCAAAAATATCAGAGGTAAGAAGTGTATTCGTATGTGTAATTACGACTAACCCTACTGCCACCACATTTTCATCTTTTAGTGCCTGCTACTATTCCTGTTGAAATTAATGGAAGTTTTGCCATTAACTTCAAATGAGAGCCGGGATTGGCCCTTTGTTTTCAAATGAAAAACACCAGCCAGTTTAACTTTTTTAGAGGGGACACCGAAAACATTAGCTCAACCTCGCATATTACTTAATTAAGAGAAGGATATCAGAGTTTGAATTATGCTATGTTGCAAAGGAAGCAAAGCCTCATTAGTACCTTAACCAGGGAAATTGTTGCTAAGACTTCTAGCAGTGGAGTTGGTAGAACATTGAAAAAGACTACTGCTCTACATTTGTAAGAAAGGTCTGCATTTTAAACTAATAATCCTGTAGGAAGCATCAGTAACTTTTAATTCTCAACCTGAATTACTCCGCAAGAAACTGAAAAGTCAGGCTCAGATGTCTCAGCAAAGCGAATCACAAGAACTGGAGCAGAAAACTGACTGACTTAATAAACTTCAAGGTCTTCAGCACAAACAAAATGACCAAAGACAGTGAGTGAATCTGAGGGTGGGGGGGGGGTGGGGGGGCATGCAAAGAAAAGGAAAGATGGTGAATGTTTAAAACAGAATTGCTTAATTTTAAGCTTACTCCCTTTTCCTTACTCCCCCTTCTTCCGCTTCTCAGATGCACAAAAATCAGAAGAACTATACACAGGGTAACATCTCATGTTAGAGTGTATACTTACTTATGAACTAGTGCTTCATGAATGCGGCGGTACATGTAACACTCCACATATAACCAAGGGGACTGAAACCAGCTTGGCTGTTCATTTCCATCTAATAAATTTTGTTGATATTCTAGGTATTGATTCCACAGTGGAACATCAGGGAGTTTATCATCCAAGGGAACCAATGGTTTGTCCGTTTGCAGCTCATTCCTTAACTTAGAGAGGATGGATATAGTGTTCTTCTCTGCCTCAATGCCTTTCTGAAATAAAATGGAAAATAAGTGTCCCTAGTCCAAAAATACATTCCTGCATAGCCACATACTAAATTTTACTGCAAAGGGAAATAAGTTTTGAATCTTAAAAATCAAATAAATATCAGACTCTCAGGATCTTGCACTTGAACAAAGACAAAAGTCTAAGTGATGCTAAGTGAAGCTTTTGTTCTACATCTGACATTCACTACAGTTTCACACCTTCCAAGCTAGAAGAACCCCCATATGCCATGAAAGTTATTTGATTCTATGTTGAGGCAGGACCTTTTGCTTATTCTCCATTCTGTTCAACAAAATGCCTGGTTCACTGGGGAGAACTGTTAGGGGTCTATTACAGTAGTGGGCAGATTAGGTTCTGTAGACTGCAATTATCAGGGGGTAGCCGTGTTAGTCTGTATCCACAAAAACAACAAGGAGTCCAGTGGCACCTTAAAGACTAACAGATTTATTTGGGCATAAGCTTTCGTGGGTAAAAAACCTCACTTCTTCAGTTTTTTATCCACGAAAGCTTATGCCCAAATAAATCTGTTAGTGCCACCGGACTCCTTGTTGTTTTTGTAGACTGCAATGTGCAGGAGATCAGACTAGATGATCATGATGGTCTCTTCCGACATTAAAGTCTACAGGTCTATGAGAACAGCCGCCTGAAACCTTGCCATCCCCACAAGGACCAAGATGGATATGCCACATAGCCATGTAGCCAAAGAACAGAGAAAACTGAGGAAGTTTCAGGAGCCAGAAAGACAAGAAAAAACATTAATAAATACAAGAAATAACCAGGAAAGGAGAGCAAAAAGACAACTCAGGGGTTGAGAGAAAAGGCTGGGGGGCCACATGAGAAAAATTAAGAGGGAAGACAACATGAGGAAAACAGGAATAAAAACAAAGCAGAAAAGAGATCTCTACGAAGTTTCAGTATGAGAAAAATAATATGAAACAACAGTACTCTTACCTCTCCATGTTCTTCAAAGAATTCATTTTTATGTCGGTGCAAAGTATCAATAACCCTAGTTAGGATTTGAGGCAGCCTGTCCTTAATTGAAAAATATGCAAATGATCTAACAAGAAAAGAATCAAAGCAGTACATTAATTACTTACATTAACACTAACAGATTTAATACCTTTTCCCTATTTATTCATTACTTTATTTTCAAGTGCAATCTATCACATTTAAGGATAGCATATAAAAATGTAGTAATTTCTGTTTTGCTAGCTGCTTTTGAAGTTAGAGGGAGGAGTCAGCAAATGTGAAAAATTAGTTTTTAATTTCACCATATCCTAACAGACTAAAGAAATACTTTGGCCCTGTCAGACCAGTGAAAAACCAGTGAATTCCAGTGTAAAACACCCTTTCACTGAGAATGCTCAGCTATCAGATGTTGAAATCAAAGGAGGTAGGTTCAAGTGCCCAAATAGCTCATTAGAAGAAACGTACACTGTTTTAACCTTGTATCTTATTGACCCTGGCTAATAAAAGCAAAGTAACCTCAGACTTACCCTACACTTCCATTTATGTTACAACATACCCAGTTCCTAAAACAATTTACCTGGATGAATAAAAACCAGATCTGAAGAAAGGCAGTAAGTAAAACAAAGTGACAGGCGTTAAAGCACTCACTATAACTAGTCGGAACATTTTCATTTAAATTTCAATTCAGCAAACTACGTTTTGTCAAAATTAAAACGTTTCATGAAGACATTGTTTCCACTAAACTTTTGTTGGGAAGGTTTTGAGGTCCGGAAGGAGACTCTAGTTGGGTTGAGGGATGAAAAACCTTGGCTCTGAATCAGGCAGAGCAGGGACTTGAACCAGAGTCTCCCACATTCCAGACCAGTAACCACCAAGTTGTAGAGTAACTGACATGCAGGCAGACTCCCCTTGACAATTCTGTTTTTCTAAAAAAATTTAAAAGGAATACTTTTGGTGGTGTTGTTCCAATGAGGAACAAAAACAAATTTAAAAGCCTCGAGAGTTGCTACAAAATAACACTGCCATCTTCCCATAGCTCTGGTTCTCATCCCATTAAGTGTTTTTCCAACTCTTGTAAAGAAGCTTTGTCAAGGAGGCAAATTGACAGGCATCACTTGTGTCATCTTTTCAGATGATAGTATAATAGTGTATATACATTGTAGCCCTAGCTTGACAGTGATAGGGTGATATGCAATCCTATACATATGGTTACTTTGCTTAACAGTGAATTTTTGTGTGTATTAATCAGGACTGCTAACCCCACAACATACCTGACCCAAACTCACAATATCAGGGAAAAGTTAGGGTATGTTAAAGTACATAGCCTCTGTTCCTCCACTCACACTTCTTCACCACCACAAATATCAAACACAGACCATGCACTGCAACCTCAACTCTGTCCCGCCCATTTTGTTTCTGCACATACCCTTTGCCAGATTTCTCCTCCTTCACTTCTTCCCCCAATACTATTAGTTATGGATAACAGGTATAAGGTAAAGGGTTAGATGCAGAAGGATTGCTAAAGGGAGATTGCCCGGCCTTCTGTCATGACAGGACAAAATTAAGGTTGTCATGCATGGTCTTTGTTGTACTACATAAGCCTTTCTCTGCTGCTGTAGGATAAAATCTGAAGAAAACTGTAGCTCCTGGTGGGGAAGATTTCATATGTCCCTTATTCCAATGAACCATTAAGCCAGCATATGCAGTGTATATACTTTTAGTAATAACTAATAACCCTAAATCCAATCTTTTTTTAAAACTACACATTACACCAGATCTACTCAGAATACACACCTCTCTACCAATTTTTTTGTAGCCAGACAATGTTTTGAAGAGCTATTGGTCAATAACAAAAAGGTAAAATGACAGGTTTCAGAGTAGCAGCCATGTTAGTCTGTATCTGCAAAAAGAACAGGAGTACTTGTGGCACCTTAGAGACTAACAAATTTATTAGAGCATAAGCTTTCGTGGGCTACAGCCCACTTCTTCGGTTATGCATCCGAAGAAGTGGGCTGTAGCCCACGAAAGCTTATGCTCTAATAAATTTGTTAGTCTCTAAGGTGCCACAAGTACTCCTGTTCTTTTTAAAAAGGTAAAAAACTCCCCCCCAATATTTTTTTTGGTCAGAACCCAATTTCAGAGACTTCCTATTAAAAAGCAAACCAAAGCTACCACGGAAAAACTCAAAGGGCATAAGAATTAACCCTGTGTGAAATTTCACCTCAATAAGTCACCTACCTTTAAAGAAAAATAGGAATTCAAGCAATATTTTAAGTCAATTTTAGTCATTAGCAGGCACCTCCATTTACTAAATGTCAGTAATAATACAGAGAGATAACAGGCTAACAAAGGTGGCTGGTATCTGCCACAGTGCAACAACTTACATTAACACTGAGTTACTTGTCACAAAAAGCGCATTAATAACCTTAAACTACAATTTTAATAGCTACCTACAAACCTGGGAGACTAACACCCATCATAATCCTAGTACTAACCATCCAGCTGGAGGAACACCTCAATGGGTACTGAATACATGCAGATGTACCGGCGCTGGAGCCCCCAGCGTAACTGCACCGACTGGGGGGGGCGAGAGCTCAGGGTCTGGCCAGAGGAGCAGTTTCACTTCCAGTGGCATGTCTGTACGTCTCTGCCTTGCTACCAATACAGCGTTTGCAGTGCCCCCTAGGATGCAGGGAGTGCGGGTTGACAAGGATGCCCGCAGGGCTTGTGTAGAAGGGAGACCAGCGATAAGGGCGAATTACCCAGGACAGCCGCCGCAGCTGAGCTGGCGTAACAAGGGCCCGTGACAGCCTGGCCTCACGGCCAGGCCACTGCACAGCGAGCGAAGCTGTCGGACCGCGCCATGTCCCCGCGTACGGAGGCGGATCTCAGGCTACAGCGGAACTGCACACCCGGCTCTCGGACTCCTCGGTCACCCAGCCCTCCGCGCCTGGCCCCACAGGAGCCCGCCCTCGCCCTGGCCGCCCCCGAGCCAGGGAGCCCCGTTAGTGCGCCAGCCCAGCGGCCTCCCGCCACACTGCCGAGCCGCGACTGGCGGGGAGTCACGACCCGGGGCGGGGTTCGACTTTCCGCCCTCTCCGGCCGCGGCGCTCTGCGGGGGTATCTGCTGGACGCAGCCCCCCAGGGCAGGTTCGTCCCCCGAGGGCCCGTTCCCAGGTGCCCCCGCCCGCCGGGCGCTCTCGGGCCAAGCCGGGGGGGAGCCGCTGCCAGAGCGGCTCCGGGATGGGCTGTGATGTGCCCCACCCCGGTTCAGCGATACCCCGGTTGCGAACCCCCCACTGAGCAGTAACAGACCCCTGGAAGCTGCCCGCCAACGAAGCCGGCACCGTCGCCATCTTCCCCCCGCGGAAGTAGTACTGCGGCGCCGCACCGGAAGTGACGCAAGCACGCCTCATTGTGTCTTCAATGAGTATTATTAGCGCCGCAGGAAGGAGGAACAAGCACGCGGGGCGGGATTGGTGGATGAGCGCGCGCGGTGTGGTGGGGACCGAAGGTCGGGAGTCGGGTGCAGGGACTGGCAGTTTGGCGCTGCTGTTCCCCGCGCGCCAGGGAGACGAGCCGCCCCCTCCCCCTGGAAGCTCAAGTCACTGGTAGGGCGCGATCCCCTCTCCATGTGAACAGAGCCGCGCGGGGCTGTCAGGCCTTCCCCGTGTGCCCCCGGCACGGCTGCTGCGGAGACTCGGCCCCCGTTGGCTGCCAACGGCCGCTCGGGGGGGAGGCTCTGAGCCGGGGCTATTAGCACGGCGGGCTGGGCCTTATGAAGGGGAGGCCGAAGGCGGCGCTGGCCTTCCCTCGGCTCGGGTTCCCGGCGGCTGCTCTGCCGCCCGCAGCCGCGCTCCTCCCCTGTAGCTCACGGGGCGCCGTACCGAGGAGTCGGTGTCATCACCCCGTTTTATAGATGGTGAAATTGAGGCCCCGGGGGTGTTCAGGCCTGGAGGGAGTGGGCGAAGCCATATGCGTTTCTGTGCTAGGCCGTGACTGACAGCCATGGCCTGTGCCAGTTCAACAGGCTGGTAGAAAGCACAGGCCCCAGCTCCAGCCCTGATGTATGTAGGGGGGAGGGGTTTCTTAGTACATCCCTTTCATGTGCCCTGCCCAACGGGGCTCTTCCCCTTTCAGGAGCCTGAGGTAGGTTAGGACTCTGCAGCTGCTCCTACATCACAGCTGTGCTCAAATACAACCACCAGGGCCCCAAGCCACAATTCAGGGCATGTCTACACTGGCAGAGTTACAGCAGCTGCAGTTACAGTGCTGCTCAGAGAGCGCTGAAGGGAAACGGCTGTTGTGTGTTCACACTGTCAGCTGCCTGCACAATCGCATGTTCACGCTTGCGGCACTTGCAGCAGTATTTGGAGTGGTGTACTCTGGGTAGCTATCCCACAGAGCATCTCTTCCTCTTCTGCTGCTAAGAGTTGTGGGAAGGCGGAGGGGGTCGTGGGACATCCTGGGTCCTGTCCCAATGCCCCATGATGCATTGCTTTGCATCCCAGCAATCACTGTGTTTCTGTCCTCATTTGGCGCCATCTTTCAATGGTTTGTGTACTGCATGCCCTGCCTCTTCGGGCTGCAGGAATGGATCCCAAACTGTTGACCAGTGTGCTGCTCGCTCTGACCAACGCGTCATGAGTGGCAGTGGAGTTATTCCTTAAACTACAAAGGCAAGAGGAGTGCGACATTGATCTCACCACACATAGTAGCTATGACACAAGATTGCTTGTGGCATTCACGGAGGTGCTGACCACAGTGAAATGCCACTTTTGAGCTCGGGAAACAAGCACTGAGTGGCGGGATCATATGATGCACGTCTGGCATGATGAGCAGTGGCTGCAGACAGGGTGGATTTGATTTAAATCGCTAGTCAGGAAGACTCGATTAAATCATGGATTTCTACATAAAAGTGCATTCTTGTTGGTTGTTACAACCTTAATACATATTCTTCACAACTCAGAGATAGATGTAGGTTTCATTTTTAGAAGGTACACACTATACATTTTTAAGTGATTTATTTTGAAAACTTTTCAGATTAGGTTTACAGCTATATCAGAAAATGAATGATTGGTTATTTCATTTACCAAAGGTAATAGAAGCAGATATTTATGAAGTCATTGGGAAGTGAACTATCTCCAGTTCAACAGGTTAATCATTAATATTTGGAGGATTTTCTTGCCATGCTGTATTAGAAGGAGAACATCACCAGACAGACATTTAAATTGTTTTATTTAACTAAACAACAACGTTATGTATTCTGGATTTTTTTCTTCAACAGAAAACAAACAATATTTTAACAAAACAAGCATATGAATTTTTGAATTTTGTTAAACATTCAAGTTTTTTAAAATCCGGTTTGTTTTTGTTAAAATTATTTTTAACTAAAATAGTTAAATACAATATTTTAAAAAAATCACAAAAATTAAATCGACTATGTCAGCCAGGTCAACATCAGAAACTTAAAATATTGGCTTCTGCAGCTAACTCAGTCGTCTTCACCTTCATTTTCCTGCTTTTTCAGGTCCCAAACGATTTCTCAATTTGGAATGAATTTGTCCAAAGGAATAAATATTCTTTCTACACTGGCAGAAGAAGCTACTGCTGTTAAAAGTGAGATTATCACTTTAACAGTCTCTGAATCCAAGTGCTTAAGTGACTTCCACCAGTTCACTGGTGTGACTTTCTTTAAAACATCATCCGCAAACATATATTTCTTGAATGGTTCACCCTTAGCTCTGAAGTTTATTATAGTTGGCATTATGGAGGGATGATTGCTGGATGTCCACGTCATAGCCAACTCCTCTTCTTCAGCAGTTAAGGTTTGACAAGTATTGAGAATATTTGCAAGAAAATGAGCTGGAGATAGTGCTTGTCTCATTCGTTTTTTTAATGCTTGTAATTTAACTCTGTCATTGCATATTTCTCTTTTTAAGATCTCACTCAGTTCCTTCCAAATTTCAACAGCATCAGCAATAAAACAGCTATTTCCCTGCATTTTGTTCAAGGCTACAGAAATAGGCTTCAGGGTACTCAGCGTGTGTTCAACATTTCTTTTAAGCCCAATGTTGAGAACTTTGGCTGTGACGGTGCCATCTATTTTTTTTTCACAATTTTGTTCACAAACCATCATCACATTAGGCCAGTCTTGATATAGTGCTCAAAACAGGCCACTACTGAGTTCCATCGCACGTCTTGTGGGAGAGTTAGCTTGGTTTCTCCCATTTTTTTCAGAGCAGTTGCTGCAAAGTGGTTGTTACAGAAATATTTTGCAATTTCAACAACATTAGCCTTTATTTCTGGAACACTGAAGTCTTTGGCTAGGAGGTGCATCAAATGAGCCCTGCAACCGTATGTTATTAGCTTGGGACTCTCTTCTAAATAATGTCTTCTCATCTTGCATACATTTGCAGCATTGTCTGTGACCAAGCTGTTTACTAGACATTTGATTTTTTTTTCACAGTTTGTTATAGCTTTTACTGCTACTTCTTGTAAGTATTCTGCTGTGTGTGCATTTCCTGATGTATCAATTGTTTCTGTAAGGAAGACATTCCCTTCTTCTGTTATCAAACAAGCACATACAACAGGATCATTGTGGACATTGCTCCAGCCATCAAGACTCAGGTTAACAATTTTACCCTCTAGACTTTTTGCACATCTGCTCTGTTGGGTGGACTGTATCCTGGTTTTAATGAATGAACCATGTTAATGAAGTGTGGGTTCTCAATCATACGGAAAGGAGAGTTTGTTGCATAAACAAACTGAGCAATTTTTTTCATCAATTACCTCTTTTTGTAATGTGCTGGTTCTTATCACAAAGTTTTATCTATGGTTGTTTTTGGATGATGGAGATTTTTTTCTTTTTGCTACAGGCAATATACTGTGACTGAAACACTATCATTGGCAGTTAACTCTGAAACTATAGAAAATGATGGTGATCTTGAAGGTGGATAGTCTTCAGAATTCTGTATGTTGAAGATGGATTCTCCTAAACAAAATAAGTCAATGTGGTTATTTAATTATTATTACTATACTGCTCATTTAGTATTACTCATTGCATTCACTGACACTCAGTATTATTTTAAAGGTGAAATTGTAAAAGGAAGATCTGCCTATTTCAGCAATTTATTTTTTATCACAACTGCATCTAAAAAAGATAGTACCATAGAGTAACAACTATATTTTTTGCTCAAACATGAGAATTCAAGAATAGTCCAGACGGAAGACAGGCAGTCCTTAAGAAAGAAGTATGAAAAAAAAAGTTTACCAACCTGAAGATCCTGCATGTTCAGACATGTTCCTTTCATCATCTTCAACGCAGCTTCCTCCTAAGAAGGAATACTTCTCATGATGTTTCATTCTGGCAACCAGGCGTTGCATTTCTTTGTTGCACTGTTTGCATTTTGCACGCATGCCTGTCTTACCCACAGGTGAGGAACTTCGTTAAAATATTCCCAAACTGGGTCTCTTTTACGGCCTGCTGCTATTATAGGTTTTCCCTTCTAGTGAGAGAATGGTATGGTAGATCTCAAATCAATGAAGGCTACCCTCAGAAAGACCTCAAGACTTCTGGAATATGTTGCTGAAACAGTTTCACTTTTGTTTCTACTGCCTGTCCCTCCCTTCTCACATTTATCTCCAGACTTCTTCTCCTTCTCCAGATCTTGTATTAATTGAACTGTTTGAAACTTTGCACTTTTAGAGAGAGGTAAGGTATTGACTCTGTGTACACAAATTTCCAGGGGGACAATAGGGTTGAGGTCTGTTATTTCTCACTTCTGTATATTTATTTATTTATTTAAAAACATTTTTGCTGCTAACAAGCATGTTATCTCTGGAGACACAAATCTACAGTTTGAGAACTGCAAAACTAAGCATCTCTAATGGTATCTTCTAGACTGAGCACTGAGTCCCATTGGGTAGATAGAAATATTAACCTAAATAATCTATATAGAAGACTCTGGAACCCCACAAGATTGGGTCCCTAATCCATGAACTAGTGGAACTCATTTACAAAAATTTTCTTAAACATTACATGAATATATTGTCTCATACTATAGAATTAAAATTTATAATCCCTATTACATGATGAGACATTATAGTTCAAAGATATATCTTTAGATAGGTTTTTTCCTCAAAAAGCATTTTATGAAAAAAATCCAATTAAAAAAAAATTTTTTTTTTAAATCATTGATTTTTATCCACCCTGGCTGCAGAACTTTTGGATGAAGAAAGCCACATTCATGGGACTGCGTGATGAGCTCGCCCCAGGCCTCCAGCGCAAGGACACGAGAATGAGAGCTGCCCTGCTATTGGAGAAGCACGTGGCGATTGCACTATGGAAGCTGGCTACCGATCGGTCGCTAATCAGTTCGGAGTGGGAAAGTCGACCGTTGGACTCATGTTGACGGAAGCGTACAGGGCTATTAATCGCATCCTGCTCTGAAAGACCGTGACTCTGGGCAACGTGCGTGACATTGTAGATGGCTGTGCACAAATGGGCTTCCCTAACTGCGGAGGGATGATAGATGGCATGCATATTCCAATTCTGGCACCAGACCACCTAGCCACCGAATACAGTAATCACATGGGGTATTTCTCAGTGGTTCTCCAGGCACTTATAGATCACCGTGGGCGTTTCACAGACATTAACGCAGGCTGGTCCGGAAAGGTGCATGATGCCCGCATCTTTCGGAACACTGGCTTATTCAGGAAGCTGCAAGCAGGGACTTTCTTCCCAGACCAGAAGATCACCGTAGGGGAAATCGAAATGCCCATTGTGATCCTGGGAGATCCCTTAATGCCATGGCTTATGAAGCCATACATGGGGTAACTTGACAGGAGCAAGGAGTGGTTCAACAAGTGCAGAATGACTGTTGAGTGTGCTTTTGGCCATTTAAAGAACCGCAGGCGCTGCCTCTATGGGAAGCTGGACCTGGCCGATGACACTATTCCTATGCTTATAGCCGTATGCTGTACGCTCCATAACATTTGTGAAGGGAAGGGTGAAAGCTTCACTCAGGTCTGGACCGCAGCACCTGGAGGCGAGTTTGAACAGCCAGATATCAGGGCTATTAGAGGGGCACAGCGTGGGGATATAAGGTTCAGGGATGCCTTGTGGCAGCAATTTGAAGCTGAGCCACTAATATTCGTTGCTATGCGGGGGATTGCAGTGCTTGTAATGCTAAGAGGTGATTGGTGCACATGATGCAATATGTGGGTTTAACATCATTGTATGTTGCTTTGCATGGCTCATTTTGCTTTCAATTAATAGAATAAAGATTGCTTTCAAACCAACACAATTCTTTTATTAAAAGACAACAATCGGAGGAGAGAGTCAAACAAAACAAAACAAAACAGCAGTGAGGGGAATGGGGGAAGGGAAGGTCCCAGGAGGAGGAGGGGTCCTGGGACAGCTAAAGATTTGTGTATGTCCAGGGATCATATCCAACCTTCTCCTTTGGAGTACAATGCAGCGGGTACTGTACTTCAGCAGGGCCAAGCTGCAGAGGAATGGGTGTTGAGTGCAGTGGGTAGTGGGAGTCCGCAGTGCTGGACTGTGAGGGGGGAGGAGTGGAATGCAGAGGGTACAGACTGGAGCCAGTAGGTTGATAAGAGTGTGTTGGCAGTGTCTGGGGGGTGCATGAGAAAGAGTTTTGTGACAGCGGCTGCAGGCGAGGGTGGGTGCGGAGCTGCTCGGTTTGAAGAGCTAGTATCGCCTGGGCGTGTCTGCTTGGTGCTCCATAACCTTTAAGAGCCATTCTGTGGCTTCATTCTGGCATGCCGCGTTCTCCTTTCAGTCCCTCTTCTCGCTGTCCTGCTACTCTTTCAATTCCTGTTTCTTGGCGGCGGAGTGCATCATAACATCACCCAGAAAGTCCTCCTTAGTCCTTGGCCGCTTTCTAATTCTGCGCAGCCATTCAGCTGCCAATAACAAAGAGGGAGTCTGGGCTCCCATGGTCATCTCTGTGAAGTTTAAACGCAAGATTTTACAGAAGCAGTATTGTTTGCAACACACAGAACACTGATTCACTGATTTAAAACACAGCCAGTACTCATACACCTGTCACTAACTGGCTGATGTCAGGCAAGCACACATGAGCCACAAGACTCCCAAAATGGTGAGTAGGTGCAGGGGCAGGGTAAATCACTCTTCCTGGACCCTGCTGTACACATGGCTGTTGGGGGAGGGGGGCTGATAATCATAGAATATCAGGGTTGGAAGGGACCACAGGAGGTCATCTAGTCCACCGCCTGCTCAAAGCAGCACCAATCCCCAGACAGATTTTTGCCCCAGATCCCTCAAGGATTGAACTCACAACCCTGGGTTTAGCAGGCCAATGCTCAA
Organism: Emys orbicularis; assembly: GCF_028017835.1. Lineage (NCBI taxonomy): Eukaryota > Metazoa > Chordata > Testudines > Emydidae > Emys > Emys orbicularis. The sequence goes on along the minus strand of NC_088685.1, from coordinate 117,371,207 downwards.
ACCACTGAGCTAGCTCCCCCCCTCCCCATTCCTGTCCCCACACTTTCCACAGAATGTGATCATTATGGAAGATATCTCACTGTTGAGGGTGAGCAGGGAATCAAGGGAGGGTCTTCTCCAAGACTGCGGCTTCCGCCCTGGCCCCTATGCGGCTCACCTGTGTGCAGCAATGGTCTCCCCCACCCTCCATGATGGCACAGTGGCGTGGGAAAGTTACTGTTAATGGGACAAGAAACAAAGCAGCTCTGCCGAAGAACCTGCGGCAGTGGATTGCCCATTATTTCCACAAGAGTTTCCTGGAGATCTCTGAGGGAGATTCCCATGAAGTGAGAGAGTCAATCAACAACCTGTTCGGCCACTCACACTAGGCATGCGGTGGGAGACAAGCCTGCTTTCTGCAACCCTCGTGCTCCCAACTCCTCGCTTCAGTGATTCCCAAAATCAAATCAACTTACGAGGAGCCTCCTCTCCTGTTTGCGCTTCGCCAACATCCAACAGCTGTGACTGGCTAGCCTTGTCTGGGGTAGAAAAGAGCTCCTGGCTGCATGCATCTCTGGCCTCCGAGTCATCCTCTGCCTCTGGGTCCCCTTCCACATCCTCGTACAAGATTTCCTCCTCCTGGCTTGCTCCACTCTTAACTGGCACGTGAGCCACCAAAGTATCCACAGTGGTCTTCACAATGAAGGTGGGGTCACCACCGAGTATCGCGTACAGCTCTTTGTAGACCCGGCAGCTCATGGGCGCAGCGGCGGTTTGCCTCCTGCGCCTTGTGGTAGGCGTTCCGCAGCTCCTTCACTTTGACCCTGCACTGCAATGTGTCCCGGTCATGGCCCCTTTCTGTCATGCATTGTGAAATTTGTCCATAGGTGTCATAATTCCTACAGCTGGGACTGGACAGTATCCTCTTCCCAAATGCTGATGAGATCCAGCAACTCGGTATTGCTCCAAGCGGGGGATCACCTGGTGTGTGGAGCAGGCATGGCAACCTGGAAAGATGCGCTGAGACCACTGCCTGCGTCACTGAGCGAACAGGAAGGGGACTTTCAAAATTCCAAAGGAATTTACGGGGTGGGGATGACGGTTGGTCACCTGAGGGCAGGACAGTAGAGTTCAAATCGATGACCAGAGAGGCGAGAACAGGCATTGTGCGATACCTCCCAGAGGCCAATCACAGCACTATAATAGACCATGGTGTCTACACTGGCACCACAGTGCTGTAGCCCCGGCGCAGAAAGCTCTACACCTCTTGTTGGGGTGGTTGTTTTTTTTAAAGCACTACAACTGTGCAGTTTTTGCGCACTAAGTGGCTTGGCAGTGTGTACACCTCGGGAGTTACAGTGCAGAAAGCTGCTTTACTGTGCAGAAACTTGCCAGTATAGACAGGGTCTCAGGAATCAAGTTGCATTACTGAGGCCTTGTCTGCACCTCAAATGTAGGTCGACCTAGCTACGTCGCTCAGGGCTGTGAAAAATTTTAAGTCCTCTATGGTGTGGTAGAGCCAACCTAACCCCCACTGTAGATTCAGTAGGTCAGTGGACGAATTCTTCCATCAACCTAGCTGTTGCTTCTTGGAGAGGTGGATTGCCTTTGTTGACAGAAAAACCCCTTCTGTTGCTGTAGCAAGCGTCTCTGCTGCAGTGCTTATGTAGATGTACGCTGAGTCTCTCTGTCTTGAGAAAAGAGCTCTGTCCTTTGGGGAGGAGGTGCCTACTGTGTCTTCTTCCATTAGTCAGAACCTAAGAAATGATCGAAACTTCCTCTCCCCCACTCAGTTCATATAGGTCTCTGCCCCTAATTATATCCTGCCTATAGTACAATTCAACTACACACAACTGGTCCACTGATTCTCTTGTTCTGCCACAGTACATGAGTAAGCCCCCCATCCCACAAGTCTGCAAATACCTACAAAAATGTTTAACGTTGGGAGTAGTCCTATTGAATTCACATATGTTTTTACAGGACTGGTGTACAGGCTGTGTCTCCATTGAATATTTTCAGAAATTCTTGCACAATTGGACACTGCAGCTTCAGCAGTGCTGGTAATGGAAGAACACTAGTGCATTTTAACCTCTGCTGTCTGCATCCAGTCTACATTAACACATTAACGTTCCCACCATTGCGAGTACTGGTAGAACAGCAGTGGTATAGACAAATGGTGGAAGAATTTCTGAAAATGCTTAGTGCTTATTATTTGTATTATGTTAGCACCTAGATGCTCCATTCAGAAGTTTAGAACATGGATTCCACAGCACTAGTTTTTTTTATGGATATCAAGGTCTTGTTACAGTGTGTGTTTTTGTACATTATTCTTCATGCACAAGAACATGACAATTTAAAGTATTATTTCAAATACATGTTGGATGATTGGGAATTGGGTTCTTGTTAGGTATACTTGTAATTTTAATTTGCATATTTCATTAGGATTGCTCCCATTCTTGAAAAACTTAGCACGTTCCAAAAAAAAAGAAAAAAAAAAAAAAGACCCTAAGCAAGTGCAGTTTTAATTTCATTGTGCATTATGTCCCTATGAGGGAAAAGCATACCTTCTCCTAGTAAGAAGCCTAAAGACCCACTGAAGATGCCTCTATGCAGGAGGTTTTTCAAAAAATGTTCTCCAAAAAGGCAATTTTTTCATAATATAACATTTGCTGTGTTTCTGTCTCTGCTTTTTATTACTAGGGTTATTTGCCTGAAAACAGATCCTGTATTTTCAGGCAAATGTTCCAAGTAAAGAAAAGCAGGTGGGGAAAAGATTTAGAGTTGTGTAACTGTTTATAAATGGAATGTGCTCCATGAGGTGTTAGCAGCATGTTAAATCTACCACCTTTGGAACACTCTGGCAGCTCATTCATATTGGCACACATGATGTGGTCCAAAATCTTCAGGCACTCACTCTCATTCTAGCATAACTGATCTTATTTTGGTTAGTGCTAGCTAGTTACTGGACAATGTCAAACTCCTGTCAAAATCAATGGGGTGGAATTCAAGCACTCTTCTGCAATAACTTACAGGATCGAGGCCTTACTGACCTAATTGGTATCAGTTTCTTATGGGATTCTGTATGATAGATTAATAACCACAACACTTGTATCTGTGTTGGGCTGTTTGTGAGACATGGTAATTGGCATTGTCAGGCAACATGCGTGTATTGTAGGTGACCTTTCTTTAGCAAGTGTTCACTAACTAATGTAAATGTTAGAGATCAGTATTCAGACTATAAGGTCTGTATAGTTTGATGTCCTAGTCAATGTGAGCATCTTAATCCGTGCGTCGAAGCTAATGGGGCCTATTCCATTATAAGGTGCTACTTGGTGTGAGTAAGGGTTTGAGAATCTAACTGTTATGCTAGCTGATAGGCAGGCACTTTCAATCATTGCATTATCTTTTCCTGTCTTTTGCGGATGCTGGGCAAGAAATGCATTTTGACCTTATTCAGGAAGAATATCAAACGTGAGGGAAAAGTATTCAGAACCATCAGTATTTTTTTTATATAGAATGCAAGAAGAGTATTGATAGGCTCTTCTCTTTAAATACAACTGAACATAATGTGATTTATTTCCAAGAGTTGATCTTTTAATTTTTTTTTTTTTTTATGCAGTTCAGAGTGAAGCGATGACAGTAAAACTGCTTGGATTCCTGGATAGATGTTCCCATGTTTTAATGAAAATATGTGAGTGCCAAGGCCTTCATAAACCTAGGCATCCAGTGTTAAAACTAAGCAATGATGTTGTCAGGGCATCATTCAGAACTCTAGCACCAAACAAAGTCTTGAACTTGTGCACTCCTGAAACTGCTACCTATTGCTTGACAAATCTGTGTGAACGACTCAAGAATTGGCAAATGTCAGAAGCAAAGATTGTGAATTACCAGATCGGAGAAGTTTATCCTCCATTCAGGGACCATTTTGATACTCTAAGGACTGTGAAATACAAGCATGGACTAAGTAGTGTTAGAAAGTTTATGAAAATGCCAACAAGATCTTATTCAGTTGTATCAACTAGTAAAATACTGCCAAAACAAAGTATTCTGCCAACTAAGAGACCACCGAAGGCACCTAGGACCAAACAGCCATCCAGAGCTAACCAGCCACTAGTGTCAGAAACTGAGGTAAAGTATAAAACTTGTGTTGTCTGTGGAATGTTAAAGGAACACTGTCAATTTAGTTTAGGTCCCAATTTTTTTAACAAATACTTTTCATAAAATTAAGTGCACTCTTTTTTGGTGGAAGGAGGAGGATTTAAACATTCACATACATAATTGTGAACACAAACAGTAGGACTATGCTAATAGAAGAAAAAAAGTGAAATTCACTAAAAATAAGAATGTTATTGTCTAAAATGAGGCAGATGCAGCAAGTAAACTGCACAAATGGTGAGAAGAAAACAATATTAGAACTGAATGAGATATAAAGATTTTTTTTTTAACTGGATTTAGCTTGTGTCCCTCTCTTGAGGTGTTGAAAGACAAAATCTGATCTTCAGAATTGTTTAATCTTTGAACACTTCTCTTTCTGCCTCAGTGATCAACATTTAAAAGGCTTTTACTCTTCTCCATTTTTCTTCTGTTAAGAAAGTAATATGAAGGTATACAGAATAAATATCCAAATGGGTTTAAAAAAATTTCAGTTCAGGGAAGAAATAAGCAAAAATACTTAGGAAGTTTGTTTACATAGGTAACAGAAGTATAACATTTTTTATTTTTTGAGTCTGATTTTGCTATTCTTATTTTTAAAGGGATAATTATGTCATGTCAAGCTATAGAGAAATAAATTACGCAAAAATGTTCCTTTCATTAGAAGTTCATGATATTTTCCTATAATCAATCCTGAATTAGTGCATAGTTGTTGCATTTACATTTCCCTAGGGGTTGGGGGAAGGACGGCTATACATTTGGTATAGCTAGTTTCTGGATCTGAGAATAAGCACATCATTACACTTAATGTTTGTGATACAGTTAATGACAGGACAAATCTTGCTTCCCTGATTCATGTGGGAAGTTCCATTGAAGTCAATAGAACTACTTGAATAAGCTTGGTGAGGAAGATTTGGTCTGACATTTATAAATGAAAGTAGCGTTTGTCAAAAGCCCTGCAGACTTGTTGGTTAAATAACTCCCAAAAGATGGCAGAGGATAGAAACTGCATCAACAGAGCAGGAGGACTGAATCATTCAAAAGGAAAAACGAGTATGCTCTTAAGAAACCATCTGGCATCGGGTAAAGATGAGTACTATGCCAGTGTAGTGTATGTTTGTTGTATTCAATTGGAACAAATCAATCAAGAAATCCACTTAATAACAACTGTCAATAGTCTATAGCAGTGTTTCCCAAACTTGGGACGCCGCTTGTTTAGGGAAAGCCCATCGGGCTGGGCTGGTTTGTTTACCTGCCGCGTCCACAGGTCCGGCCGATCGCGGCTCCCGCTGGCTGCGGTTTGCTGCTCCAGGCCAATGGGAGCTGCTGGAAGGGGCAGCCAGTACGTCCCTCGGCCTGCGCCGCTTCCAGCAGCTCCCATTGGCCTGGAGCAGCGAACCGCGGCCAGTGGAAGCCTTGATCGGCCGGACCTGCGGACGCGGCAGGTAAACAAACCAGCCCAGCCCGCCAGGGGCTTTCCCTAAGCAAGCGGTGTCCCAAGTTTGGGAAACACTGGTCTATAGACAACTTTGCTACCCATTTCTCAGCAAATACTAGACCATACTTAAAATTTTGCTACATGATGACCATTTTTAGCATTTTAGACTGTTTGAAAAATCTATATTTATGTGAGCCTGGCCTAAGTCTAGGACAGGAAGCTAATGCCAGGCAACCACAAAAGTGACAGTAAAAATATTGAAAAGGTAGAATGTTTTCTTTAATAGGTACATTATTGAAAGGTTACAGGCTTCAGTATTTATTTAGACACATGCACATTTATTTCAAGAGACAAAGATTCTAGGTAGAAGCTCCTTTTTAGTGCTCTAAGGTGGATGTAATGCAGTAGAAAACTGTTGCCAGGAAGTATATCTAAAAAACAAAACAAATCGCGGTCCAGGAATCGCCAATGTTTTTGCCAGTAGAAACCCAATCCAAAGGTTCCTTGAGGCAGGAAGCTGCTGCAACTTTGCATGAGTTATTGGGGACCAGTGCAGCCCACAAAGTGAGTGTGGGATGAGGAATATATTGATCAAACATATCACTTGGCAGCTTCCATCATCAGGGCTCCTTTCTGTAGAGCAGGTGGGCAGGTGCACATACTACAACCTGTTCTTTTTCAGGATTAATCCCCCACCGCTGAGGCTAAGGAGCCAGGCTAGCACAGAGATATAAATTATATTTCTCTTCAGCAGCTTGGGTGTATCTGGACTATATATTTGCTTTACAGGATGTAAGTGATTAACCAGTTTTAAAGGTTGTTGGCAGGAATAGACTAGATTACTTGGGAAAGATCAAAGTAGAAATGGTAAAAATAATTTTGTGATATCAAAACTTCCATTTTAAGTAAATATTTTGTTTTAGTAACTTACATTGTCAGGATCCAAACTTTTGAGATACAGTTTACTCACTGTTCAAAGAGAAGGTAGTTTGGGGTTTTGTGGGTGATTTGTTAAGTTTGATGGTGGTATGCCACTATATTTTTCCCTTGAACTGAACAACTATACTCAGACGAATTTTTCAAGTAACAATAAATCATAATAATGACTTCCATCTGAGGATCTACAAATACTTCATTAATATTTGAATCTTCACAACATCTCTGAGAGGTAGGGAAATAATATTCCCATGTTACAGGTAGGGAAACTGAGGCACAGAGGTGGAATGACTTCCCAAGTCACACAGGACATCTACAGAAATAGTACTCAGATCTCCTGACTCCAAGGCCTAAGGTCTAACCACAAAGACCATGTTCCGTGGAGGAATCAAGTATATAAAGTGAATCTAATATGTGGGTGTGAAACACCTTCTTGGAACAGATTGTTCCTATAACCATAACCCTTTGGGTGGTGATTTTTGTACACCTGAAAGCTAAGCAGGGCAGACCTGGACAGTACTTAGATAGGAAATCTCAAAGAAAAACCCAGGTCCTGTAAGAAGCGGTGTTTGATTCAGTAACTGTCAATCTTTCCTCCAAGCCACTATTGAACTTCAGCTTGAGGGTGGTGCTGTAGAATAGGCTAACTGTGGAATGAGGCTGAAAACCTTACGTATTAATATTTTCTAGCCATCTAAGCTTCCATTTCATTTTTTGCAAGATTATAGGGCATATGGTTCAATGTAATATATGAATTTCAGTATGGATAATTTAATGCCTGTCTACATAAATTCTCCTGTTTCTTTAAGGAGAGATGGTATTCTTCTCCACTTCCTGTCCCTAAATTGTTATGTAGTGTTTTAGCATTATTATTCTAGCCACCCTACTATGTGCAGAGGTTGTTGTAATTTGTTAGTGAGTGAACTGAAGTGATTCATACATAATAGCATGTACCTTGCAATTCTTTGGGTATGTCTACACTGCAACGTAAGTCCAAGGTTAGTTGGACTTGAGTCAGATGACCTGTGTTAGGGAACTCTTGGCTTGAGCGTCAACATTGTATTTTAACCCTACGTTAAGACTTTTCTAACCTCTGCTGCAACCTAGGGTTCTGGTGTCCACACTGAAGTGTCCAGACCTGAGTCAAAGTAACCATATCCCAGAGTCCCTAGTGACCCTTCCCCCCCCCAAAAATGTGGCTGCTTTAGCTCTAGGACTGTGATGCACTGTGGGAAATCTTCACTGCCCACCCTGCATGTACAGGTAGTTTGAATAGCCTGCCAACACAGCCTGCTGAGCAGTCAATTTTGGTCTGTGCACTCCCAGCTCTCTGATAGCATGCTTGCAGATTGGTGATCAGAAGAGAATGGGTTAATGCTGACCTGAGCTGCTGCTGTTCGCCAAGTGGTAGTGGCTTCCGTTTTCAGTGGAGTAAATTGCAGATTGCTGGGATAGAGAGAACTAAGGAAGTTGTTCTGTGGAATTGTGGGATAGTTCTGGATGACTCCTGGGACCCAAGTCAAGCAGGGCTGCATCTACACTGCAGTGCAATAGGGGTTGGATCTTGGGTCCTAGCTTGACTAGAGAGATAACAGGCAGAGGGATAGCTCAGTGGTTTGAGCATTGGCCTGCTAAACCTAGGGTCGTGAGTTCAATCCTTGAGGGGGCCATTTAGGGATCTGGGGCAAAATTCTGTCTGGGGATTGGTCCTGCTTTGAGCAGGGGGTTGGACTAGATGACCTCCTGAGGTCCCTTCCAACCCTGATATTCTATGATTTTATTCTATGAGGTCAGACTCTCCAGCCGGTCCTGGGAGCCTAGGATTCAAGTCCTGAATTAGTGCAATTGCAAGGTAGATGCAAGAGGGGGTAATTGTTGAGCTGAGGCTCAAGCATATGTCTACATTAAAACGTAAGCCTATGCTTGTGCCTGGAATATGGTTACTTTGATTTGGGTCTGCACACTGCCATGCGGATGCCAGAGCCCTAAATTCAAGCGCAGGTTAGAAAAGTCTTAATGTAGGGTTAAAATACGATGTAAATGCTCAAGCTTAGGGTTCCCTAACACAGTTTGGCTGACTTGAGTCCCACAAACCCTGGGCTTACATTGCAGTGTAGGCATACCTTCTGAGGCTTGTGAAAGGCACTATACAAAACTAACAAATTGCTTAATTTTGACACTTTCAAAAGCAGAGTGTGCATGTAAAAATACATAGTGCAGCTGTGATTTTTCCATTGTCAAAAGGCAGAGCAAACTGTCTGAAGTACTGAAATAGTACTTCTTTCAGAGGAAGCTTGCACATTTCAAAACATTATGCCAGAGGTCACACAAACTCAGGCGTAATAAAAACATTTGTTATTTCAGAAATAACTTCTGTGTTTTTTCTTAATGTATAGCTCCACCTACTGGAATGCTGACATTTTGTAACTCTGCGAAAGGTTGACACAGAACACTGCCAGGGCCGGCTCCAGGGTTTTTGCCGCCCCAAGCAGCGCCAAAAAAAAAAAAAAAAAAGCCGCGATCGCCATCGCGATCTGCAGCGGCAATTCGGCGGGAGGTCCTTCGCTCCGAGCGGGAGTGAGGGACTGTCCGCCGAATTGCCGCCGAATAGCTGGACGTGCCGCCCCTCTCTGGAGCAGCCGCCCCTCTCCGGAGCGGCCGCCCCAAGCACCTGCTTGGCAAGCTGGTGCCTGGAGCCGACCCTGCACACTGCAACAAGAACGCACTTTTTTTTAACATCTACATACATTTCCTTAAAGGCATGTCTGACTTCTGCAAGATGACTGATGTAGTCTCAATGAATGGAGCAGGGTGGATTGATTCAAATCAATCAATTGATTTAAACTGGCAAGCAGGAAACCTTGATTTAAGTAATTGATTTTAATCTTGTTTTGCATTTCTGTTTTTAATTATTTTCCTAAAAGTTTGATTCTCATTGGTTGGTTAATCATTGAAACATGTTGATTTGCAACAAAATATAGTTTTTTTACACTAAATTTGGTACTTCTTTTTGCTAACCATGGGGATAAACGATATCTACACACATTTAAGCAGTTGCATAGCTTAACATACATTTATTCAGATTCTTAATTTTTTTGTTTTTATTATGTTAAGAAATGTCATTCACCATTTTTGATTCACTAGATTTTTTTGATTTTTTTTTTATTATTATTTTTTTACTTGTGATTGATGTCAGGCTGCCTTTGGTTGGATATTGGAAATCAATTAAAATGCACAATAACATTTTAAAATTGCTGTTCATTAGTTAAATAAAGCTACTTTAAATGTGTTGGACGCAGAAGAAAAATTTATCAAAAGATGTTTTGCATTTAAAACTGATTTATTAAACAAAGTATCTATGGTTAGGGATTGTACTGTTTCTGATCACCGTGTCTTGCAAGGTTTTAGAACTAGCAGATCTCATCCTTACACCTTCATAGTTTGGAAGAGGAAAATTAGCTTTCCTGATCTTTCAACTCCCAATCAGTTTCTCAACTTAGAATGAGCTAGTCATTGAATTGAACAGTTAAATAAACTAAAAGGAAGAAAATATTTTTTTTGTACCTGCAGAAGAGGCTACTCTTGTTAAAAGCTGGTTTAGCACTTCAACAAAGTCTGGTTCCAGATGCTTAGCCAGTGGGTTGACTTTCTTTAAAACTTTGGCAGCAAACACGTACTGCTTGAATATTTTTATTTATATTATTTCAATAAATTATAGTAAGTTTAGGCCTTAATATAGGTTATCATAATTTCAAATTTAATTTTTCATACGTTTTTCTTTTTAAATATAAACCTATTTAAATGAAAAACTCTGCGTTTGTGGAGTTTTTAAATCTGTTTTTATCCACCCTGAAATGGAAAATCTTTGAAGTATTTTTCCAAGGTGTCATTTGTTTTCCTCACTAAGTTTTATTCTACATAGGCCCTTACGCCGTGGTATATGAGTGCCTTCCAGTAGTGTATTAAACAGTGTGACTACATCTCTGTCACGTGTTGTTTGTTCTCTCATAATCTCCCCAGAGGGAGGAGCATATATAGTGTAGGGCTTTTTTAGAACTGTTTTCAAAAAAATTTTAATATAGATGTTGCTATGTGTTTGTTGGAGAAGGCAATGTCAAGGAAATGTGTCTGGCACTTGTAACAGTAGGTGGTATGGTTTGTAATGGTCCTTAGTTCCTGGGGGAGTTCATTCCATGGTCTCAGACTGGCCCCTTAGAAAGTTCTGTCTCCTGCACAGATGAGCTTTACCCTTATTGTAGAGAGTTCCACTGCCAGAGCAGTGTGGTTGTCAACCATGGTCTTCATCCCAGAGCTTTAGGCAGTCTTAGATATCCTGGGCCCATGCCATGGAGCACCTTGAAGATAAAGACTTGAGACCTTGAATATGGTTCTATGGGAAATCAGTGTAGAGAGCAGGGAACAGCTTTTGTGTGCTCACAGTAACCTGTGTGACTGAGGAGAGAGACTGTAACATTCTGTACTAGTTGGGGTTTCCTGAGTGTTGAAGGTTTTATGCCCAGGTATATTACATTGTTGTACTCCAGTTGAGAAGTAACTAAGGCTTGTATAAATGATGCCAGGCCATCATCTGCCAAGGTGGGACAGAATCTCTTAGCCTACTGGAGGTGATAGAAAGCATTGCTCATGAATGCTTCTATGGAACAATTTAGCATCAGTGAGGAATCCAAGAATACTCCTAAACTATTAACCAAATTGACCAATTATGAATGTGTACCTTCCACCAATGGAGACTGTGCTGTGACTGAAAACTCTTGAAAATGTTTTTCTCTACCCACCAGCATCACCTCTGGTCCTTGAAAAGCACATCATAGATTCATAGATTCTAGGACTGGAAGGGACCTCGAGAGATCATCGAGTCCAGTCCCCTGCCCGCATGGCAGGACCAAATACTGTCTAGACCATCCCTGATAGACATTTATCTAACCTACTCTTAAATATCTCCAGAGATGGAGATTCCACAACCTCCCTAGGCAATCTATTCCAGTGTTTAACCACCCTGACAGTTAGGAACTTTTTCCTAATGTCCAACCTAGACCTCCCTTGCTGCAGTTTAAACCCATTGCTTCTTGTTCTATCCTTAGAGGCTAAGGTGAACAAGTTTTCTCCCTCCTCCTTATGACACCCTTTTAAATACCTGAAAACTGCTATCATGTCCCCTCTCAGTCTTCTCTTTTCCAAACTAAACAAACCCAATTCTTTCAGCCTTCCTTCATAGGTCATGTTCTCAAGACCTTTAATCATTCTTGTTGCTCTTCTCTGGACCCTCTCCAATTTCTCCACATCTTTCTTGAAATGCGGTGCCCAGAACTGGACACAATACTCCAGTTGAGGCCTAACCAGTGCAGAGTAGAGCGGAAGAATAACTTCTCGTGTCTTGCTCACAACACACCTGTTAATACATCCCAGAATCATGTTTGCTTTTTTGGCAACAGCATCACACTGTTGACTCATATTTAGCTTGTGGTCCACTATAACCCCTAGATCCCTTTCTGCCGTACTCCTTCCTAGACAGTCTCTTCCCATTCTGTATGTGTGAATCTGATTTTTTCTTCCTAAGTGGAGCACTTTGCATTTGTCTTTGTTAAACTTCATCCTGTTTAACTCAGACCAATTCTCCAATTTGTCCAGATCATTTTGAATTATGACCCTGTCCTCCAAAGCAGTTGCAATCCCTCCCAGTTTGGTATCATCCGCAAACTTAATAAGCGTACTTTCTGTGCCAATATCTAAGTCGTTGATGAAGATATTGAACAGAGCCGGTCCCAAAACAGACCCCTGCGGTACCCCACTCGTTATGCCTTCCCAGCAGGATTGGGAACCATTAATAACAACTCTCTGAGTACGGTTATCCAGCCAGTTATGCACCCACCTTATAGTAGCCCCATCTAAATTGTATTTGCCTAGTTTATCGATAAGACTATCATGCGAGACCGTATCAAATGCCTTACTAAAGTCTAGGTATACCACATCCACAGCTTCACCCTTATCCACAAGGCTCGTTATCCTATCAAAGAAAGCTATCAGATTGGTTTGACATGATTTGTTCTTTACAAATCCATGCTGGCTGTTCCCTATCACCTTACCACCTTCCAAGTGTTTGCAAATGATTTCCTTAATTACTTGCTCCATTATTTTCCCTGGCACAGAAGTTAAACTAACTGGTCTGTAGTTTCCTGGGTTGTTTTTATTTCCCTTTTTATAGATGGGCACTATATTTGCCCTTTTCCAGTCTTCTGGAATCTCTCCCGTCTCCCATGATTTTCCAAAGATAATAGCTAGAGGCTCAGATACCTCCTCTATTAGCTCCTTGAGTATTCTAGGATGCATTTCATCAGGCCCTGGTGACTTGCAGGCATCTAACTTTTCTAAGTGATTTTTAACTTGTTCTTTTTTTATTTTATCTGCTAAACCTACCCCCTTCCCATTAGCATTCACTATGTTAGGCATTCCTTCAGACTTCTTGGTGAAGACCGAAACAAAGAAGTCATTAAGCATCTCTGCCATTTCCAAGTTTCCTGTTACTATTTCTCCCTCTTCACTAAGCAGTGGGCCTACCCTGTCTTTGGTCTTCCTCTTGCTTCTAATGTATTGATAAACAGTCTTCTTGTTTCCCTTTATTCCTGTAGCTAGTTTGAGCTCATTTTGTGCCTTTGCCTTTCTAATCTTGCCCCTGCATTCCTGTGTTGTTTGCCTATATTCATCCTTTGTAATCTGTCCTAGTTTCCATTTTTTATATGACTCCTTTTTATTTTTTAGATCATGCAAGATCTCGTGGTTAAGCCAAGGTGGTCTTTTGCCACATTTTCTATCTTTCCTAACCAGTGGAATAGCTTGCTTTTGGGCCCTTAATAGTGTCCCTTTGAAAAACTGCCAACTCTCCTCAGTTGTTTTTCCCCTCAGTCTTGATTCCCATGGGACCTTACCTATCAGCTCTCTGAGCTTACCAAAATCTGCCTTCCTGAAATCCATTGTCTCTATTTTGCTGTTCTCCCTTCTACCCTTCCTTAGAATTGCAAACTCTATGATTTCATGATCACTTTCACCCAGGCTGCCTTCTACTTTCAAATTCTCAACGAGTTCCTCCCTATTTGTTAAAATCAAGTCTAGAACAGCTTCCCCCCAGTAGCTTTTTCAACCTTCTGAAATAAAAAGTTGTCTGCAATGCAGTCCAAGAATTTGTTGGATAGTCTGTGCCCCGCTGTGTTATTTTCCCAACATATATCCGGATAGTTGAAGTCCCCTATCACCACCAAATCTTGGGCTTTGGATGATTTTGTTAGTTGCTTAAAAAAAGCCTCATCCACCTCTTCCACCTGGTTAGGTGGCCTGTAGTAGACTCCTAGCATGACATCTCCCTTGTTTTTTTACCCCTTTTAGCCTAACCCAGAGACTCTCAACACTTCCATCTCCTATGTCCATCTCTACCTCAGTCCAAGTGTGTACATTTTTAATATATAAGGCAACACCTCCTCCCTTTTTCCCCTGTCTATCCTTCCTGAGCAAGCTGTACCCATCCACACCAACATTCCAATCATGTGTATTATCCCACCAAGTTTCAGTGATGCCAACAATGTCATAGTTGTATTTATTTATTAGCACTTCCAGTTCTTCCTGCTTATTACCCATACTTCTCGCATTTGTATATAGGCATCTAAGATACTGGTTTGATCTTTTCTCCCAGTTTTGTCCTGACGCTCCTTTCTCTCTGCCAATATAGCCCACACTCCCTCTCGTTTCCGACCCATCTCCCAGGTCTCCATGTTCCCCACTTACCTGTGGGCTTTGCTCACCTGTCCCCGTCGAACCTAGTTTAAAGCCCTCCTCACTAGGTTAGCCAGTCTACTCTTCTACTCATCTACTCTTCCTTTGTATATCTTGAATTAACCCAGAACTCTTCAAATATTCAGGCTATATTATTGTCACTGCAGTTGTAAAAGAGCATGCTGCTGTATCTGAATCATCATAAGTAGCCTTTAGAGAGTGTTTGACTATATCCTGCCTTTTGGAATGATGGCTTTAGGTTCCCTCTTTAGGTCTTCTGGCAGGTGATCCGTGAAAGATTTCAGCTTGTTCAATTGGAAGTAGTCTCATCTGGCCAGAAGAGTCAGACAGTTAGTCATCTTCATTCACAGAGTAGATGAGGAATAAGCCTTCTTATCAAGGAGATTCAGTTTCCTTATACTCTGTCATGAGGAATGGATTTTAGTATTACTTCAGCTACTACTAAATACTTGCAGCAGGGTGCTGGTAGAAATATCCCAGCCATGGCAGTGCAGATTTGTCTGTGGTAGTCTCAGCTTTTGTGGAAGAAACTAGGATGAACGGATGGATTACTTGCAAGTCCTTGGATTGACTAAACAAGTCCTCAGTGGTTCGTGGTACCACTATTCTGTTTAGCTGCTGTGGCCACAAGGTATGAAACAGTCTCCTATTCAGCTGTCTAAAGTGGTAGCTATGCAGGCTAGTAAGAACTTGAATTTTAAGTGCAGACACAGTAGGTGAGGTGGTTCTTACATTCCTAAGAGCCCATGAAGACTGACTCCGTACATGGATGCTAAGGAATAGGTTCTTCTTCCAGGTTTCCTCTTTTAAAGCTGCAAATCCTTCAGCTAGTGGGGCGGGGGATGCTGTCTTCAATGGAAACTGGAGAACTACATTTAAGAACCAGAGTCCTCAATTTTGTTACAGGGCCTTTTTCTAGGTGTTGATATTCAAGACTGTCCAAACCATTCTGTTAGTTCCATAGGGATAATGTGATGAACAGCAGTTCATTCACCCAGGTGCTTTAGACTGACTGATTCCTTGTGCCCCTTCAGTCCAAGGTCTTAATGGATCCACACCTCTGCTTGGCTTTTGCCACAGAAGAAGGCCCTGGTGCTCAGTCTGAGCTTCTCAGAGAGCCTGCACAATCAGGAAGGATGAGGTAAAGGTAGTACAGCAGAACACGTCTCCAGCAAGTGAGTCTTTGAGGAAGATGAGCCATTGTGCATACATTGACCTCTGTGCATTACACAAAGGGGACACATGTGAAGCTGGTTACCTTACCAGCCATCCTTTGGTGCCAAATGAAGGTGTCCGTAGCACAGAGAGTAAAATAACAAATTTAAATTGGAAAAATGAATGTCAAATCATATAACAAACTTGGCCACAGAGCCAAACAAATATCCTGTAAACATGTCACTTCAGCCTTTTTTTAACCCAAACTTGTATTCCTTTGGCACAGGATCTGATGCAGTGTACAGCCTTTGCAACAGCAGATGAATATCATCTTGGTAATCTATGTCATGACCTGACTTCATATGGATATGTTGAAATAACAAGTTTGCCTAGAGGTAGATTTTTAAAACCTATTTTGAGCAGCTTTATCTTATTTTGGGAACAAAATATGGGTGAGTTATATAGAAAAGTAGTGGTTATTTTCTACACTTTCATATGTACTTTATCTTTGACATAGTATCAGGGAATATTTTGATACCTTCGAACAAAATTGCCTTCTCTCAAAATTTTCTTAATAAAACAAAAACTGAAGACAAAACAAAACAAACTTTTGACAGAGCAACATTCTCTGCACTTGCAAATAACTTATGATTTTCCAAAAATGACATAATAGAGCTGGTTGGAAAATAGAATCCCTCCTCCCCACCAAAAATAAATTGCCCCGAAAAAATCATTTTGAAAGTTTGATAAAATAATTTCTATTTTTACAGGAATTTTCAAATGGAAGGTTGTTCTGTTTCTAATTAACATTTCAAAACAAAATGAAGTTTTTCATGGTTCGTCTTCTTCTTCCTTTATGCCACTTTTCCTAGTGAGGGTCGCGGCGGCAGCATGGAGAGTAGGGAGGATGAGACCTCTTTTTCCTCGGCAACAGATTCCAGCTGTTGTCCCACGACTTTTAAACAAAATAAAAAATGGTGGGGGTTTTGATAACCAAAATTCTTCATTTTGAAAAATTTCAGAAAAAAATAAATTGTCAAATGAAAATTTCTCAAATCTTTTGACAAAACCCTACTTCCAACTACAAAAATTTTTAGTCTGAACATTTTTTGACCAGCTGTCACGTATAGTAAGTGCTAAAATAAGAAGGTAGCTGGTAACTGTTAAGAAGATAACATAACTAATAAGTGGTAACCTACATATTGACTACAAAAGGTCTAAACTAGAATGCAGCAATATACTATCTGTTCTGCAACCTACTTGTCACTGGCAAGTATGAAGCTTTTTCTGGTAAGTAGTCCTTTGCCATCAAATTTGGCAGAATTAAGCTTTCATGTGAAAGTTTCTAGATATTATAGTTATGAATATAGCACAGCAGTAGTTTACATGCAGATTGTCATCTTTTGTCTACAGACAGTTCTAATTCCTCTATAGCTGCCCATAACTTTACCAATCTGCAGCAAAATGAAAGTTGACCAGTCTTGGCAGTTTCACAGCTGTTAGTCAGAGCCCTGCAGATAAAAGTAAAAACACGTCTTTCGCTCTGCTGTTGCTCGGAAAAGCTATGAGACGTTGCTTTTTATTGGGGGGGAAGCTTGGGATGGGAATAGAATAGTGAAGACGTCTTTTGTGGGAAGCTGAGTAGAGCAGTGGTGATATCCTCAACCAACCCATCCCACTGCAGGGGTCTTTGGGGTAGGAGGGAGGGAGGGGATGCTGCTTCTTTCCAGCAGCCAGAAAGTTTAGACGCTTCATATTTATTGAGCACTTTCTAGCGTGAGGCTGATCTTAAAAGCCCAGAACAAGATCCTGGGACAGCAGCCTGGTTAGAATCCCAACAATCTCCCCTTTCCTTGCAGCTGGCTGGACTTCTCACCAGGGCACTTTCCCTAATCATTGACGCTCTTTTCCTGATCTTTATTGGCCCTTGAGTGTCTGATAAACTTTTCCAGCCCTGATCTATATTATGAATTTAAGAAGTATCCCCAGAATACTGCAAGCTGTATTATCTAGATCATCCCTGACAAGTGTTTGTCTAACCTGCTCTTAAAAACCTCCAGTGACTAAGGAGATTCCACAGTTTCCCTGGCAGTTTGTTCTAGTACTTAAGTTCCCTGACAGGAAGTTTTTCCTAATGTCCCATGCTGCAATTTAAGCCCCTTGCTTCTTGTCCTATCCTCACAGGTTAAGGAGAAATTTTTTTCTCCCTCCTCCTTGTTACCAACCTTTTATGTACTTGAAAAGTTATGGTGTCTCCCCTCAGGCTTCTCTTCTCCAGACTAAACAAAACCATTTTTTTCAATCTTTCCTCATAGATCATGTTTTCGAGACCTTTAATCATTTTTGTTGCTCTCCTCTGGACTTTCTCCAATTTGTCACATCTTTCCTGAAATGTGACTCCCAGAACTGGACACAATACTCTGTGCTGATAAGACCTCAGCTGGAGTAGAGTGGAAAAATTACTTCTTGTGTCTTGCTTACAACACTCCTGCTAATAGATCCCAGAATGATGTTTTGCTTTTTTTGCAACAGTGTTACACTGTTGACTCCTATTTAGCTTGTGATCCACTATGACCCCCAGGTCCCTTTCTGCAGTACTCCTTCCTAGGCAGTCATTTCCCATTTTGTTTGTGTGCAATTGATTGTTCCTTCCTAAATGGAGTGCTTTGCATTTGTTCTTATTAAAATTCAGCCTATTTACTTCAGACCATTTATCCAGTTTTTCCAAATCATTTTGAATTTTAATCCTGCCCTTCAATGCCCTTGCAACCCCACCTAGCTTGGTATCGTCTGCAAACTTTATAAGCGTACTGTCTATGCTGTTATCAAAATCATTGACAAAGATATGGAACAGAACTGGACCCAGGACCGATCCCTGTGGGACCCCACTCAATATGCCCTTCCAGCTTGACTGTGTACCACTGATAACTACTCTGGGAACAGTTTTCCAACCAGTTATGCACCCACCTTATGGTAGCTCCCTCTAGGTTGTATTTCCTTAGTTGGTTTATGAGAAGGTCATGCAAGACCGTATCAAAAGTCTTACTAAAGTCAAGATATACCACATCTGCTGCTTCCCCCCTATTCACAAGGCTTGTTACCCTTTCAAAGAAAGCTATTAGGTTGGTTTGACACAATTTGTTCTTGACAAATCAATGCTGATGGTTACTTACCACCTTAGAAATACTATAGTGGCAGACTACCACAGATTTTCCTAGAAGACCATAGACATGGAGAAAACAAGTATTTGGTGGGATATGGAGATGGGAAGTTATGGATTATCCTAACTAGGTCTAAACTTTTGAAATGCCTACATAATTAGTATCAGAGGGGTAGCCGTGTTAGTCTGGATCTGTAAAAAGCGACAAAGAGTCCTGTGGCACCTTACAGACTAACAGACGTATTGGAGCATAAGCTTTCGTGGGTGAATACCCACATAATTAGTAATTTATTACTAAATGATTCTTCATCTTTTCTCTCTCATTCTCTGTTCATGTAGTTCTCTGGTAACTACACTGGACTGAATTCTGGCATGGTATAAGTGGACAAAACTCCCATTAAATGAAATGGGATTTGTGCCCACTTATACCATGACATTACATGATAGCCAAATTTATCCTATGTCAACTGTATTTTAACCGTGATGGGAAGTATAACAAATACAGAGGAAATAACTGGGCAAGTGATATTTTAAAGTGGGAAAATGAAGGGGTATGCTGACAAGTGCTCTCTTCCATCAAAGAACACTGATGATATTGTAATAGTTTTGCTTAGCGTTTGAGACTTGATCAACCACTACAACAAGTTTCCCAATTCTGACTGCCTTAGTGGATAAAAGTCATGGCTTTTAAGTGGCCGATGTCAAGTCAGTTGGTGGCGTCAAGTCAGTTTCCATTGGAAATGAATCCACATCACACAGTCACCACCTCAAGTAGCCCTAATAGATACTTGTTTCCCAAGTAAGTTTGCAATAAGGCAAAGGATTGAGTGGGCACAAACACTGAATTTAACACTTCACCCCAGCCCTAGAAGTGATTCTGTCACATTGGGGTTGATGCACATTTGGCTACTATCTTAAGCCTTGTCTGCACTAGAAAGGGTTTGCTGGTATAGCTACACCAGCAACCCCTCATAGCTTATCCCACTCCCCCAAATGAAATAAGCCATAGCAGCAGAAACACTCTTTTTGCTGGTAAAACTACATCAACACTAGGGCTTTTGGCAGCATGGCTATGTCTGTTATGGGGTATGATTTTTCACACTCCTAACCAACATAACTATGCTGGCAAAACTTAGTGTAGACCTGGACTTTGCTGTCCTTGCTGTATGGGAAAAGAGGATTTCAGTTTTCTGGGCTGGCAAGCTCAACAAGGAGGTTGTCTGCAACTGTGGGGGCAAACCATTGTTCCTTTCACATCAGTTAGAATTCCTCTGGGTGGCATCCACTGACTCCTGGGTCTCCTTCATAGAACAGTGTATACTTTCCAGGGTTCTCTGCTTGGTATCCCCCAACTGATTCCCTTGTTTACACCTATGACCTCACTCCCATTCCTATTTTTCATTTGTTGTCCAGTGCCGTCAGTTCCATCCTATGTCCTATATTCTTCATGAGTACTACGTTTCACTACAATGTTTAAAGGGAACTAGGCTAGTGGAATGCAGAATCAAAATCAGGAATGAATGTGCATTTTTGAGAACCCATGCAATTTTGTATATTGTAATCGCTTCCTATACTCCCTCCTTGAAAGCATTTCTATTTTAAAAAAATATAGTACTTTTATTTTGGAAGTACTGTTCCCAGATAAAGACTGTTAAAACTGGAGTTAGTTATAAATGTTAAACAGGTTTAAAATACAGAAACTGTTCTGCCTTCTAAAGTGTTATTCCCTTCCTCTTATTTTTAAACTAGATGCAGCAAATGTTTTGGTGATTGGCACAGAAAACGCTGCAAAAGAATATGATCCTGGTATGATCTTTTTCTTCAGGTAAGTTGCAAACCAAGCCTGCCACATATGATTATATGTGGATGTAGCAAGCTACTTTGTCAGAGTTCAGGGCAAATGCACCTGGATTTCCTCCTCGTAGTCTGGCAAGGGTACCCATTCTATGCTTCAGGCTCCTCAAGCAGTCACCTCACTTGGGTAGAGCCCCACGTCTTTCTACAGTGTGAAAGTCAGACTGCCTTAGCAGACCTGCTTTGCTTCTCCTCAGAGGCTATAAATCTACACACATGCTAATAAGTTTACCAGAGATCATCCTGACTCCAGCAGGGGCTCTGGCAGGTGACCAGCCCTCTCATCCCCACCAAGGGGGTTTTCTGTGGTTACAAGTTCATAACAGCTGTTAGTGCAGAACAAGCACCCCATGAATCTGTGAGTTCCTCATTGTTAGGCCTCTGATCTTGCCCTCATGTAACAGGTAATGAGCAGACAAAAGTCCCCTTCTCAGGGTGAAGCTTCAAAAGGCTGAGTTACACAACTGGAGGGGGTACATTTGCGTACACCTTCCCCTAGAGATTTCCTGGGAAACCCACATCTTTAAAATGCATTCTTGTCTAGCCCATTGTTTCAAATAGTCCTTTGACGCGAATAACGCTTCCCAGAGTTTATGTTAATCATATCTCCCCCTTTGGACATTGCATATAATCCCCCAATAATGCTACACATTTTTATTTTTAATACAATGAACTTGTAAGATACTGAAACTTAATTCAATAAGTTAAATTTTATTGAATTAAAGTGTGTCCAGCCTATTGCAGGAAATTGCCATATCTGTCACATATTTTATTTTAATTACGGTATGTTAAAAAAAATAAGTGTTTCCTTCTGGAGATCCAGGAAACATCATGCAACCACTTAAGTGTTAAGTAATTAAATAATTATGACTTTAAAAGTATATTTGAGTATTTTTTGTATTAAAACTTAAAGCATGATTAACAGCATCTGTTATGGGGACCATATGAAGACTAAGCATTGTAAATTTTCACTTTATGCAAAGGCAATTCCTGACAAGGTGACTGTAGCATTAAAGCACTTTTTAAGTACAAAACAATGTAATCTGACCCTCAAGCCTAATGCATCGTTATGTTCTGTTAACACAGGGAAGGGTCTGTTGTGTTTTGGAATGTGGAAGAGAAAACTGTAAGTAGAAAAAGAAGCTGTATCATTTAAATATCAAAGCTGATTAAGGTGAAATTCTTGTCATTCCTGCAAAGCCGGAGCAGATGAGTTTTGCATAGGTGACCTATGGAGGTGAGGGGAGGATTAAATTCTTCTCCTCAGTGAAGGCAGCCACTTGGGACTGCATCAGACAAGTGTGGATTGTTCTTGTGTAATCTTCACATCCTGCCTGCTTGTATAAGGTGGGCAGGTCTTCCACAGTGCTACCGTTAGAAAAT
The DNA here is from genome assembly GCF_028017835.1 of Emys orbicularis. NCBI lineage: Eukaryota > Metazoa > Chordata > Testudines > Emydidae > Emys > Emys orbicularis. The sequence continues at coordinate 117,349,347 of NC_088685.1, read as the reverse complement.
AATATCCCAGTTACCGCAAAGTAGAAGCTCTAAGATGCCTTGCAGACCATGCCACCTGGTGCTGAAAGCCAGTCACGTCTCATAAATTAACTGGAGTCAAGCCAGGTCAGTATAGCAGTGTAACAACAAGGAACCTCTAGATGATTATTCAGTATGTGACACCTTTCCCTCTCTTTCAATACTGAACTGCACCTGGATAATATTTTGGGGCACTGTGCTGTTGGATATGTCATCTTAGATCAGAGGTCCCTCATCTTTTGCAATCACTGCAGATCCCATATTCTGGCCATGTACCAACTTAAGCTTCCCCTGCAGCTGGAATTGGATACAATGGAACTGATTCTTTGTTGCTGTGCACCTTGTACAGTTATTTACACCAGTACAAAGTGGATGTAAAATACTAACGGAGCAGAATGGGAGCATTTTATACCCACTTCTAATTCACTTTTCACTAGTATTTTTTTTTAAACTACACGTGAGTTAGGGCAACAGAGAAGCAGATATAAGGTCTGGTGTACACACACTTTTTGTACTTGTATAACTGTCGGTTAGGGGTGTGATTTTTATTTTTATTTTTTTAATTTTTTTAAACCAAAATAGTTACACCTGCACAACCCCTATGAAATGCAGTTACACTGGTATAACGGTGCCACATACTAGTGTAGTTTATTTCCCTTCCTCTACTGGAATAATCTATACTAGTATAAGTGCCTTTATACCAGTATAACTGAAGGGCACCCTCAATACTACACATGGTCCCTGGATGTTGTTGGAAGTTTTGCTTAATTCCTTGGCCTGTCTTTAATTTCCAAGACTGATTTAGCACCTGCCTCCTGATTTCTCTTGAGAAGTCTATAAGGAAGATTTTAGCTAAGCTGTTACATACACTTTAAGTCAATGGGAATCTTTCTGTTGACTTTAGTGGGCTTTGGATCAGACCCCAAATAGACACAAGCAAGCTGCCAGTGAAGTGTAGCCACTTCTGCGATGGAACACAACAGTATACAGCAACGATGCATGACAGCTTAGAAAATGAAGAGAAAAACTGCATCAATTTGTAAACTGAATGGGGGCATTTAGCTAGGCAGACAGGAATTACCAAATAGGAATGGCTGGAAAACGAAGGCTAGCAGCCCTACTTTTTGAGTATAGTTCCATGAGAGTTTAATGATCGTCTCAGCTAGAACCTGGATTTTTGGTCTCATGTAAATGATAGTAGCTTCAGCAAAGAACAAGCCTATGATTTCCTAGCTAAACAAATAGAGACAGTAAAGTTCAGCAGCAAAGTGTCTTGGCCCAAGTATTCAGTATTTTCTAAGGGGAAGTTGTGCTGCCTACTGAATCACTGATATTCAAAGTCCTATAGCACTGTGTATTCTCCCCACAGGTCTATACAAATGCTGATCAGGCCTGATCCTGCTTAGCCTACAGGATCTTGTGAGATCACAGCCATAGATATTATGACTGCTATAAAAATGAAAGGTACTTTATCTCAGCAATACAAATCAGTATTTCTCTACCTTTTTAGCAGTAATTCTTGGAATACTTGGCAGACCTTAGACACTTCAGTATGAAATTCAAAATGATATGGCAATATTTCAGAAATTGCAGTCCTCCATAAAAACATATGGCAATGACTTCTTATAGAATCATGTATATTGTCAATAAATATTATGAAAGCAATGAAGAAAGCTAACACTGCAGAGAAAATTATAGTTGCGTGTGGGTACTAACTGATTTTAAATTATCTGTCTCTGGAAACTGCTTTATTAGAAATTGATGAAGCTAAAATTTTGCATTGAAAGCTCCACTATTCTCCTTATTTTGAAGAGATAAGTGTTTAAAACTTGGGTACCCTAGCAGTGAGTATAGTATAAGTGCCTAGATGGCACAATCTTTTGGCCAAATTAGTTTAGAATTTCTGTTCTAAAATGTACAGTGTCAGAAAGTCTTGTACTATGGAAGATTTTCTGAATGGGATGTAAAATGATATTAAAATGGTTACTTTATCCTAATGCAAAAAGGTATTTTCACCACACCTTTAACATTCTTTAAATAAACATCAACATATTGCTTTAATTTTATGTATTAAATATTTGAAGACTTACGTGGGGCAATTGTGTAGTATTTGCTAACCATTTTATTAATGTGCAGTTGTCTTTTTCCTAGATGAAGAAAATAATGCAAGTGCTGGAGCGGCATGAAATTCAGCCTTATGAAGTTGCACTGGTTCATTGGGAGAATGAAGAAATTAACTATAGGAGAGGAGAGTAAGCATTTTTATGCATCCTTTACCCAAAAACATTCCTTTCCTACCTCTCCTCCAAAGGAGTAAGATAAGTGTTTTGAGGGGTAAATAGTATGGCCTACAAACACTAAAGCCATCCGTCTTAATGGAGTATGCATTAATGTTTTGGTTTTTTTTAAATATGGCTTTGCAGCATTACTTGTGATTTTGATTTTATTTACTGATCATACTAAAGTATTAGAGTGAACTCCATGGCTTCACAATTGTAAGTGCTCTTCAGCAGTCTCAAATGGAAAAACTCACACCTTATGAGGGCCGATATAAAGGAAAGGTGCATATTGAGACAGCTCTGATACAGAATGGTCATTACAAGGAGTATCTTGCCTTCTTAAATACATTGAAATACACTGAAAACATAAGTTTCTAATAGGGGTAAAACTGGCATATCATGGAAGAAGACGTGTGACCTTCCTTGACTTTGTTACTTGTTAAATCGTATCTTGAGATCATGATGAGCTGAAGTTCTTGTTCAGAAAGATTTTTCATTGCAAATCATTGCTATTTCATAGAATACATTGTGTTTAGTCTTTTGTAGTACAATGCTGCTACATAAGATGGCCATTTTCATAGCCAATGGAAAACTGAATGTGTTGTAAGTTATGGAATCTGTAACTGTTGAATTGTTCCATTGTTTTTAGCTTCTCCTTCACAAGCATTTGTACTTTAAATTTCAGGATGCTTCCCAGGTTCTCAGGTGGGACTTTATGCAAGGCACCTTGAAACTTGCAGGACTCATGACTTCTACTTTGCTGCTGACACACAGAAGAGAGCTGTTGTGGGGGGGGAGTATCACAATTCAAGAAGGGAAAGGAGTGGAAATAGAGTGACAGAACAGAATAGGAGAGACAAAAACAAGAACAATGAAGTAGAAAGAGAAAGCACAAGAGGGGAGGAGGAGTGAGTGGGAAAGAGAAGTCCATAGTCCTGCTGTTTCTCTGAATTTTCTCAGTAGTGCTGCAGTTGTTGTAGAAGATACTAATATTAGGTTTTTGCAGAGGAGTTGCTGGTGTAGAGGTTGAAGAAAGGGCTCGAGATGGGTTTTCTCTCACTTTAATCGTGACTGAGAGCAAAATGCAAGGAAGTGAGATGGAGCAGTCATATACATTGCTCCATGTTTTTAAATTTTAAAAAGGTGCATGAGGAATTTCCTTGTGTAAAGGATTCTACCCTGACTATTCATTTTTAGAGGTGACTTAGTCAATGAAGATGTCTCAATCCTGTTTTTACAGAGACCAGTCAAAGCTCCACAGAGGAGAAATCTTGTTAAATTCTGACCTGGATATTGATGAAGTAATTCTGCAGAAATTTGCCTTTTCAAATGCTCTTTGCCTTTCTGGTAAGCTAATACTTTATGTAGTGTCCAATTTTACCTAAGATTGTGAAATGCCATCACAAATTTGGACATATACAATAACAGGGATGGAGGGGAGAAGATGACCTTAAGCAAACTTTATATATGTATCAAATGGTGAATGTCTGTCTGTTTTCCCTGTTGGGTATCCAGTGTTGTTACATGGGTTACTCTCATTCATGAAAGTGAGGTATGCACATAAGTTGCCAGAGGCTGAATGGGAGGATTACTCTCATAGTTTTTAACATGTGTTTTGTAAATTGGAGCCCTACTTCAATCACAGGTAAATCTTTTAAAACAACATGCTTGAGGAAACATACTTTTTTTTTCAATTTACATCTCTTCCCTTCCCCAACCCTAAATACTCTACTAATATTAGATAAACTAGAAGATAGCAGCAGTTTGTGCTTGAAGCACATAGAGTATGCCTGCATTGCCACTCCCTATGCATGCTGAACATCTTCTGTAAATAAACAGAAGACTTCTTTATCCAGTTCTGTCTGTTCTACACCTTTTATGAACACCAACTTCACCAAAAACAGAAGGAAATTTACTTCATTAAAATATATATTTACACGAACACTGCAGAAACATTGTTCTGACTCTCTGTGTTTGCAGAGCAATGTCAGGCAACTCCCAGATTAGTTATTCTAACACAAGCCTTGAACAGCTACAAGTGATAATGTATATTTATAGACTTAAAACTAATGAGCGAGTGATATTTATTTGAATGGCTGGTTATTTAGAGCATTCAAGTCATAAAAAGTCAACTGCAGTTTAATGGAATCTTGAAACATTGGCAGATAGGCACTGTGTTTTATGGTTACTTGAATTCTGAGACAACACATGAGATGTAAGGTCCTATTTTGTTAATTTTTTGTTGCAGTAAAACTGGCCATTTGGGAATCATCCTTGGATAATTTTGTGGAATCTATCCAGTCAATTCCTGAGGTGAAATTTCTGTTTACTTGTTTTGTTTTGTTTTAATTCTTTGTAAAGAATTAATTTTATCAGGAAAAAGATATTGGGAAAGCATTTGAATGGCTAGCCTGTCTCTTTAAAAACAATGTATTCACTTTTTTTTAAGCATCTCAAAAGAAGAAATTAAGAAAGCTCAATAGTTACAGGATAAGAGAGAAAGTTCTATCATAAGTTAGAAACTAAATAGAGAGAAAACAGAATAAAAGGGAATAAGTGGTCCATTTTCAGCCTGGCAAAAATTTAACAAGGGGTGTTCCAAGGGTCTGTGTTAGGAGTGGTGGTGTTTAATATATTGATCAATGATCTAGAAAAAGGTTGACCAGTTGGATGTGACACAGCAGGTTACCAAATTATTTAGGTAAATCAAGACTATAGAAGACTAAGGATCCCCAGAGCGACCTAAGAATGCAAGGTAAATGGGCAGTAGAGTAGCAAATGAAATTCAGTGTTGATAAATGTGCAGTAGTGCACTTTAGAAGGAATAGTTTGAACAACTGGTACAATGCTCAGGGTGTAGGACTCATGATTTTTTTTTACCGAGCTTAAATAAAATAAGCAGTTATGGAATGTCTTTGGCTAACGATTTATCACTAACTTCTCTGCAGATATTAAAATCAAGAAAAAAAGTGAAACTCTCTCATGCTGATGTAATGCAGAAAATTGGGGAACTCTTTGCCTTACGGTAAACTTTTTTTTTAAGGGCTCACACCCTATCATTTCAAAAAGTATATTAATAGATTCTTAGAGTCCAGCGCCAGAAAGAAAGAACCTCTGTGACCCATGATTAAAAGATTGGCAAACATTCCTTCTAGTGATAATTTCAAGGAGCCCAATTTATTTACTTTAACGAAGAGAAGGCTAAGGGAGAATTTGAACCCAATTTATAAGTGTCTACATGGGGAACAAACATTCGATAATGGGCTCTTCAATCTAGCAGAGAAAAGTATAACACAATCCAGTGGCTGGAAGTTGAAGCTAGACAAATTCAGACTGGAAATAAGGCGTACTTTTTGAACAGTGCGGCTAATTAGCCATTGGAACAGTTTAGCAAGGGTTGTGGTGGATTCTCCATCACTGGCCATTTTTAAGTCAAGATCTGAGGAGTTTTACTGTGATAAAAATGATTCCTTTGTTGTGACCCTCTCACAAATCACATAAGTGTGATTGTAATACACATTACTATATATGTCCCATACAACTTAAATTCAGTAAGTTAACAGGTGGAAGGGGAAAAAAGGACTATGAAGACACACGGCTATGATATGAACACTACCTGCTAAGGCTCTGGATTTCGTATCCACACCTAAAGGAGCCTATTGCCAGTGGGCTGGAGGAAGTTATTGTTAGTGATCCTGATAACCAGCATTCAATATCTGTTTTGTGCTGGAGGTGGAAGATATTACAAAGTAACTTTGATGCTGTTGTGACAAAAGGCCTGGCATGGGAAGGTGCTTCCCACTCAAGTCTATTCCTGTAGGTGCTCAGCACCTCAGGCCTAAGCATTCTGTCACAATAAGTTTGTTTATTTCAAAACCATCTGTCTATACTGATATTGCTGTATAGCAAAAAGTGACTCATTCATGAGGGTCTAGTGACTTTCAGTATTCTCAGAACAACCAATTTAAGCAATTCTTACTGTTTAGTATTAGTCTCCTGTCCCCGGATTTGTATTTTCTATAGGGAATAAGGGGAAATACTTCATACAGTTACAGTTGATGTTTTTAAAATAAACACTGTAGAAATTGGTAGGAAACTGAATAAACTTTAATCATTGCTCTGAAATAGTACTATAAATATTTGAACCTTTAATTGCCAAAAGAACTTTGAACTACCATAACCATCCCTCTTTAGGCACTGTATAAATCTGAGTTCAGACCTGCTGATAACTCCTGACTTCTACTGGGACAGAGAAAACCTTGAAGAGCTTTATGACAAAACCTGTCAGTTTCTCAGCATTAATCGCAGAGTTAAGGTAAGTTTTTTGCAATTAGGAGGTTCTCCCTCACCCATAACAAGTCTTTGTAACTACATGAGAACATAAGAATGGCCATATTGGGTCAGACCAAAGGTCCGTCTAGCCCAGTATCCTGTCTTCCGACAGTGGCCAATGCCAGGTTCCCCAGAGGGAATGAACAGAACAGGTAATCATCAAGTGATCCATCCCCTGTTGCCCATTCCTAGCTTCTGGCAAACAGAAGCTAGGGACACAATCCCTGCCCATCCTGGCTAATAGCCATTGATGGACCCATCCTCCATGAATTTATCTAGTTCTTTTTTGAACCCACTTATAGTCTTGGCCTTCACAACATTCTCTGGCAAAGAGTTCCACAGGTTGACTGTGCGTTGTGTGAAGAAATATTTCCTTTTGTTTGTTTTAAACCTGCTGCCTATTAATTTCATTTGGTGATCCCCTAGTTCGTGTGTTATGAGAAGGAGTAAATAACACATCCTTATTTACTTTCTCCACACCAGTCATGATTTTATAGATTTCTATCATATCCCCCCTTAGTTGTCTCGTTTCCAAGCTCAAAAGTCCCAGTCTTATTAATCGCTCCTCATACGGAAGTCATTCCATACCCCTAATCATTTTTGTTGCCCTTTTCTGAACCTTTTCCAATTCCAATATATCTTTTTTGAGATGGGTTGACCACATCTGCATGCAGTATTCAAGATTTGGGTGTACCATGGATTTATATACAGGCAATATGATATTTTCTGTCTTATTATCTATCCCTTTCTTAATGATGCCCAACATTCTGTTCACTTTTTTAACTGTCGCTGCACATTGGGTGGATGTTTTCAGAGAACTATCCACAATGATTTCAAGATCTCTTTCTTGAGTGATAACAGCTAATTTAGACCCCATCATTTTATATGGATAGTTGGGATTATGTTTTCCAATGTGCATTGCTTTGCATTTATCAACATTGAATTTCATCTGCCATTTTGTTGCCTAGTCACCCAGTTTTGAGAGATTCTTTTGTAGCTCTTCGCAGTCTGCTTGGGACTTGACTATCTTGAGTAGTTTTGTATCATCTGCAAATTTTGCCACCTCACAGTTTACTCCTTTTTTCAGATCATTTATGAATATGTTGAACAGAACTGGTCCCAGTACAGACATTTGGGCGACACCACTATTTACCTCTCTCCATTCTGAAAACTGACAGTTTATTCCTATCCTTTGTTTCCTATCTTTTAACCAGTTACCAATCCATTAGAGGACCTTCCCTCTTATCCCATGACAGACTCTGGTTAGTCTTCTGCTGAGCAAGACTACTCCATGAGTTGTTATAAATTTGACTCTGTCCAGTGAAGCAGAGATTGAGAGTGACCTGGATTTTTTAATGGTTTTAAACTATTAATTAATAAAAGTTCAATATTATTTACTGCAAAAAGATATTTTGTACAAAATAATAGGGGCCTGTAAGTTGCATCCTCTTCTATAAGCTTTTTATTTGCATTTTTTCTGTGACAAATTCATGATACTTCCCCATTTTTGGCCATGACAAACAGCTAATCTTTATCATTCCGGCTTACATGTAAAGAGTATTTTTTCCAAGCCTTTAAATAAAGTTTAAATTTTAACAGGAAGAGCTTTTCTTTTGTTCTAAAATACCAAACAATATGTAAAGAAGCAAATTAATTTTTTTCTTCTGCTTTTGGGTTTTTTTATCAAGTAAAAGTGTTTTAAAGAAACAGAGGAGTTAAAAGGCCACTGAGGTGTGAAGCAATCTTTTTAGCTAAGCCAAACAAGGTTCCTGTGACACCTTAATCGATTGATAGAGTGAGCTGTAATAAAATGAACATGCTGCTTAGGCCTTGTCTATACTACAGAGTTTTGTTGACACAAGTTATGCTGACGATCGAAAACCGGTATAATTACATTGCTTGTGCATGTTCACACAATGCTCCTTCTGTCGGCAGAGCACGTCCATAGTTGGTGCACTGTGGGTAGCTATCCCACTGTGCAACTTGTCACCTTCTTCAGCTAGGAGTTGTGGGCTCAATGTCTCGTGATGCAGTTTTTTTCCGTTCCATCATTCCATGGGCTTCCGAATGCATTTTGTGGTATTTTTCAATGGCCCCAGTTTACTGTGTGCTTGCTATGTCTGTCTCAAAGGATGGATCCTGCACTGCTCTCTACTGTTGTGGTCACTGTTATGAACACATTGCGGCTGATCATTCAGTATATCATGAACAGGAATCAGAGGTGCCTGACCTGCTGTGTGCCATGGAAAGAAGCAACATCAGATTACTTTTGGCATTCACAGAGCAGCTGCAAATGGTGGACCGTTGCTTTTGGGCTCGGGAAACAAGCACTGAGTGTTAGGATCACATCGTTATGCAGGTCTGGGATGACAAGCAGTGGCTGCAGAACTTTCGGATGTGGAAAGCAACCTACAAGGACACCAAAATGAGAGCTGCCCTCTCAGTGGAGAAGTGCGTGGCAATTGCTGTGTGGAAGCTGGTAACTCCAGACTGCTACCAGATGGTCACGAATCAGTTTGAAGTCGGTAAGTCCACCGTTAGGGTTGCAGTAATGCAAGCGTGCAGGGCCATTAATCGCATCCTGCTACAAAGGACTGTGACTTTTGGGAATGTGCGTGAAATAGTGGTTACTTTGCGGCAATGGGATTCCCTAACTGCGGCGGGACATGTTGTGATGGAGTACATCAGTAGAAGGGGGACTTCGCTATGATATTGCAGGAGCTTGTGGATCACCGTGGGCGTTTCACTGACATCAACATGGGGTGATCTGAGACGGTGCATGACGCATACATCTTCAGAAACACTGGCCTGTACAGAAAGCTGCAAGCAGAGACTTTCTTTCCAGACCAGAAGATTCCAGTGGGGGATGTTGGAATGCCCATAGTGATCCTGGGAGACCCAGCGTACCTCTTACTCGCATGGCTCACGAAGCCTTACCCCGGAAACCTGGACAGCAGCAAGGAGCACTTCAACAATAGGCTGAGCAGGTGCAGAATGACCATAAAATGTGCCTTTGGCAGATTAAAAGGATGCTGGTGCTGTCTTTATGGCAGGTTAGACCTCAATGAGGAACAAGAAGTCAACTATTGTTGATCTCAGTGGAAGTTACAGGCTCTTAATCCCAATCATTGACGGTCACAGAAGGGAAAAAAAACCATGAATGAGATACAACAGAAAATTAAACCAGAGCCTTTTAATATTAGAAGTCTCTGAATTCTTGGGATACTTAAAGTACCTTCCATTTGAGGGACCTTGTTTCCCCAACAGCATTGGTTGTGACATAAAAGGAGTTTTAGTGGACACCAAAGGGTAAGAATGGTGTTGAGTCCTGTGAAGAAGAGCTGGGTATCTTTTCTCAACCCCAAACTGTATTACACAGCTGCTTAAGTAAAAAGACAGTGACAAAGTCAAGACAGGTTTCACTGTGTGAATACTGAATAGGCTAGATGCATACATTGTGGGTGATAGGGAAACTCTGAAGTTACAGAAGTCCCCTTCCTCCAAAATTGTTTTGGAAGGCAACACCTCACCTTGCTCCAGTAAATCGCTCAGTTCACTGTTCTCAGTAGTGCCCTAAACTGCATCAGCAGGCAGACTAACCCAAAGATGTGTCACAGACATTGCGTTATTGCTTACTTAATCTTTGACCTATTAATCTGTTTAAAAGTTTCTGGCTATGATGGACCTGATAGTATTGGGGATGGTGGGGAGCTAAAGGAAGTTATACCTACCTAATGGTGGGATGTTGAGAGTCTTAAATCATTAGTGTTTGTAAAGCACGCCGAGGACCTTGGATGAAAGGTGCTATAAAAGCATCAAGTGGGTCGAGCTCATTCTAAGAGAGCGCAAGCTACATCAATAGTGTTCCTCAGTGATGCCTCAATATTGGACATTTGCAAGGCCAACATGGTCATCAGTACATATGTTTTCGAACCATTCTGCCATTACCACATCATCCAAAGCAGATGCAAATGTTAGTGGGCCAGTTCTGCAGTCTTTGTTTAGGTCGGGGTGCCCAACCTATGGCCCAAGGCCATACATGGTCCACTAGAGCATTTCATAAGGCCCACGGCCTGCTTCAACACAATATACTAATGGCCAATTCATTACTGTTTTTTTTTTCCTGTTTACTATAATTCATCTGATAAACGTTTTATTCACGGCTTTCTTTGTTTTTTAAATAGACAATACTGTACATAGGTTGTTTCTATCTAAATAAATACAAAACAAGCTGAACTTAAAATATAAATCAATACAGGTGCCTTTAGATCTTATTAAAATATATAGAATCTATTTGGCCACACAAGGTTGTGCTTAGGTTTATGTAGCACTCCTGTGTGATAAGATTGGGCACCACTGGTTTAGATAAACTGAGCCCCACCTCCTGAGGTGGGTACTGCTTGAGTCACATAAGTTGAATACACAGCTGCATCTTCTTGAAGAAGAAGAAACGGTTACTTACTGTAAATGGTTCCTCGAGATGTGATGCAGACATGTATTCCACAATCCCCCACCCCATCCCTTCTGTATCAGAGTCTAGTCTCTGGGCATTCAGGTGTGAATGAACTGAGAGAGTCGAGGTGGCATTGCCTCATATAGCCAAGAGAGGGGCTGTGGGCACGAGGTACCAGTGCTGCCTCCTGTGGGTAACACTAGGCAAAATTCTTTGGCCTTGGTACACTGGGTGTGCACTCACTTAAGTGGAATACACATCTGCATTACATCTTGAAGACACTCAGTTACACTAAGTAACCGTTCCTCATTTTCTGTATAAACCAGGGAGATGTTAACAAAAGTGCTTCAGCTGATCACTTGTCACAGTGTCATTTGGGGCAAGTGGCAGTCTCTGAAGGTAGTAAGAGCTCAAACCAATTGGGCTTTTTGAGTTCAAAACAACTTCTTACATTTCACCTGGAATCCAATTGTAGGACATTGGTGGCTGTGTGGCATTTTCCTGGGTTCAGAGCTAGTCATATAAAACAGGCTTTGCCTTTTTAAAAGTTGATATGAATACTTATAAAATCACAGATTTTTTTTTTAAATTCCAACTGTTTATCTTACCACTATTACAATGTGCTCGATGGATTTACATCACACAGATTCAGAGGTCCTGAGCATTCAATTTTTCCAGTAACTCAAAATGCCTATTCAATAATTAGTTGAAGCACTGAGAGAAACCACCCCTTCAATTTGGTTGGATTTTTTTTTAATGGACAGTCTATTGGGTACCCACATGAGTTGTGCTTCCTTACTTAATTTCTTGCATTTTTAGGGGTTTAGACTACAGAGATGACCTATTAATTTTATTCATCTTGGCTCCTATGAACATGTATTTTTCCTGGACATTATTCATCCTTATGATGAATTGACAGACTAGTTTCAAGGTGTTTTCATTAAAAACCTTGCTACTGTGTTTGTGTGGTGTACCACAAGGGGCTGTGCTGTACACTTTTGCACAGTGAAAAATCTGTATCAGCCTGGAAACCAAACAGTCATGTTTAAGTTAGATAATTTTGGTTTGGTTAGCTTTCCTTAATGATTTCATAGAATTTGTTTAACTCAGGCTTTCTGCAAATGCAGACTCTTCAACAGAAAACACATGTTTTTGCTGCAGGTAATGAATGAGAAACTTCAGCACTGCATGGAGCTGACGGACCTGATGCGAAATCACCTGAATGAAAAACGTGCGCTGCGCTTGGAATGGATGATAGTCATACTCATCACTATAGAGGTTAGTTTGGTGTTCAGTTGCCACGCTTTTAATCATCACTCTGCAGAAGAAAATTAAATAATGAAAATATTATGATGCAGTAGTCACCCATAGGGGAGGGATAGCTCAGAGGTTTGAGCATTGGCCTGCTAAACCCAGGTTGTGAGTTCAGTCCTTGAGGGAGCCACTTAGGGATCTAGGGCAAAATCAGTACTTGTTCCTGCTAGTGGAAGGCAGGAGGCTGGACTCGATAACCTTTCAAGGTCCCTTCTAGTTCTAGGAGATGGGATATCTCCATTAATTTATTATTTATTTATTTATTTTTGCAGGTGTAAGCAGCTGTATATTTTACATGGCATGATTTGAAATATCCTGGAATAGTTTATGCTTATGTAGCCTGTAGGAATAAGTCTTCAGTTTTGGTTATTTCATGTATCATCACTGAGCCTTTTCTTTTGGTTTGCAGCTATCTATAGTCCATCTTTTCAGATTATTTCATTTACCCTTTACCTTTTTTGTAGTATTAAAGAGAACTTGTACTATGCAACTCCTTATTAATACTTGTATTCATTACTGTGCAGGTCATGTTTGAACTTGCCCGAGTAGTTTTCTGACCATGGCAGAAGCTAAGAACATCTGAGAAAAGTATGACAGGACCATATTCACAACAGAAAAAAGTTCCTTGCTCCCACCTCTTTATTTTCTGTACACTTCTTGAAAATGCTGTCTTACTAAATAAATGTATTTATGTATAAATGTACGTCTGTTCAAATAAACTGTGAACTTAGTGAATAAATTGTAAGTTAGGTTCAGCACTACTAGACAACTGATCATTTGATATAACACTAATCTATAGAATTTAGGCATTTTAAGTGAAGTTTCTGCAGTGAGTAGGAAATGCTGTGTGTCAATAAATGTCTCCAATGTGACATTAGTTTTGTCTCAGTCATCATGGAGGGGACTCACTCAGCCTGTTCTGGTCCATGGATACCAAAGTCCTCGGTGCTGCCCCTGCTTCCTCTCCCCCCCACTCCCCCTGTACTGAAGTGTTTGCTGCCTGCTCCCTTTGAGCACTGAAATGATACCGATACACCTACCCCCTCTTTTCCATTTTTGGTGAAAGCTTGTCTTCCTTTCACATTTTGTTGCTTGAAATGTCTAGGAGAAGGCCATTCACCTTCTGGATGTTCGATCTGTCAGACCTTCACCCCAAGAACTCACAACTGCAACAACTTCTGCTTAAGGAAGCCCTTGAGGCTAGACCCTTTGGATCCATTCAGACTTTGGTTCAAAGGTCTAAAGAGTAAGTCTCAGCCCCAGTGGTCTCTGTCAATTCCGAAGGGATCCAAGCAGCTGCAGCCCCAATCAGGGCCAGACTTGGTTCCTGCAGCTCCCACAGTCAAGCCCCTGAACGATACAAGGCTGAACCAAGAGGCGTGTGGTTGAATCCCAATGCCCCGGTTCTGGCAGAAAGGTCGATGAACAGTTCGGCCACCCTTGCCAGTACCAAACCTCGTACCTCACAGCAATCTGATCCTGACATAACCCCTGCAGCTGCAGGACATGGGTCAGTTCCAACTGCCTCTTCCAGATCTTGGAAGATGGATTTAAACAATGCCTTTGGTTTCAGACGCTGTGGCACTGAGGAAAAAGCACAGGAGCAAGACAGCCAATGTTAGCAGTGCTGGTTCCTGTGCATCAGAGCTATCAGATCCATACAATTCTGACGGAGTTGTAGTTGCAAAGTGGAGACATGTTTCACCCCCAGCTTCAGTAATGAAAAAGATGAGTCCACTTATCATTGGATCCGATGATGTCCAAATCTTCAGATCTGCTGTCATTTCCTGATCCAGTTTCTGTGTCAGTCTGGTTACCTCCTCGGTTCCAGAAAGTTGTTACTGTGGCAAGCAGTTCAAGTCCACCTTTCGGCTCTGGTCCATGCTTTGGATCCAGGTTTGAAGCACACAGCGTCTAAAGCAGGGGTTCTCAAACTGGGGGTCGGGACCCCTCAGGGGGTCACGAGGTTATTACCTGGGGGGTCGCAAGCTGTCAGCCTCCACCCCAAACCCCGCTTTGCCTCCAGCATTTATAATGGTGTTAAATATATTAAAAAGTGTTTTTAATTTATTAGGGGGGTCGCACTCAGACACTAGCTATGTGAAAGGGGTCACCAGTACAAAAGTTTGAGAACCACTGGGGCATGTAGCCTCAGTTTCAGGATAGTCGTCTTCATCTCCTGTTAGTAAGATGAGACCACATCCTGTTGCTGGATCTTCCCTGGAACACTTTCTGATTCCTAGGATCCATACAGATTCTTCACACTGAGCTGGTTCTCCATTCCCCTCTCTGGATCCATTTCTATGCTCAGTACACTCTCCAGACCTGGATCTCTCCAGGAGGAGGACAGAGGAAGAATACAAAGAACTGGAGCGAGGTTCGGACCACTCTTTGGGCCACCCCTGTCGGGATGGTCCCGACTCCCAGTTGTTGGGGAGACTGGCAGTCCTGGGGCCTTATTGGGGGCCACCTCAGGATCTCTTCACTTATCCTCCGCATGGATGGAGAGGTGATGTTTCATCTGAAAAGCCAAAAGCACAAAGATCCTCAGATCTGACTCCCAGATCCATTGATGCTACAATGATACCTCTTTCTGAGGATGATGAAATAGAGTGAACGCCTGTCTTTCAACAGGAGCATTTAGAGCAGGGGTTCTCCCAAGAAAATTTTTGGTGGCCTCAGAGTGCAGCCACCAACTATTGCTGGTGGCTGCTCTGACAATTTTTCCTAAAATACTAAATTACCTTTAGGAAAAACAAATAAATATGCACATATACATGTCCACATCATTGTAATTTATTTATGTAGGGTTTTCTTGCAGACGCAATAATAAAAATATGTCGTTTTCTCTGTTCTTTACTGGACCTAAACAGAATAGAAACAAATAATGTGTTTTGCATGTTCTTGTTTCTTTTGCTTTTTTTGGTTGCTTATTTTTTTAAGACTTGCTAGCCAGTTAGGCTGTGGCCACCCGAAAAGCCTCCGGTGGCCACATGTGAGAAATGCTGATTTAGAAACTGACCTTGAGCCTGACCTGTCACCAAATTAACATGCAGTGCCTTCAGCCTCCTCTCGTGGGGATGATATGTAGTTCCACAATTTGATGGATCACATGGTGTCCATTTTGAATCTCCCTTCGGTACTGGTGGAAGAGACTTCCCACCTGCTATTTGATATCCTCAATTCTACTGTCAATAGTAGAATGTCACTCCCCATCCTCAATGGGTTGTTACAGCCAGCCAAATCCGTGTGGTCCCATCCCACCTCTTGTCCATCTATCTCTAAGAAGGCAAATTATACCAGATACTCTCTGAAGGGTTCTCTTATTTCAATACCCACCCTGCACCCAATTCATTGGGGGTGACTGCTGCCAGCAACAGGGCAGGGTCTGAACAATCACACTCCATCCCAAATGATAAAGGGGGAAAAGATTGACTCATTAGGGAGAAAGGCATTCTCCTCTTCCTCCTCATCCATTGGTATCAGGGTGGCAAACTATCAGGCAGACATGGCCTATTACCAATTCCATCTATGGGGGAAAGTGTTGCTTTTTTTCCAGGAGTTGCCTAATGACAGAAGGTTGGCAAATGCCGTCTTATTGGAGGGTCAGATTGTGACCAAACATGTCCTCAGGGCCTTCTTCAATGCTTCAGACTCTGCTGCTAGAGCATTGGTGTTGGCTGTGACCTTCAAGAGGCATGCCTGGCTTAGATCCTTCTCCTCAAGCTATGGACATTAGAAAGTAAGATGGAGGATCTCTCTTTTGAAGGGGAGGGTTTTTTCAGTGAAAAGACTGACAACTTGTTAGAAAAACTAAAGGACACAAGATTGACAGCTCAATCTCTGGGATTGAGTCTGTCTACTCAAAGAAGGCCCTTCACTCTCTTTTTCCGATACTAGATGCAGATCTACCCCCAATCTTTGGTGGTTCTACTTTTTGTCATATCAAAAATGCCAACACCACCAATAGTCTGTAGTCTCTCAGAGCCATTGTAGAAAGAGGCCTTTCAAACAAGTTTCCAAATCCAAACAGCTCACTTCCTTGTCAGCTCCTTCACCCCAGAAAATTAAGCCTCAGTTTTGACAAGCTGTTCAAGAGTCAGGAACCAACCAACCAGAACTTTTCTGCCTCTGCGTTTGGAGACAGGCTAGCCCACTTCATCAACACATAGAAACAGATTATATCAAACAAATGGGTCTTAGAGATCATGGGAAAAGGCTATGCTATACCATTTGAAAGACTGCTTTCTCCAAAATGCCCTTACCCGTCCTCTTCAGGGACTCTTCTCATGAGGCAATTCTTCTCCCAGAAGTGGAGAAGTTGCTTCTGATAGGAGCAGTCCAAGTGCTTCCTGCTTACCTCAGAGGTTTTACTCCTGATATTTTCTGGTAAAAAGGAAGGGTTGGGGTAGTGGGCATTTTGGCTGATGCTACACATGAGGGAATTTAACAAGTACATCCAGAAGTTTTGGTTCTGTACACTGCTCTGGCCTCCATAATCCCTTTGTGGTCGGTCCTGGATTGGGTCGTGACAATCTAAAGGATGTGTATTTCCATATCCCAATTTGCCAAAATCATCAAAAGTAACTTTGATTCATGGTGGCTGGGCACCATTTCTAATATCAGGTGCTCCCCTTTGGCCTTTCCCCAGCACCCAGGGTATTTACAAAATGCCTCTCTGTGGTAGTGATGTATCTGCAGAATCAGGGTATTTTTGTTTACAATTATTTGGATGATTGGCTGCTGCAGGCCACTGTACGCAAGGACCCATTGAGCTACATGGTCACCACGATCAATCTTTTCTCAGACCTAGCCTTTTTTCTCAACCTTCCAAAGTCAATCAAAAGGATTCCTTTTATAGGCACCATATTGAACTCAGTAAAAGGGAGAGCTTTTCTGCCAGAGGAGAGATTTCTCAAAGTGAGGCAATGTCTCTTAAAGACTCAAAGTTGCCCTACACTGAGGGTAAGAGTCGTCTTGTGGATCTCATGGGGTACATGGCAGCTACTACCTATGTGACTGCCCAGCTAACCATGAGACTTGTGCGGCAATGGATGGCCCAGCATGTCTACGCTCCAGGTTGTGACAGTCTTCAGTTATTGATCACCATGTCTCAGAACGTTATAGTCTCACTACACTAGTGGTCAAGCAGGAAGAACATGCAATTTGGCTCAGCAGGGACAGCGCCTAAATGTACAGGTGGTCCCTGAAAGATCAGTTGGATCAGACCATATTTTCCAGATGGGGTTGACCAACTGTTGACTGTTCACAATGAAGTTCAACAGAAAGTGTCATTGTTTATCTTCCAGAGCAGCCTTGGACAGTCCATCTCTAGCAGATGCTTTCCTGCTACAATGGGGGAAGAGTCTGATGTACATCTTTCCTCCTTTTCCCTTGAGACAGACGGTGATAAGGAAGATACATCAGGGCAGGGCAAGGATGATATTCATTGCTCTGCTGTGGCCACATCAACAGTGGCTTACTGATATCAAGCTATCCAGCAGTGTCTTTATGCTCCTCCTCTCTCTCCATCTCTCGTGTCCCAGGAGGGGGGACTCTTCCTCATCTGATGGCATGAGCAACCAGACTTTGACTCTGCACTTGAGTAGTCTCTGTATGCAGGACATACTAGTTAACTCTAGATAGTAGCAGTTTCTAGTTGACTGTTTTCTAAAGTGGTCCAGATTGCAGGCATGGATGCAGAGGAAGTCTGATTCTTCTATAGTTGCCTCCATTCCTTGTGTTCTGAATACTTAGAGAACCCCTGTTTTTTTAGGTAAGTTAATTCAGCTTTAAATGTCCATTTGGCAGCCCTCTCTGCCTATCATACCTTAGTTGATGGTAGATTGCAGTTTGTTCATGTTTTGGTTACAAAGTTTATGAAAGGTTTAACAAAAGTGTATCTTCATGTTAGATGCTCTGTCCCTTCTTGGAACCCTCAATTTGGTTTTGACCACATTGGTAAAATTTCCAAGCCCGCAGTTGAGTGTTCGTTTAATCATCTATCTATCTATCAAAACAGCCCTCATTATTGTTATTGCATCAGCCAGGAGAGTGAGTAAACAGAATGTACTAATAGCTGATCCACCTTTTACTTTTTTTCATAAGGACAAGGTCCTTAGACCTGATCTTTGGTTCATATCGAAGGTGGTGTCTGATTTTCTCATTAGTCTATTAATTTAGCACTTTTCCCCCTTAACCACATTCTAATAAAGGAGAATCTGTTCTCTATACATTGTATGCCAGAAGGGCTCTTGCCTATTATTTTAACAGAACTAAGAGTTTTCATAAAACATCTAAACTGTTAGTTTTGTATGCTAAGACCAACACAGGGCACACAGTTTCTTCCCAGAGTATTTCCTGGTGGATTAAGCAATGTATTGGTGAGTGTTACAGGCTCGCAAAAGTTTGTGTACCTGCTTCAATTTGACCACATTCCTGTACAGCTGTGCCTACCTCCTTCACTAGTGTGAGGCAGATACCACTTGCTGAGATCTGCAGAGTTTTAACCTGGACTTTGGTACACACCTTCAGCAAGCACTATACTCTGCATTTGGCTTTTAGAGTGGGCACAAGAAGGTGCTTTAGTCTTTATTCAACTAGGACCATGTCCCTAGCCTCTGTTTGCCAGAAGCTGGGAATGAGCGATGGGCTGGATCACTTGATGATTACCTGTTCTGTTCATTCCCTCTAGGACACCTGGCACTGGCCCTGACGGAAGACAGGATACTGGGCTAGATGGACCTTTGGTCTGACCCCGTAGGGCCATTCTTATGTTCTAGGACTCTTCCTTCCTCTAGGTTAGTTTCAGCACTGCTTATCAATCTTTCCCACAAGTCCTGTAACTGGACTCCAAGCTGTCTCTGCATCTTCATACTTCCCATCTCTCCTCCTCTAGTCCATGTTCTTGAGTCTGGCGTGGTGGTGGAAGAAACGGAGGTGGGAGGGCACTATCACTCCCTATTTAGCCTTGCCCCTCAATACAACGGGATTGGAGGGGAAAGGGTACTGACATTGCTAGAAGAGGGTTCTACCACAAGGTGGCGTAGTATCCCTTAAATGTGAATATGCAGAACCATCTTGAAGAACTCCCGTTACAGATAAGTAACCTTCACTTTTCCTTTCTGGCTCTTCAATCTGCAAATCACCATCTCCAAAACACTGCTATGATTCCTTCATCTTGCCTCTACTGAACCTTTTTATGGGGTCTTTTCATTAATTTAGTCTGCCTAAAGCCCTACTATCTAAATCGGTATTGAGAATCCACAGGCATAATCCTATTCCAGATAGTGGGACCATATCACCTCAGATTTACCAGCATTTTTAAACCTAAACTTATCCTCATTTCCTGAATTATCCCTGTCCCATTTTTAATCTTTACCCATGCTTGTTTACTCATTCCTTCTCTTGACTTCTTGCTACCATACATATGCTGGTGTGAAACAAGTCTTCTGGGAACTGGACTGAAATTAATTCTTTCCACATAACTAGGGTGACCAGACAGCAAGTGTGAAAAATTGGGATGGGGGGTAATAGGAGCCTATATAAGAAAAAGACCCAAAAATCAGGACTGTCCCTGTAAAATCGGGACATCTGGTCACCCTACACATAACGCATCCAACTATTACCAACTAGTAAAAGCTTTTGGGCAGGACTAAATTTAGACTGGAATCAAACTGATAAACTACTGTGAAAAGCACCCCTTTGCAATCTTCTGTGCTCTCTCTAAAGCAGTGTTTCTTAACCTGGGTGTGGGCTTCTCTGGGAGGGTGCCAGACTAGTCCAAGGGGCAGGGAAAGCTGCATGACATGAGATCCACCCTTCCACCCTACTAAGAATTTACTCCCCTGGTTCCAAGATAAGCCACTGGCCTCCCTGCCTTCCGGGAAGTTTTTCTATCCTATTCCCTTTGCACTACAGTACAGTAGTCACCCACTCACAGTGAATATGCAGTAGTTGAGGATTTTGCTTTTGGGACAATTCAGCTACTGTTACCTAAGACCTTTGATTGGGAAAGGTTTGAATGATCACAGGACCATTCACAGATATGAAGGACTCAACTAGAGGGCTACACTGGCAGCCTATAAAATTTTCCAGAACAGCTCTGGTGCAGGAATCGTGTTTTCTATATGGCTGAAGAACCTAGCCTAGAGTTGTGCCTATATTAATAATAAACATAACCAGATACCACTTGATTCCAATAAGGGACAACTATTAACTTTAGAAGTTAAATTTAGTAGGTGTTTTTATTGTAAACTGAATGGTCTAATTCTTTTAGCAACAATCTGTTTTTTTCCCATTCCTAAATTCAATTCTTATCCATTTTGGGCATAATCCATTAACCTACCAGCATCTCATGCATTTTAAATCTGTAGACTTTAATGTTTCAGCTAAATTGCTAATTCTTCACCTGGTGGACATATGCACTTAAGCACCTTTTTGAAATATATAAACAAGCAAGAAGGGCAAACAGTGTCAAGCAATGGCTAGTTTGGTCACCTCTTCCTATTAAATAGTTCCAGTGGTTTGTCCTATGATTAGACTGTATTACATTAGGAAAACATTAAAGTTGCAAAGTCAAGCATTTAAAAGTTAGGAAATGCCAGAAGTAAGGTTACCTGTGCAATCTTAATGCAGCCCATTTGCATGTATGTATGCATTATATAGGCGTCTATTACATGATCGTGTACTATTTTTTCCTCACAGTGCACAGGATGAACAATACTAACAGGGTAGCTATTAATTTTTTTTAATCATCATTCTTTTATGGCCCTGTGCATTATTTACGTATCATCCAAGCTGCACTGAACACAGATATTCCACATAGACTTTGCTATGGTACTCACATCATAGTACCCACTTTCTTTACAGACCATTCATGAATTTATGTTCTCAAAACCCCTGTGAGGTGAAGAGTATTATCTCCATTTTACACAGAGGATGAGGGTACAGAGATGAAAGCCAGACATGTCAAATAAAAGTGGGTGAAACCCAATTTGAGAAACCTTGGGCCTGATTTGTCAGAGAACCTAGCATTTAATAGCACATTAAATAGCACAGAGCAGAACTCCCCTTGAACTCAGTTGCAGTTGTGAGTATTCAGCACTTCAAAACAAATGCCTCAAGTTTGGTCACCAGAAAATTAGGAGCAGACATCAGCCAAAATTTTGGTTTACATGACTTGCCTAAACTCTGGGGCAGAGGCAAGGAGAGAATCTAGTTCTGTTGAGAAGCGTTCAACTTGTTCAACCATGAGACCAGCCTGTCTCTTCTTTGCCTCCTTTACTACACCCCTTCCAGTTTCTGCAACAAACGAGGCAGGGTCCTAGAGACAAGAGTCTTATTCTTACACAACCCTGATTCATCCCCCAAGCACCGTCCATCTTGTGCACTGAATGAGGCAGGTGTCCTGTGGAAAAATAGCAAATTACATATAATTAAAGATTTATAAATAGATATGCAGAAGGCAGCCAAATAAAGGTTGCATGAACTTAAAATAGGTCATTTACTACATTGTGTACTTGATTCTGCAGCTGTAATGTTTAATGCAGTTTTTTTTTAAATGTAATTTTCTGTTTGTTAAAAAACAAAAATTGAAGAAAAAATAGGATATGGAACCATATTAAACTCTTACATGGGTTATCAGCAAGATTCGGATTTTTAGATGCACAAGCACATCCTCTGCTACTTGAACTAAGGGAGTAAATGACAGTAATAGAAAGCTCTTATCTTCTGTATAGCTCTTCCACTAGAAAGGAGGGCACACACCTTGCCAGTTAATTTCACAGGTAGCTGCTAGACAGCACAGGAATGGTGAAATTTGGGATTCCTGGGTTCCATTCCAGGCTCCGAAGGGAAGTGTCTAGTGGTTACAGATAATTCCTGCCTCTGCTGTCCCCCTCAGCTCTTGTTCCCATCCTACCTACCCTATCCTTTTCCCACTCCCATCCTCTTCTGTCCTTATCTTCCCCCACTTCTGCCCTTCCCCAACTCCTGCTCCCATCAATCTTCTCCCACAGCACCTCTGTGCTCCTATCCTCCCTCACTCCCACCACCCCCCTTAGCTGTGTCTCTCCTATCTTCTGCCCCACCTCTGCTCCTGCATCTTTCCCCTCCCTCTGCTCCTTCCCCTATGCCCCTCCACATTGCATGGGGACCAGCAGGGATAGCACTGAGAACCCAGAAAATACAGTCTCCCTTTCCTCAATTTCTATGCCCAGCACCACAGGAGCCCCCAAGATTCATTACTAAAGAATGACATTGTGATGAGAGAAGTACAAACTAAACTAGAAACTTGATTATAAAAAATTTAAAATAGGAGATTTCCACACAATCAGCAAGGATGCTGAGATCTCTTCTGAAGAAAACATACACATAACAGAAGAAAAATCTGCTAAATGTAAGGAGCATTTGAACTACAGTGCAACCTACACAAACACCATCTACATATACACAACCACTCTAAAATTATTCCAGAAATCTCCAGAATATTTTTTAGGAAGCAACCAATTTTTGCTGGTCTCTGGAGTGTGAGGTGTTTTTTTTGTTTTTTTTGTTTTTTTAATTTAATTTTTGTATTTCACACAACTTTTCTTCTGTAAGAATTAAGACTATGCATACAACCCCAGTGCCTAACCTTTACAAGTTGAAAATTTCCATCATGCAAGTTCTCCTACAAGAGATAATTAAGAAGTTGAAGTGACACCACCAAATTTTAAAAAGTCACTTTTTTCCCACCCTGTTGTTATAAGAAACTGAAAATTGCCTATAAAAGATTAGAGGGGAAAAAATTGGTTTCTTCAGTTTACTTTAGGTTTTTGATAGTTCTCTTCCAGAGATGTTCAATGTTTCCTCTGTTGTTTATGTGGATCTTTCAAAGAGCAACTGGGCAGGAAACATTTGATTGTAAAATGATAGAAATTGGCAAATATAATACCTGAAAGTACTTTGTTTTTAAATACTAACTAGATTTCAAGTGGATGTTGACCAGTTAAGCACTCAAACTGGTTTTGCACATGCACAGTATCCCATTAATTTTAAATGTATGCTACAATTTGGAGGAAACTATGCAATACTGTAAATACTTATCAATGCTATTCAGTTAAGCAGGTGTGATTTTACGTTTTTTCCACTGAAGAGTTCAGAAATTGCATAAGCTTTTAACTATATGAGTATGGAAGCACTCAGTAAAGGCAATAGTATTTTTTTTAGTATATTAATTTGTTCCCTCTCTTACAAGAAGTATACAGTCATTCACATTGATGTATAATAGAGTAGCTCTCTGAAATGTGTCATATTCTAGTCAGGAGTGCAGTCATATTCTGAGTTTGAGTACAGTGAGAGAAAGTTGGGCTCAAATATGAAGCTAAACTGGGAAGGAGGCTGAATCTGGAGATGGAGACCTGCATTCCAATTCTCCAGTCTTCCACTTGACACAGGATACAGGAGAGGTGGTTTAAGCTACTTCTGTACTTGGTGTATTCTGACTCAGGTACGCTCTGGCTGCAACAGCCACATAGGCTGTTCACCGAACTGAGGCTAGTGCATTCCAGTAACACTCTCAAGGGAAGGAGGAAAGATGCAACACCTTTCCAATATTACCTGGAAATATACAAGCTATAATCTACACAGAACTACCACCACTCATCACCTAGGATAAGTACTAAATCCATTTGCTTCTAACTGGCCAGGGTTTTTTCATTGAGAGACACAACTGTCCTGTTTGAGTGGAAAAGAGGAAGGCAAGTGGTTATTCAGGGCACTGACTATTTTAGGTTTAAATGGTGCCAGACATCTCTTGAGGGCACCCATGGAAACAATAATTAGCATCACTCACCCTGAACTGGATTAAAGTCAATAGGACCATCAGATTCTAGACACCCCACAGCAGGCTCAAGGCTGGCACTGAGAGCTGTGCTGTAGTCTTAGTTTAGTGTTAGTACTAATTATTACATTTACCAAAAATAAAAAATTAACTTGAGGGGTTTGGGTGTCTAGTCCAGGCTTCTCCCACTGCTAAACTGAATTCTTACTTGCAATGCATTGACGATGGGATTAACATGCATCTTCAGCATCCCACCAGCACCTGTACCATCATTGGTGTCCACTGATCTAAATCATAGTATGCGGTACTTGTAAGTAATATATCTTTTATCTGGGTGCAGGATACTTGGCAGGACAGAATAAGGTCTAATGTTATGATTGGATTGGAGCCTGTAGCCCACAGTCACACAAATAGTCATTCCTGTTCTCAAGTCCTGTACTCAAATAAGTAAGACTGCAGGATCAGGCCAGTATTTAGTCAGTTTGATTGTGCCTGTCAAAAGTCATACAAGGAAAGTAAAACCATTTTATTCATCTAGTATTCAGTGACAAAGCGGAAGAAATCTGCTTTTAGAAATACCATATGGCTCCGATTCAAATGGGAATCTTTCCATTGACTGATGGGCTTTGATCAGACCAAGGGTCCTTTTACATCAAGATATCAGATTACCATTATTTAGAAAATGTTATGAACTGCAGTTTACAGTGGTCTACAAACTGTTGATGAAAATCTAACTATTAAATACAATTATTTACATTTTCCTCCAATTTTAGAGCCTGATTCTCCTTCTCTTATGCTGCTGTGAATGAGTAACTCCATGGAAGCCACGGGAGTAACACCAGTATAAAATTGTTTAAATATGACACTCAAAGCCCTAGCCTTCAATTATCAAATAGAAAGCTTGCCAGAAATGTATTTGTTTCCCTCTTCTGAGTAGCCCATTTAGAGAATTATCTATAATTATTTCACTTTAAAATTATGATGGTTTTGTTGTTCTCAGTGAGAGTAACATCTCTGTGTTTTGTGTAAACTCCCTAACTTCAAACATTTGGCTTATCAGCTAGGTTAGTTTATATTTCAAATAGTCAAATCAAGTACGAAGCACTGTCAAAAAGAGCACAGACCATTCTGGCAAGTAGATCAGAAATGTTCCCATTTATTAATTAAATATGTGCTGTATAAGCTTAAATCACACATTCACTCATGGAATCGAACAACTCAAAGCTGTTGCAGTCAACCACATACATACAGCTAGGGACATGATACAGTACTCTGTTTATGCACAATACCTGAACATTAGTACATGTTACAGACTACCAACTTTGAGTTTGGTGAGCACAAAACCAACTGAAATAATTTTTTTCCTAAACTTACTGTAAAGTCTGATTTAAGATTTGTTTTATAATTCAGATTTTATAGGCTAGATTCTCCCTATGGATCCAACCTCTGCATACATGCAGAGACCCACTGACTTTAGTGGGACTTCACACAAGCTTAGAGACATATCTTGACAGATTCATTTGCAGGCTCAAGCCCTCCATCAATTTAGTGCTTGTAAAATGTGATGACAGACAGCCCTGAAAACTGCAGTTGCCCACTGTGTCTCAATCATGACTGGCTCTACAGGTGAAAAGTTTGTTTATTCTCCATTATTTGTGCATCACATGGCCTTTTTTTTTATGCAGACTGCAAAAAAGTAGTTAGTAATGTGAACACCTGTCTCCTAAGAACTGGGCTGAAACAAGTAAGTTCACCCACCATGCTACTTAACAGCCATCAGAAAATTCTCTTTACTCTATAACGGATCAAATTCAAACAGTTGACATGGTATTATATCCTGCTCCTGTCAAATGGAAAAAACTTCCTCTGATTTTAATGACATCAGGACAAGCCCCCTCGAGGGTAAAGCTTTATAACTAGTGCTGGTCAAAGATTTTTCCACCAAATTGTTTTGATGGAAAATTAGATTTTTCAACTAATTGAAATTTTTGGGTGAAAAATGTTTGCTTTCTGCCTTAAAACTTTTGATTTTTCAGCCAAAAAACCTGAAATTTTCAGCAGAAAATGTTCTGACCAGCTCTATTCGTCACACACACACACACACACACACGTATTAAAGTTCAGGTCTGGACTTGGAGACTACAGAAGTACAGCAAAGAAAAATACATGTAGACCGCTGAGAAGGTGGGAAACTTCCATTTCTCAGATGACACCCCTCCGCTCTTTCCAAAGGAGAAAGTCCACCCTCAATTCACATTAATGTCTACGGCCAATTGCAATGTATTAAAATTTGTAAATAACAAACAATTCAAAGACAATGGATCACATCAAACATCAATGTATTTTGTTCAAATTTATTTATGCTACTTTGTAATACACAAGTGTTCTGCACAATATATAAAATCTTAGTAAGATGAGGTCTCACTCCAGTACTGCCTCTCCCTTCCCTCCCACTACAAGAAATGGGCACAGTCACAAGTGTAAAAGCTGCAGAGCAAACTTTTATGAAAGATTTTCTAAACTTTTAAAACTAGAAGTATTTTAAAACTACAGACAGAGTATGAAGAACTAAGTCATTCCAACTGCATTTATACTTGAGCCAATGTTTTAACTTAATATTTTAGACTGCAGAGTTTATGTATTTGACAGTCCTATGAAATATAAAACCTGTCTTACCTAAATTAACCTCTTAGGATATGTCTACATAGCAGTTAAACACCCAAGGCTGGCCTGTGTCAGCTGACTTGGGCTTGCAGGGCTCAGGCTGTAGAGCTATAAAATTGCAGTGTAGACATTTGGGCTCAGGCTGGAGTCCCGGCTTTTGGACCCTTCCCCCTAGCGGGGTCCCAGAGCTTGGAGTTCAGCCCCAAGCCTGAATAATTTTACAGCCATGTATCCCAAGCCAAAATCAGCTGACACAGGCCAGCCACAAGTATTTAACTGCTGTGTAGATGTACCTTTAAAAAACCCAGCACTAAAGTAAAGCCTACTATACTCTGTAGTTTCTGCTTTGATGGGTCTTTACCATCCCCTTTACAACAGATGTTATATCAACTTCCACATTAACCAGTGCGACCTGAGCAAGGGCACAACCACTTGCAATAGATAAAACCATCTAGATACATCTTAAAGCTTTGTTTTATCGCAAAAGGTGTCTGTTGCTGATGAGCAGAACCAAACCAAGACTTTACTGTGGATTCTGAAATGGTGCTGACCAGATAGTCCTTGGCTACACTTACCGTTAAACCACATCCAGCACTGGATCAGTTCTGCCCAGTGCTGACAATGGGTATTTTTAATAATATAGACAAGGTTTAAGTGGACACTTTAAACTGCATTTTAAACTCAGTTTAATAGCCACACCCAGTTTCCAGTATAATTCTGAAGATGCCACCCTGGCGGAGGGGCACTCCTGCGCAGCGCAAGGTGGTCTCACTGGCTGAGCCCCACAGAAAGAAAGAGCAAGTCCAAAGTGGCTTTTAGGCAGGTCCAGGGAGTTTTGGAATATGCAGTGGGTGTGTGGCACCGAACAGCGGTGGCTTTGCACTGCTCCACCCCAAGCAGGCCACTCTGGTCTGCTGTATCTGAAACAGGCCCCGACATGAGCCAGGCCTTGGATCCCCCTCCCCAGGAGCAGGCTGCGCCCTCAGCAGCAGGATGTGGTTAGGGCTGGGGAAAGCTACACTCGGGCTTCACCTCCCCCGCCGGTTTTTAAAGGGGCAGCTCCCCAACAATAACGCGCGGTACGGCTGGCTCCGGGGCCCCATTCGGCCAGGGGAGGGGGAGCTGTGGCTGGCGGCTCGGAGCAGGGACTGAACGGGGAGCCCCGGCCCGGTGCGGCCTGTGCTGGGCGCCGCGAGAGAGGGGAGGGGCGGGGTGGCTCCTGCTGCTGCCGCCACCAGCGCTCGCCGCCTCCCCTCCCCCCCCGGCGGGGGCTCCTCGCTGCAGCCTCTGTGCTCCGCTCTCGGTCATGTGACCCTAACGTAACCGGACAGGAAAAGCCGCCGCCGCCGCCGCCGCGCTGACTCCGTTGTTGCTGCTGCTGTTGGGCGCGGAGACGGCGGCGGCCCGAGCGGGACCAGGCGCCACAGCGGCCCGAGCCCCCAGGTGAGCGTCCTGCGCCCGGGACCGCAGGGGGGCCGGGGCCGCTCCCACGTGCCCGATCCCCGCCGCACCGAGCCAGCCGGGAGAACGCGGGCTCCGGCGGGAGCGGCTGGGCCCGGCCCCCGCCATTGTGTGAGAGGGGAGCGGGCCCGGGCCGACCGCGGGAGTTGGAGTGGGCAGCGGCGGCCGGGCCGGCGAGGGACAGGGGGCGGCAGCAGCGCCTGGCGCCGCCGGAGCTCCCTGGCCTCCCGACCGGGCCGGGCCGCTCCATCCAGGCCGCGCGGGGCGAGGGGAATGGGGGCCGCGCGGGGAAGTGGGGAGATTGTCTCCTTCCTCGCGCGCCCTCCCCCCTTCGGCCCGCGCGGGGCTCGGTTCGGTCGGTTGGGGCCCTCGCGCTCTCTCCCCGCCCCTCGCGCCCGAAGCTGAGCGGCCCCCTGCGGCGGCATCCGGCGTGGGGGAGGGGCGAGGGCTGAGGGAGCCGCGCGAAGCGGAGGGGGCGGCTCCGTCTGGTTCTCCTCAGCAGGCTGGGCGGCCCTGGCGGCAGCGGTGGATCCCGTCTCGCGCGCCCTGGCGGCTCCGCTCGCGCTGCGTCTTGCTTGCGCCGGCTCCGTCCCGTCCGTGCGCGCGTGGAGGGCGCGTCGTGTGCGCTAGGGGGCGGGGCCCAGCCAGTAAGAGCGGCGCGCGGCCACTCAACCTTCCGCCTCGGCGACCAATGAGAAGGCGTCCTCAGTCCCCGCTGCCACAGGCCGAGCGTGACTCCTGAGGGGGTGGAGGAGCAGCCACGAGACTCCACCCCCGCCGCGCGCCAGAGCCCGCTGCCCGCGGGGCTGGGGGAGGGGAATGCTGTGCCGCTGAGCTCCCAGCAGCTGGGCCCAGCCGTACTGAGGGCTCTACGCTGCAGGCCCAGGCCGCTCCCAGCCCGGCCCGACGGGGCCTGGCGGCGCCACCCCCATGGTGGAAATAAGCCGCTGGCACCAAGCACGCGCGTTAGCTGCCCCTTGGCACCCCGGGGCCCGGCTGGAAGCTGGCAGGGACCTGGCTGGGTGGGGCGGGCGCGGAGAACTGCCCAGCCAGAGCCCCGCTGCCTCCGCTCCGGGAGCTGCTGGTGTCCTACCCAGGCGCTGCAGCCGCACACCGCTAGCGTGAGCCCGGGGGCAGCTCGGCAGGCGTGGGGCTGGGGCCTGCGCGGGGGCTCAGGTAGAGGCCAGATTTTAATAAGGTGTTTACCGTATTCTGGCTAATAGAGCAAACCAGCCTTACCCTATGGCACCTTTTGAGAGTCTCCAGTCTCCCAGCCCTTCCATCGGTGAGAGATTTCCCACGTCCTAACTTGCTACCAGAGCAACCCCCTCCCTATTTCATTTCTTTAAGGTTATTTGTCATGATTTTCTCTTTATAATTAAATTGACCTCATTTTTCACTTTATATTTTGGTTCTCCATACCAGACTTAAGTGTTTGCAAAGGGACAATTCTGTGAATTATGGTTTTTATCTGTTACTCAGTTAACATGACTTCAAAAACTGATCTTTAGAAATGATCACCAGCAGAACAAAGTAGCCCATCCAAGCTATGCTGCCAGCAACTTAGTAATAGGATCTTCTCCATAATACTAAGCACAGAGATATTTCCATGTGGAAACGTTGTTTTAAATACAAAATTGTATTATTAGACTGATTTATTATATCAGCCTTATTTAGCTATACTTCAACTTAGTGATCATATAATAAAGTCGTGAATTTTCTTAGGCCGAAAACAACTTCGATATTGTTTAAAAACAAAATAAAATAGGTTGTTTCCTCACTCTTTTCCCCTTCACCAGGGTGAGTGTGAAAATGGAATTAGTTTTTAGTGCCTTTGATTCTAAAACACTATCATTTTTGAGTACCCATAAAAGTGATAGGTGTACACACATACTGAGATCATGTCATCCTGGATACTAATTTAGCCAGCTCTGGGATGGAATAGAATAGCTGTTCAATAGCCACCTTCACTCTACAGTTTAGAAAAGGAAACAATACTGTATCCAGGACCAGCTTAGGTAGTGAAAGGTAAATAAAGAGTGCCTCTTAACAGATGCCACCACCACCTGGATCATTACTACCTTCTATCTCACCTAAAGGTCTTCTATCCAAGTACAAACTGGACCCAGCCCCGATTAGTTTGTAAATCCTGAGATGTTCACAAAAATATTGCATAAAAGTGAAGGCTTGATCTTGCAAAGTGTTCCATGTTGTCACAGAGTCTACTTGAGTGGAGCACCTTACAGGATTGGAACCTGAACTGTGAATGTGCTTTGTTGTTGTTGATAAATTCTCAAAAGTAAGTATTTGATCTATTATATTTGCAGAGCCACAAATATCAAATGCCAACTTGTGTGCTTTATGGCCTTTATGATGATGGGAAGCTAATTTTTTCCTATTAAGCGGTAGTGTTCGTAACAAAGTTGTCCTTTGTACACTGCATTCTTTCTTCCCCACTCCTGACTCACTTTACACATAGAATTGTAGGACTGGAAGGGACCTCAAGAGATCTTCTAGTCCAGTCCCCTGCACTCAGCAGGGTGCAGTAGGTGCTGGGGGGGAGGAGGTGTGCTTGGGGGAGAGGGTGGAAAGAGGAGGGGAAGGGGTGGAGTGGGGACAGGGGCTGGGGCTGAGTGGGAGGTTTGGGGGTCCATTAACATTTTAAAATCAAAATGGGGGTCCTTGGGTTGCTAAAGTTTGAGAACCACTGCTCTATGCCATTATCTAAATCACTGATGAAGATACTAAACCAGACCTAGAACATACCTAGAACTGATCCCCATGGGACCCCACTTGATATGCACTTCCAGCTTGACTGTGAACCACTGATAACTACTCTCTGGGAACAGTTTTCCAACCAGTTATGCACCCACCTTATAGTAGCTCCATCTACATTATATTTCCCTAGTTTGTTTATGAGGTGATCATATTTCATAATTTCATATGAACTTCTGTGTCAGTGCGATGTATTCAAGCAGCCTGGTGGCTAATTGCAGTCACAAAGTGTTATAATACTTTGGTCCTTCAGCAGGTTTGAAAAATATCTAATACCTACTACTCCAATGACTAAACCTGTTAGCTAAGGTGAAATACCTACACCACCATCCCTCTCCTCCTGTAATTGAAAGGGAAAATACAGTTTTGCATTGTTGTAATATTGTTTAAAATGTTCTATTAAACTTTAGAAAACATAACTTTCTGTATGTCCTGTGGGCTTGTTACACTTCCCCCTTCCTGGCTTCACTGTATATATTTTTTTCTATTATAGATCATGTATGTTTTTCTTAATTGATGTGGATGTTTGTTTTCCTTCCTACACATTCCACTGCTTTATACCCATTCCTCCCTTTCCTACTGTCTTTTGTTCTCTGTTTTCCATCTCTCCCTTCTTTCCAAAGTCTCTCTCCTGTACTTTATCCCTACTCATTTTCTTCTTCCCATTATCATTCCCGCCATACCCACGCACTCACTTACACTCACACACGCATTCATCCACGCAAAGGCTTTCTTGGCCCCCCCGTCCCAAAAGTTAAAAACATTGGGTCCTAGAGGATGCTGCACTCCCTACTCTGCCTCCAACTCTTGAGAAAGTAGTAGCAGCTCCTGAGCTGCTTCTCTGCGGCACTGTTTCCTGCATTCACCTCCTTAATCCTGAACAAAATCAGTAATGGCACCTCTGGACTGCTTTGCTCCTGTTCCGCCTCCCCCTTACTACAGCATCAACCTCTGAGCTGCTGCTGCTCACAGGTTTGCCCTCAGGGGAAAGAGTCAGCAAGTATAACATCCCTGGGTCCTCTTGCCTGCTCCAAATTACCACTCACCCTGGGCAAGTGAGGTTTTCCAAGCCCTGTTTGGATTTTCAGTTGCCCTGCCGGTAGGTGTTTACTTTGACACATGTGTGTCAGTGATCTCCTCTCCCCACACTGAGGTATTGATGGAGGTGATTGAAATCCTGAGGAGATAAAGGTCTACCAACTGACCAGACTATACTTATATAAATAATTAAATTAGTAGCAAAAAACCTCAATACAATACAATCTCCCTGTAAAAATAAACTCATTCATCTCTTGCTCATCTTTCTTTTGTCTCTCTTTCCCCTCTCTTGGATTGTGTATATTTATCTCTTAGATATCTCCTACTCTAATACCCTTATTTCTACCACTGACTTGTTATGTGACCCTGAGCAAATCAGTCAACCCTCTATAAAATGGGGATATTTACCTACTTAAAAGACACTGTTTATAAAGCACCTTGATACTCTTGCATGAAAGGTGCAGTAGAAGCACAACGTATATTGAAAAAGAATGTTCATGTACATCTACTGTTAAGTAAATACTTTTACATAAATGTCATTTGCTTTTCAGAGTGTAAAAAATGGATCTGGCCAACCACGGACTTATACTGCTACAGCAGCTAAATGCACAGAGGGAGTTTGGTTTCCTGTGTGACTGCACGGTTGCTATTGGTGATGTCTACTTCAAGGCGCACAAATCTGTCCTTGCTTCTTTCTCCAACTACTTTAAGATGTTGTTTGTTCATCAGACCAGGTAACTATAGAAATGTTGACTGTTAAAATGTTATTCATTTAAGTTGGCTAAAAAAGTCTAGCTACATTCTGAAGCATTAAAAAAGTGTTCATTTGATTTTTTTGTTAATATTCATAGAGAACCCGAAATCTATTCTTATTTGCAAACAAGGAACTTCATCAAGAAGTGGTAAGGTTGAAATTGTGTTTCATTGGAGTCCAGCTAACCTCCAAACCTAATATTATATTTCAACAAAAATTCTTCACCATTAAAAAACAAACACATATTAGAATATCTAGAAGTGAATAGTTAAGGTAGCCAGCCTCGTCTCCACTGTAGTTCTTGATCACTGTCATCCACCCAAACTTAACTTTATCTCCTCAAATCTGCAAAAGAATACCCAAGAGCCAGTAACTAATTACTGGGAGAGTGTGAGAAATGGCATTGTAAAATCGGTTAGAGATTTGTTTTTTATCTTTGCTCCATAAAAATTGCAAAAATATTACAAAGTTAAGATTTGGAGGGGTGATAGTGAACAATGAAGGATTACATGGCAGTGGAGCACAGGCTGCATCCCTTAGCTGTTTATTTCCAGACATTGTAAAAAAAAAAATGTTTGTGGGGGGTGTTTTAAGGGTAGAGTTTTTGAAAAGCAAGTATTGTTATTGGGTGTTAGCTGGACTTCAGTGAACAAGTTCAACCTTAACTCTTAAAGTTTTTTGAACTAGCACTAAAATTTTGAATCTGGTATATAAGGTCCACAGGTAGAGAGCCAACTCAGATAGTTCTAACACCCATCAAGGTGCATATTTTAACAAGAACTGGAGAGGCGGAAGTTATACCAGGGGAAAAAATGGGAGTGGCGGACTATGGAGAGATGGAAGCCTCTTATTCAGATTGAAGGTAGTGGGGCAGGAGCCTGTGGGAACAGTGTTCCCATACTCTGTAGCACTGTTGATCTCACTCACTGTATGGGTGAGGTCATGCCAAATGGCCGATGCCATTTTATACAGAAGCTTCCTGGTGGCAGTGGCTGAGTACCTGCACTTAAAAAAAGCCCTAAAAACCAGGACTGTACCCCTGATTAAATGGTTAATGTCTTCTATCTAGAAAATTAAGCATTTAAAGTTTACCATGAATAAGAGTCTCTGCCTATCGCTGTCCCTCTAGTCCCTTGCATTCCTTTCATCCCCCCCCCCCCCCCCCCCCCGACTGCTAACCTCTTGCTTCCCTTCTCCAGAGCCCTTCATTCCAAGACCAGGTAGCATGGCTCCATGCCAAAGTCCTTGCCCTCAGGCCCTACCCCTTCTAATCCATTGCCCCTTTATCATGCCCCCCACTGTCTCCTCCCCAATCTCTGCCTAGAGTCAGCAGTAGGTAATCCTATAAACAATTGTAATATTGTGCTGTATACATGTGAAAACAGCTTCTTAAGATTATGGCCTAAATGTAGCTGCATTTAACCAAAAAAGGGCTGGGAAATTAAAGAGAAAACATTGGCTGTAGCATGATCTAGTTTCTAGTTAGCCTCCAAAAGCATGTGTCAAATTTTGTATTGACAAATTCTTGAATTTCATTAATATTCATCTTGTACATTGAAACCCACGTAGTGACCTCTGATGTAATGAAACAGTAATGAATAAAAGCTCCCAATTGTTTCAGTGCTTTGCAATGTGCAAATTACACTTCTTGTTTTAGCAATCCGCCACTTAAAGTGAATTGTCTGTAAGTAAGAATGCTTTGATAGGATTTAATCTAGCCATTAGCAAGATTTTAATATAAGACTAGTGGGGAAAAAACACATCCTTGTAAACTGCAGAATATATTGTGTGGGACAGCAATTTCATAACAGCAGAAAAGAATTATTATCTTAGGGTCTGTCAGAACACATTTATGTTTCAAAGCAGTTGGTTTACTGAGAATAAGATTGCCATTTTTCAATTGGCCAAATAAATTAATGCCTTTTGCCCCATCTACAGACCATGTCTCTTATGACAAGCTACACCCTCTCTTTCCAAGCAAAACTAATCATTACTGGAATTGCTGGTTGGTATGAACTATGGGGACTATAGGTTATTGTTTTACACTTGCACTTTTAGCATTCACACATTTATAATTTAACAACAACAAATGTGATTCTCCCTGTGTTTCAAAAATCTCCCTATGTTTCTGCCTGGCACTTGTAGAAGTGTTATGTTTAGTTATGGTGCTGCATAAATGCAAGAATTGGTTCCTGCACATATGACCTAAAATTCAGTTAAAATGAGGAGGTCATTTTTAAAAGCAAATAAATTTTGTAATAAATTTTATGTTTGTATTTCAAGCATATAACACTAATTATTTTTTATTCAGACTTGAATAACCTAGATTAGATTCTAGAGACTTTTCCTTATCTCATTGTTTACTAAACAATTATTTTTCTTTCAGTGAATGTGTCCGTTTGAAAGCAACTGACATACAACCAGATATCTTCAGCTATCTCTTGCATTTGATGTATACTGGGAAGATGGCACCTCAGCTCATTGACCCAGTTCGATTAGAACAGGGAATAAAGTTTCTGCACGCATATCCACTGATTCAAGAGGCCAGCCTTGCCAGTCAGGGTACCTTTTCTCATCCAGATCAAGTTTTTCCATTAGCCTCTTCTTTATATGGCATTCAAATTGCAGATCACCAGACAAGACATCCCACTAAAGTTACCTCAGCAACGGACAAACTTGGGCGAGAATCAAGGCCACAGCCTTCCAGGATGAGCCAAGAACCAGTGTCTGAGGGCTCACAGCTCTCACAGTTGGCTTCAAGTCTGCCACAAGTGACCCGGACAAATATGACCACTTCTGACCCTTTGCAGTCTTCACTGTCTCCAGAACTGGTTTCCACTGCAGGTAATAGTTCTCCTCCAGAGGAGGAAGCCAACATGGAAGCATCTTCTTCAGATGAACAGCCTGCTTCACTCACAATAGCACATGTCAAGCCAAGTATTATGAAAAGGAATGGAAGCTTCCCAAAATACTATGCCTGCCACCTCTGTGGTCGTCGGTTCAATCTGCGAAGCAGTTTGCGTGAGCACCTCCAGATCCACACAGGAGTACCCTTCACATCAAGCCAACAGGGAGAAAGTAGCATTTCCCTGTCTCTTTGTAATAATGCAGCTGAAAAAGATGCCATGGAAGTGCCTGAAGCGGGAATGATTAGTGACAGTGAGCTGCAACAGATCTCAGATTCCCCAATAATTGATGGACAGCAGCAGGCAGAAACACCACCACCATCAGACATTGCAGACATAGACAACTTGGAGCAGGCAGATCAAGAAAGAGAAGTTAAAAGACGGAAATATGAATGTTCCATCTGTGGACGCAAATTTATTCAAAAAAGCCACTGGAGGGAGCATATGTACATACATACTGGCAAACCTTTCAAGTGCAGCACTTGCGACAAAAGCTTCTGCAGGGCCAACCAAGCAGCCAGACATGTGTGCCTAAATCAGAGCATGGATACATATACTATGGTGGACAAACAGACTCTGGAACTGTGTACATTTGAGGAAGGCAGTCAAATGGACAACATGTTAGTACAGACCAACAAGCCCTACAAATGTAACTTGTGTGACAAAACATTTTCAACTCCCAATGAAGTGGTCAAACATTCGTGCCAAAATCAAAACTCTGTCTTTGCTCTAGAAGAAGATAGATCCATTCTGCTAGGTAGTGAGGACACAGAAGCTACAGAGACTGATAACTCAGTGTTAACCTCCATCAAAAAGGAGCAGGAAGCAGTGTTGTTAGACTGAAGGTGAAACCTATCAATTTTTTAAAGTTCAGTCATTTGTATCAAACTAATACTCCCCCTGCAACCAGAACTACACTGGCACGATAAAAAAATTTGATCTTGCCCCTCCCACAAATAAATAAATAAAAGGCCTTTGCCTCAAGCCACAACATAATTGATTTTAATACAAAGGAAAGTGTGTAGAGGGAATTCAGCTAACTTTGTCAATAGTACTAGTAAACTCAAATTTAAATAGATTTTAAACAGATTTTAGATTATTTAAATGCATACTTAGATGCAATGAAGTGTGTAATGAGAAATAAAATACCATTTTGGTAAACGAAGAATATATATATATTTAATTATAATTATTTTCTCTGGTAACAAGTCTTCCTTTTGAGAAGAAATAGCAGATGATGCAGCGTGCTTTCTAGAGCTACATGTACAAACTCTGTAAGATAACTAAAAAAGGCTTAAAACTTTTCACAGTGAACCCAGGAAACTTTGTTTTTAGCCTTTAGTTTTTCCTCAAGTATTCCCTGGGGTATGTATTTCAGGTATCATCACTGACATTATGTCCATTCAAGAAAATTTAGTTACTTAGTCAACTTTGACTAAAGTAGCAGTAATAATGATGTGATGGCAATCTTTTTATATGTATATATAGAAAGCGTGTGTGTTTGTGTGTTTGGTATATACAGGTAAATGAATGCACACACCCTATCTAACAATTGGTCATCTGCTTTCAAGTTCAACCAAAAAGGTCCATAAATTTTAGTTATTTGACAGATAAGCCATTTTACACAACCCTTATTTTTAAATTAAATTTAAACTGCCCCAGGATGTGTGCATTTTTATTATCGTGTTTGAATGGAAATTAATATAATTAGTGCTGTCACCCAAGACATGGAGGAAACTAGAGAACAGAGAAATTGCATACTAGCGAGCACTGTGCAGTTATCAGTGCTGCATTCACATGTGCTGTAGCAATAGATCCGAGTCATTCCGGATATGAGGGGAGAGGGGAGACTTGATCACCTTATTCACACAAGTAGTCTCAGACTTCAGTGGGTCTAATTGCATGAGTTAAGGTGAAAAAGATTTGGCCCTTTGTTTAATATAGTCCCCTTCTAGCAGCGGACAGAGGGAAAGGTGGCTATGGATCATGGTTGTTTTAAAAGTGAAGCTGCAGTGCTGGCCAGTGAATTCTATTGTTTAAGGGATTCCCATTACTTTAGACTCCAAGGCAAAGTATGCAAACGCTGGGAGGGCAAATACCATAGCATTAGCTATTGCTCAGGATAGCACTGCATCTTTGTATTTAAAATCAAGTTGCTGATTTTTATATTTAATTTTTTATAGATGCCTGGATTTTTTGCCAGTAGCCTAAAAACTAAGCTGACAGCAGTAAGGAAGCCCACTGATCACTCATTGGGCCAATAGGAAAGCTTATGTAGGCAGAGTAAGTGCCCCACCATAAATGGAGGCAGTGGGGGGAGAGGGGGGAAAGGGCAAGGCACAAACCATAGCTCTGCTCTGTGTATATGTTTAAACTGAGTATCATCCTATTTTGTGTATAGTTAAGTTCTCAGATTTGTAAGTTTTTATACATCATTTCATTGAATAAAAATTGAATTAAATGGAATGTGATTTATTTTGAGTCTGATCAAAGATTATTGGCTTGTGATCTGTTCAACAGGACTCTTTTTGAAGCAATATAAAAGCTGTAGGAAGCATGAGATGTTAATAAAACTCTTTCATATAAGCAAACAAATGGCTTATTTAAGAAAATTACACCTGCCTAAAAATAGTGGATTTAGAGCAAAAGTACCACCTGAACCTTAAGTTTAGTACTGTTCTGATAGACTGACAGAACTAAAATAAACTAAGAATTTACTGCACAGTATAACCTTCAAGGATGATCCGTGCCCCTATGAATTGCTATACTATATCAAAATAATCTCGTGCTATGTCTTATTGTTTATTCCCTACTTTCAGTGCTGACAGTTTGTCTCTGCTAGGGGCTTCAACTGATAGTATGACTTTTCTGTAATTTGATCTTCACTGGTTCTGGTGGTCACTATGTGAAGTGCACCCAAAGGAGGAAAATTAGCTCTTCTTACACACCAATAAGTGGTGTATACAGATATCTTCGGCTGTTCAAACCCATTCTGATGAGCTCTCCTCTTCCAGGAGGGAGGGAGGGAAACTTGGCCATTAAAAGGAGACAGAGAGAGGAAGAATGTTTTGTATGGGTGTACCCATTATAAAAGTTATTTTTAAATACCATGTTATTGTCTGACACTGGATAGTGACATCATTGAATTTTTTGTCTCAGTACGCTAGTGCTACTGCTTGGTCTGTTTTTTTCCCTTCACCTCAGGTCAGGAACATTCCAGTCTACAAGGTCACTAAAACATGGGATCATTGGTGAAAAATAGTTTGTACGCTATTATAAATGCACTATGAAACTCCATTGACGTAGTACAGATTTTCAGTGTAAATACATTTTCTTCACCTTTTTGTATATTAAATCCAATCTGAGTTAACCTTTTTAGTCCAAGGTGAAACTTAAGGTTTTATATAAGTCTCTTACATAGAATGAAGGCTGTGATTGAATTCTTCATTAAATCTACCTAAGTGGTAAAATTGAAGAGATCACCAAATTAAAGAAAACAATACTGCAGGAAATCTTAAATGTGCGGGATGGAATCCAGGCTCCATTTAAGTCAATAGGAGTGTTCTCCAATGTATTTCCAAAGGCCAGGTCTACAGTACAGGAACTACAGCAGCATAGCTATGGCATCATACTTATGCCAGCATAACCCTCTAGCATAAACAGAGCCTACCGCGATGGAAGGCGTTTTCCAGCGGTTGTAGAACACCACCTCCCCAAGCAACAGTAGCTAGGTTGACAGAAGCATTCTTCCGTCAACGTAGCTACAGTTACACAGGGGGGTAGGCTGGCATAGCTACAGCACTCTGATGTGGATTTTTCAGCCCTATGAGCACTGTAGTTATGTTGACTTAAATTGTAAGTGTAGACCAGGCCAAAAAGATAACTGTTGCCAGTGGGGCTGGTGCATGAGTTTAAAAGATAAAACACACCTATGGCCTGATTTCAGAAGTGCTGAGCATCCACAACTCCAGTTGCAAACAATGGAAGCAGCAGATGATTAGCACTTCTGAAAGTTAAGACCTTCGTGTACAGTACAAGTAAAGAGCTTCTTTTTATCACCTTTCTGTTAAGTCTCTTTTTGGCCATAGTCTTCTAGCCTCCCAATAACCGTTCTAATTGTGCAAGGGAAGATACTTCATTGGAAAAAGCTAGTTTTACTAACACTTTATGTACTAATAGTTCAAGCATTGCTGCTGGTGGTGCTTGCTGCATAGAAACACAACAAATTACTGCCCTGTTTTTTAGAAAGTCGTCTGCTTTTCAGTTCAATTTTTATAGGTATAAAATAGTGTCTAAAAGAAACTAATTGTTCTGTGAAATGTTATTTTAAAATAACTGCA
Source organism: Emys orbicularis (assembly GCF_028017835.1). NCBI lineage: Eukaryota > Metazoa > Chordata > Testudines > Emydidae > Emys > Emys orbicularis. The sequence continues at coordinate 117,309,189 of NC_088685.1, read as the reverse complement.
GTATAAAAGTCCTCAGGTTTATTTCAGTAACACTCAACCCTACAAAACAGTTGGAGTCTCAGGAACAAGCATCAGATTCACTATCACTTAGAAAATATTTTGCTACTCTCCAAAATATATAGTGCTAGTTATATAGATATTTTTTTCATTGCTTTCTGGACAGTTAAATATCCATAGCCAGAAGATATTGGGAGATGTTGGGTGTGAAGAGTTGGATCTCAGGAATGTACCCCAGACAACAAAATGACTTACTATTTCACAGTTTTAATGATGGATTAGTCTAATAAAGACTGCTATTGATAAAGGCAGTCAGTTTGTATAAAAAATGAGCCCAAATATTAGTAGGGCTATTGTCCTACTAAGGCATGGGTGTCTGTCCATGTTAATGTGTTTTTATTTAGCTAAGCTTGTAAGAGGTGCCTGACTGTCAACCCTGGATAACAAAATCCCAGTCATACATAGGAAAAGCATGAGCAAAGGGCAGTGAATCTTTTGCATCCTTCCCCACTAACTGCTTTAGCCTGGTCAGCAGTGACCACCTCTAGCTGAGTCATTCACTATCCATGCTAAATTTTGGCGTTTGCTGAGACTGCCAGCAAGGGAGGCCAGTTGCGTGAACAGCTTTCCATGGAACTAGATGGAAGCCACCCAACTCACTTCACTTAATTCTTTGAAGTGCAGCTGTGTTGCAAGACAAAGTAAAGCATTACAGTTCCAAAATGTGGCCCTGCTGCAGCTAGCAAGAATTCCAGACAGGCACAAGGGCTTTATGTTAATCCCTCTTTCCCCTTTCATGTCACTACCCAGATTGCTCTTGTCTAGACTCTCTAGACCACCACCCTGAGTACCTTTCCCCTATGCTTTACTAGAAATTAAATATGAACATCCCAATGTCTACTACTTAATTTCTCCCCTCATATTCCTTCTGCCTTATAAGCTTGACGCACACCATTCAGTGATGCCAGGGCCAGTCCCTAGATGCATTTAGCTATAAGGGGCAGTCTGAAGTGGTGTAGCACCTTGTGCTGACCAAGCTTGAAAGGCAGGAGCATCAGAATAAAACAGCAGATACTGGTATTTTCATTCTTTAGAAAAAGAGAGACTAAGGATCCCCGTAGGAGCATCTAGGGAAGCATAGGGGGAGCCAGGGGAAGGAGTATGAAAAAGATTTGAGGGGCTGAATGTAACCTCTAGACACATCGTACTAGTCAGTCTCTTTGGTCTCTTTCTTTTGAGACAGGATGTTTTCCTTGGACATTCTTCTGTATTTGAACTGGTAGCTTCTATTTTTAGTACATTATTATTTTCCATTCACCACAAACAATCCATTTGCTTCCTTATATTTTCCTTTATCAACCATGGGCATGAGCGGACGAGCAAGCGGTCAGGCTGGAATGAACTGATCATGATCAGGACAGAAGGATTAGGAGAACAATTGAGTTAATTTAATATTGCAGAGGCTGTGAAAAGTTTAGGGGGTAACGGGAGATAAGATTACAGCATTGTGATCTTGCATTGTATCAGTTTGCTGGATATTTGGTTAACAGGTAAAGCATATACTTTAGTAAAATTTATTCTCCGTGAATCAATTCATTACATTTCCATCCCCTCTTTCTCATTCAGAGTATGTGTCCTGTTAGTGGACTTTGGTAGAAGATAAAGGAGAAGTCTATGTACATCCCAGCCCCTGTAGACCTGTTGCCAAGACTTACTCAATGTAGTTTGTTTTGCATTCTTGAGAAAGGCAGGCTGGATCTCCTCCAAGACCATCACAGAAATTAAAGCTGGAAGAGACCTATTAGATCATCTATCCCGTGTCACACTAGAGCTCTGTGTTTAAAGCCATTTTCAAACATGATCACAGCCTTGCACATTTTTAGATGGTTTGTGTTCACATCTAACATCTCACCTCTGCTGAAAAATCATCAGTATCAGGGGGGCTTTTGCAACATTGAAGTTCTCCAGATGCAGCTAATATACTATTCAAATTTAGACAGGCCCAAAACATATCTTAAAAGTGCTCCGTAACTGTATGCTATGTCCAAGACTTTCACGTTTGGAGACATGGCTGTACCATGCTGCAGTCCCAGCTACCTTAAGCACTGGGGAACTCCCATGTTGTAACAGAGACCTTTGACACTGTTGATTTTACAGCATAGACAGGACCTAATAGTTACAAACTGTTCACAAACTGTGCTCCATGGGGAGAGGGAAGAGAAGCACAAGATGGGCTAACATGGGTCTAAGCACAGAGTAAGTGACCCTCTACTTACTGGACAGGGAATCCATAGTGTGACAGGATCCCAGTCCATCCCCTTAGCACTAGGAGATCTTGGGTATCCGGAGATTAAAATTATCCTAGAAGAGCCATCTTGTTAAGGGATTTTTTTCTTTTTTAATCCTCAAACACTTTTTCTCAATAAAAGCAGACCCCTAAAGCAAGAATCAATTCAGGCCCTAAAAATACATTAAACGCTGCCCTGGTGAGCTGATGATGAGGCAGGGTGCTACTTGGTGCGGGTTTCCTTCAGCATGGAACTGGGAAGGTCTGTGGAAGAACCATTTGTTTTAAAGCCATACCATTCCACCTCTATGGTTAGACATAGGGGCTAAACTTGACACAAATCTAAGGTCTTCTCTACATGGGGAAATTGTCTGGCATAGCTATTCCAGAATAGCTCATCATGTGAACATTCTGGAATAAAAATGTCCATACATGGAATTATTCCAAAATATCCATAGTGCTTTAAATTCACACCCTACCTTATTGCAGAATAACTTCCTGGTGTAGCCAACCCGCAGACAATTTACACCTTCTGGCCCCATCCATGTGTAATTTACACTCAAGATCTGTTAGATGCACACAGGCTTATTGATGTGTATTTTATATCCCTCTATACATCACTTCTGAATCTGATCTGCTTAGAGGATTTTAAATGATTGAATTATTTGCTAATAGGTGGATGACAAAGGACTGTACTTGTACCTCCAAATCCATACCCCGTCCTGTGTTAGGATCTATACCCTTTCCTTCTGGCCCTTCCATGCATAAGGTACACTAGCTTAGCCTCCCCTAGTTTTGCTTACTCATGAGTGGATTTGACCTCTACTCTCTCCTTCTCCTGTTGACAATCCTATGACCTATGCTGTCCTTAAAATCCCTCTAGGCTACACAAGGAAGTTAGCTTTCCCCAGACAATAAAGGTTTGGAGGGTTTTTTGGTGCCAATATTTGCCCTGTATAGCAGGCTATTGTCTCAGTCAGTCAATCACAGGTGCACCAAATGATCCAATCTGGGATAGTGAAATCGAATTCTACTACCAAACCAGCAAAAGAAAAGAATAAAACATTTAGAGGCTAAGCTACAAAAATGGAAGAATGCCAAGAAGAGAAAAATCTTCCTGAATCAATGCAATCCCCTGGAAATGTGAGCAAAATTACTGCCTAAGGAAGCAGAATAAGTAGTCAACTCCAACTGGGTTTCCACCTTGTGGACCCGCTTTGTGAAAAACATTGTTTAGGCTGCTGCATCTTTTGGCAATATTTTGGGGACCCTATTGTAACCGAATATGAAAATCCTGACAATGAAGAAAGATTCCATAGACACGGTGAATTATTTTTCCCCCCAACTACCATTAGTCCACCAATCACTGTGAAGCATGAACTAACTATAGGCCTGATCATGCAAGTCTTCATGAGGGGAGTAGTCTCCCTGGAGTCAATGGGGCTACTGGCATGAGCTAGGATTACTCAGAAGACTAAAGCCTGCACAGTAAGGCCTTGTATGTAAAAGCCAAAAACCACATTCTGTAACTTATTTGTCAAAATGAAAGAATAAAAGAGCATAGGAAACTATGTAAATCCTGGCCAGGTAAGTGCAAAGGAAAATTTTACTCACATACTTTGGTTTGCACCTGGTATTAGTTCCTTTTGGATGTTGAAAGTCTCTGCTTGTTGAATTTCTTCCAGCTGGTCAGCTTTCTGATTGGTACAGGAGTCCTAAATTCAACTATAAACGCATTCAAGCAATTACATCTGCAGCTCCAGAAGTTGGTCTCTATTTCCTTCATCTTTGTTCACTTTCCCTTGGAGTTTTTTATATGTTTAAATAACTTCTACGCTTTACCCTAGCCACCACTAGTAGTATACTTGGTTCCTTCTTTCTGACTCTGCGTTAAGGCTCTACTTATTCTCAAATACTTACATTCTTTTTCTAGCTGTAGTTGGTTTCTACTTATATTTTACTGAGGGCAGAGTAAAAGACAGTAAAGTTTGCCTGCATAAAGCTTTATGGAGTTCTAGTCTACCCGCATTGGGTTGTCAGCTTGTCATTCCAATTCCTCATCCAATTCTTTTACCCCTTTTGAAATTAAGGGCTGAATTATAATTAACCATTTCTTTTCTGTCTGCATGACTTCCCTAAGCAACTGGTTCTCATAAAGGAAGAAGTGAGATTCTGGCTATTTCTTCTACTGATCCTATTAAGCCTGTGCTGAATTCTCTGGTTTTCCCCAAGCCTCTTTATTTGATTTAATTAATTAATTAATTAAATTAATTTAATCACTTAGGCCATCACGGACACCCAAAGATGGACTCCCCAGCTGCTTTCTTGGTGGACATGGAAGAAGTAGGTAGAGCCAACATCAGGAACATTAATGATCATTTATTATTTGTATTGCAGTAGCACTGAGATGCCCCAGTCATGGAGCAGGGGCCCATTGTGCTAGGTGCTGTACAAACAAAAAGCTGACAGTCTAAGTGGTTTTACCGGCAATGGACCTTGCCAGCCAATTGCCTCAGCAGCTGATTTTTCTAGGCTTAACTGAGTGGAATCTTGGCCACTGACTCTGCTCCTGGAAACTGATTAATGGCTTTGGGGAAAAGAGAACAAAATTAAAATCCTGATGCAAACAAATTTGTATATTTGTTGCGATTTATTTTTAACTTCAGGGGAACAAATAAACAGAATAATTCATTGCTGAATGCTCATTATTTATATAGCCATATTTCAACGATTTAACAAACATGGCCCCAACCCATCAAGAATTTATGTATTTATGTGTTTAAACTTACATGTGTGAGTTGGTCTGATGAAGTCAATGGGACTGCTCATATGCCTAAAGGTAAGTACCTGTGCAAATCTTTCCAGGGTCAGAAATCAAGGCTGTTTCAGTAAGTGTACCAGTCTTTCGCTGTTCGCTTTACTATATAACAGCTTCATTCTGCAGCTGCCCCTCAGGTGATATGTCTACATAATTTAATGAGGGTTCCATCTGTAGGGGCAAACCGTTGCCCCAGCTCCTGTCTTTCTAGTTCTTTATATGGCTCCCGTTACTGTAATATCTGAGGCCAAGTAATAGTGCTAGAGACTGGAGATCTCTAATGGGGGGATATGTGTCAGCACCCAGGCCCTGGAGCAAAGGCAGTCCCTAGGCTACTCAGATGTAATGGTGGGGCTTCTGCAAACTCTAGTGCATCTCTGTGGAAGAGCCATATGTGTCTCAATTGATTTTGCCTGACGCCAAGAACTGAACATAAGAACATCAGAATGGCCATACTGGGTCAGACCAAAGGTCCATCTAGCCCAGTATCCTGTCTTCCGACAGTGGCCAATGCCAGGTGCCCAGGAGGGAATGAACAGAACAGGTAATCATCAAGTGAGCCATCCCGTCACCCATTCGCAGCTTCTGGCAAACAGAGGCTAGGGACACCATCCCTGCCCATTGGTGGACCTATCATCCAGGAACTTATCTAGTTCTTTTTTGAACCCTCTTATAGTCTTGGCCTTCACAACATCCTCTGGCAAAGAGTTTTGACTGTGTGTTGTGTGGAGAACTACTTCCTTTTGTTTGTTTTAAACCTGCTGCCTATTAATTTCATTTGGTGACTCCTAATTCATGTGTTATGAGGAGTAAATAACACTTCCTTATTTACTTTCTCCACACCAATCATGAGTTTATAGATCTCTATCATATCCCCCCCTTAGTCGTCTCTTTTCCAAGCTCAAAAGTCCCAGTCTTATTAATCACTCCTCATACGGAAACAGTTCCATACCCCTAATCATTTTTGTTGCCCTTTTCTGAACCTTTTCCAATTCCAATATATCTTTTTTGAGATAGGATGACCACATCTGCATGCAGTATTCAAGATGTGGGCGTAGCATGGATTTATATAGAGACAATACAATATTTTCTGTCCTATTATCTATCCCTTTTTTAATGATTCCCAACAGTCTGTTCGCTTTTTTTAAGTGCCGCTGGGTGGATGTTTTCAGAGAACTATCCACAATGACTCCAAGCTCTCTTTCTTGAGTGGTAACAGCTAATTTAGACCCCATCATTTTATATGTAGAGTTGGGATTATGTTTTCCAATGTGCATTACTTTGCATTTATCAACATTGAATTTCATCTGCCATTTTGTTGCCCAGTCAGTCAGTTTTGAGAGATCCTTTTGTAGCTTTCACAGTCTGTTTGGGACTTAACTATCTTGAGTAGTTTTGTATCATCTGCAAGGTTTGCCACCTCACTGTTTACCCCTTTTTCCAGATCATGTATGAATATGTTGAATAGGACTGGGCCCAGTACAGACCCCTGGGGGACACCACTATTTACCTCTCTCCATTCTGAAAACTGACCATTTATTCCCACCCTTTGTTTCCTATCTTTTAACCAATTATCAATCCATGAGAGAACCTTCCCTCTTATCCCATGACAGCTTACTTTGCTTAAGAGCCTTTGAGGGACCTTGTCAAAGGCTTTCTGAAAAACTAAGTACACTATATCCACTGGACCCCTTTGTCCACATGCTTGTTGACCCGCCCCCCCACCCAAAGAATTCTAATAGATTGGTGAGGCATGATTTCCTGTTACAAAAACCATGTTAACTCTTCCCCAACAAATTATGTTCATCTAGGTGTCTGACAATTTTGTTCTTTACTATAGTTTCAACCAGTTTGCCCGGTACTGAAGTTAGGCTTACTGGCCTGTAATTGCTGGGATCACCTCTGGGGCCCTTTTTAAAAATTGATGTCACATTAGCTATCCTTCAGTCATTTGGTACAGAAGCTGATCCCCTTAAAGACTAAATACTATGCTGGTGGAGAGAGGAATTCAAACAACAAATAAATATTATCCTCTGTAATCTGTGTCTTTCTGCATAACACCACCACCTCAAATAAGCTGGTTCAGAGCTGTTATTTTGCTAATTTCTACAGTGCCTGTAACCATGGACGTAAGAACTTTAATTACAGGGATTAAAATACAAACAAAAAATTAATGAAATGCTAAACAACATCAGTTTATCTTGTCCTGCAGATCACTAGATTCTTGCTCTCCTGGACTGAAAAGTAGTGAAGTCTAAAACCCGACTCAGCTAAGAGCGACTGTTCAGACTTTGGGGGGAGGAGGCTATTCTCCACTGCCTTGACCTGGGGAAAAGGGGTGAGAAATACTACCATACAGATCTGCTCATGTTTTGTATTCACTTTGCACAGGTGTGACTGACTCTGCAAGGTGCAGGTGCAAGGGGGTGGAGAATCAAGTCCAGTGCGCTCCAACAATACCAACAGCAAGAGCCTCCTTGCCAGTCTCAGCTGGGGCTTTGCAATCTTTGCCATCCTCAGCTGAAAGCTGCTATAGATGTGTAAATGTTATAGGTCATGCAGGTAGTGAGGCCTATAGTTAAGTTGCTCACCACTTACTATCATAGACTTAGGCCTGTCAATCTGACCTGGGGGGGAATTCCTTCCCACTCCCACCTATGAGAATCAGTTAGACCTTGAGCATGTGAGCAAGAACCAGGCAGCTACACACCTGAGAGAGACTGTTTGGTGCCACCTCAAAGCCCTGGTCCACCCCACTATCCCATCTACAGCCATAGCCATCCCTGATGCTTCAGAGGAAGGAGACAAAAAATAATAATTCCAGAATACATTGGTGGGGAGAAAAAATTCCTTCCTGACCCCTACAAGTCTGGCTGAAGCCCGAGCTTTTAGGAATATAAAGCATAAACTGGAAGTGAGCCCTAATACTGGTGAGCCCTGCACCCCCTCCATTACAGGCAACCCATCATACACTCTCACTTATAAATTTGTCCTATTCTTTCTTAAAACTAGGTTGTTCATTCCCACAACTCCTATATGGAGGCTGCTCTAGACCCTCACTCTTCTGATGGTTAGAGACCTTCTTTGCAGGCATGGCCAATTTATATCCATTTGTTCTTGTGTCAATATTTGGCCTTTAGGCCATTGTTTACCCTTCTCGTGTATTTATAGCAAGAAATCATATCTCCTCTCAGCCTTTTTTGCTACCTAACCAAGCCAAGCTCTTCCATTTTCCTAAGACAGGCCCTCCATTCCCTTGACCATCCCAGTAGCTCTTCTCTGCACCTGTTCCAACTGCAATTCCTCTTTCCTTAACACAAGTGACCAGAATTGTATATAATATTCCAAATGAGGTCTGACACCACCAGTACCTTGTACAATGGCATTATACTTCTCTAGCTCTGCAGGAAATGCCTCACCAGATAAAGCCTAGGAGCACATTTGCCTTTTCGCAACTGCATCACACTAGTGGCTTGGCATCCTGTGATTGACCAACAGACCAGGACCTCTCCTCCTCTATTGCTTCCAACTGACAAGCCCCCCCAGCTCGAAGAAACCCTTATTGGACCCTAAGTACATGACCATGTGCTTTGTACTATTGAATTCCATCCCGTTTCTGTCATTCCAAAGTCCTGCTCCCACTGCATGTGGTATCATCATGGTGGTTCTGTTCCCAAAGAAGTCTTCAGAGCCACAGCAGGATTTTCCTTATGTTCAGGTTATATTTAAATCCAGCTTTGCCTATAAGCTTTTGCTTAGTACAGATTTACTCTAGTCTATTCTATACATTAGTTCATATGGGCAGTAGGAATTGATGTTTTATAGTATATGTATCAGCTAAGGCACAATGTAAGTGTTAACTCTAAAGATATAATTGGATCAAATTCTCAGCTGGTGTTAAGTGGTGTAGCTCCACTGAAGTCCCTCACCATCACCAAACAGTACCATCCTACTAAGGTAACATGGTGTCTGTTCACTGCCTATTATGCTAGAAACTGGGAACATTAACCTTTGAGAAAAATTGATGCAAGGGCCCAGTCTAATAGCATCCCATTTACTGAGCACTTCAGTTTAATAATTAGGATGCTTGCTATTGATAAGGTAACAACCATTTCCTGGCCTGGGGCTCAGACACTCTGGTGATGAGGGCCACAAAAGGACATGTACAGACAACACAAGTAGTGAGGACAAAGGCAGAGTTTATTAACCAAATAACCACCACATACTGGCCAACACTGATTTTTTTTTAAATTAAATGGTCTCTGTTTAAAAGAAAAACACACAAACCAATCTGTAAAACTCCACCATAGCAAAGTTGTTTTAATCTGGGTTTCAAAACTGAATTGAGAGGGAGAGACTATAAACTAATGTCAACATAAGACTTACTGGGAGGATGCAAACCTTGCTGTCCTATAAAAAGGGAGGCCAATGCAATCTAGGGCCTGATGCTGCTTGCCCTACAGATGCAACTATAATTTCCTTTTGAAATCAGTGCTGCTAGGATAGGCTGAAGGAGGGACAGGAGTCAAAGTATTTTTTCCCCAACATGTTTTTTTTCTATAATTTGATAGTCCCCATTTTTATGTTTGGGTTTAAATCTTCTTTTATGTAATTGTTATTTATTTGTATCATCTCAAGGGAGAAGCTGAGTTACCCCTTTGCTGTTGGAAACAGTTTGAAAATTCTGATCAGAGAGCCAGTGCAGAGAGCTTTGCATATTTGCTGTGGCAATTCAATGTCAGTATTATGTTGTAATTTTAGTCACATTGATGCCTTATTTTTGCCTGACTTCAGTAGCTACACAAGGCAAGTGTACAATTCATTCCATAGCCTTTCCTGCTCATTGAATACAATCACCAAGCCTGAATTCAATCTGGAAATTGTTCTTCAAAATCCTCTGAAATAGCTTATTACATATACCCATTAACACCTACACCCACACAATTGAAGCTTCAATGTAATCATATAATTAATTTTTTTTTATTCAGATCTAAAGCTGAATGAGATGTCAATCAACACTGTCAGTTATCAAGAAGCAAAACTCATTCTAGTGTCTGGAGATTTATCAATAAACAGAAACCATTTGCAGGAAGTCGAAACTACAAAACACGTACACATATTAGAATGAACTTGTGGTTGTACTTTATTTAGTCAGTGAAAATCTACCTTAAAAACAGAAAATAGAAAATCAACATTTGTTTAAACCCAGTACATTGGATTAGAGGAAGCTGCAAGCTTGGAGTTTAAGCACAAGCTACAGGTTGCAGCCTGAGTATTTCAGGGGCCAAAGCAATACGCTGGAACAAAGTAGTATCTGTGTGTAGAGCGATGTTCCTTGCACCATTAGGAAGGTCTTAATGGTGCCATATTTTATAGGTGTCTGTTACAAGGAGAAACATTGGTTATACAGTTCACATTTGTTGCATTGCTTAGCTAGGCCTAGGATTAATATAAAAAACAAGCAAGATTTAAGCACTTGCTTCTCAGCTTCTACCAACAGACCATTTCCATTGTGATAAACGCTAGCTTTCTTTAAATGAGATTTAGACAAGAAATAACTTTACATATTATTAACAGCTTTGGAACTACAAAGGGTTACACGGGTCATGCTATTGTTATTTTGTTTTACCTGTTGCAGTTATTGCAATATGGCTTAACGTACATAGGTATATAATTTTGTACAAATGTAACCGATTTCACATTTGCATGGTGTTATAAAAAGCACAAATAACGCAAGCAACATAAACTCTGGGAACTGACAGCCATTGTCAGAATTACTTTTGTAATTCATGCCCAAAGATAAGGGGGAAAGCTGCCACTAAGGAAAGACAGACTGGATTGTTTGATATCACATTTCTCAACTTTTATATATTTTTCTGTGAGTTAAGAAAAATCTTTATATTCTGCACTCATGGGAGTACTCTAGCAAGTTGCACTGGTGACAATGCAGATTGGCGTCATTTATAATTGGGCCAAAGATAAGGCCCTTCCTGCCATGTTCTTTGTAGGAGAATATTGACTTTTTAGAGAGCTAACGGACACTGCTTTTTTCTGGGCATCCCCAGAGTTCCATCTGTTAATTATACCAACCTCTCCTTTCAATGTTATACACACACACAGAGTGCGTGTGCATTATGTCAGGTAAAATCAAAGTCCTCGTAGCAGAGTGAAGATCCTAATTCATTTTAAGTACAGTATCAAAGTGTCTTGGAGAAACATTTATATAAAGCCTCGAGTCTCACATGCACGGCTAACTTCTGTTAAAATATGAGTGAGCTGAAAGAAGGGATTCCAAGGTTCTGAGCGCTAGGTTGTTCTTTCGGGTTAAGGTGTCCCAGGTTAAATGTTTTACTGCAGCAGCATCTGCCTGTAGTACAAGTTACTAAAGACCTGCTCTTAACTCAGAATAGTTTCCCAATTTTAGGATTGAAGTGATATTCAACTACAGTTAAAACCATCAAGGGAAAAAAGACTTCTGCTAAAATTTCTCTGATAAAAAAAAAAAAAAAAAAAAAAAAAAAAACTTAAAACATTGTTCCTGGGCTAAGCACTTTGACTGCTGTTACAGAGAGTAGCAAGGGAGTGAGGGGAGAGATGGTAAAAATGAAGAAAAGAGAAGAATTGTAAATTTTTTTTTAACAAAAATACATTCAACCCTCCATTTTCTCATGTACCCTAAAATGTTCAGAAGATAGCTATAAACACTTCACATAACTGGATATTTCTGCAGAAATTACTTTGTGTTTCTAACTCCTGATGACCAATATCTCCCTGCTCCAATACTTTGTGATGAGATGGTTTATGCCAAATACAGTGGGAATATGCTCAAACTAACAACCTGATATTTGGAATTCTCATTTAGCAGTTACAGCACAAGGATCTTGTCACTTTTCGGCTCAAGACTAAGGCATGTCTACACTAGCACTTATGTCGGGAAAACTTTTGACGCTCTGGGGTGTGGAAAACCCCCCACATCCCTGAGTGACATAAGCTTTGCCGGCATAAACACTTGGGTACACAGCATTATGTCCCGCTGACATAGCTACCACCACTCGTTGAGCAGGTATTATGTCAACGGGAGAACTCTCCCCCGTAGGCATAATGTGGCTATACGAGCAATCTTATAGCATCACAGCTGTATTGGTACCAATACAGCTGTGCCATTGTAAGCTTGTAAGTGCAGACATGGCCATATTTTGTTAGCAGATGCTGTGCAAGATGTGATGTTTTATACACATTTTAGGAGAAACCCATATCTGCTTGCCAGAGGTGAATTAGTTGGCTAACATACTTTTTCTGAGTAACAAGCTGCAAGTTGCAGAAAACCACCACCAGATGGTGCAATCACAACAGTGTAATCTGTCACATTTCTTTGCTTGCACACTGTGCAGCCCCCGAGACTGGGAGGCACCTGACGTAACAAGAACATTTGGTACACTAGAAGGAAACAGTTCATTTTCAAATAAATTACTATATAGATAGGATAATGAAGTTATTGGTCAACATCTTGCTCAACCAGAATGGTGTGAAGTTCACAAAGTGCAATGTATAACATTTATTTTAGAAACCAGATCTAAAACTACTGACGACCCACCATGCTTGCTCTGTGCCTAGAAGGTCGGGTACAGAATACTTTGAACACTTAATAATTGTTCAGTTATTTAATATTTCAAGCCTGCCCAGTTTTATGTATGCACTGATCTACACTTGTAACTTAACACCTGACAAAATTGAGAAATATTTTGATCCAGGTTTGCCAAGTCTTAATTAAAACCAACAGAGCGAAGTATAAGCAAAGATTTTATTTAAATCATTTTCAGAAATCACAATCTGCCAAATGTACATGAGCATAATGAAACACACTGTTCTGAAAAGAAGTGGGCATAAATATGGAGCGGACATAATCCAGTAGCTATCAGAACATTTTTTTAAAAAGAACATGTCTCATTTCATGGCATTTGTGTGGTCCAGGAGACAGGGTAACATTAGAATGCAAAAATAAGAACAGTTAATCCTTTTCTTCATAACGCTGAAATATTTTGTCTCAGAGATTTAAGCACAATAATTTCTTGAAATCGCCATTTCAAGGTTGCTGAACAATTTGAAATGGATAAATTTGTAACTCTTAAGGACTTCCAGCTTCCACCAGGTGCTGTCAGAAAAATCAAATTGCAATAAAGTGAACTTTAAATGTTTTCAATAAAATTATAGTGCACTTCCTATAGAGGAAGTGATGCAAAATTAACTTCTGCCTAATAATTTACATCAGTAGGTTTCCAAATAGGAATTGTTCGATCATGAATGTTCTTTTATGGAAGCAGGAACAACAACTAGCATAATGCCTTAAATATCAGTTCTTACACCCTTCCACTAAGTGGAAAACCTGCCTAAATTTCATGAAGATAATTTGTGGCCAGCTGTAGCTCACTCACAGTGCTTCACCATGGTCACATGCACTTAGTCTCATATAGTGATGCAAATGTATATCATTTTGTATTTTTAACATAAGATAGAGAACATATACATTAAAATCAGAAGTGGGTTTATGATATACATATAAATACACCAAGAATTATACTCCAGTTTTGGAAGCATGTTAGAAGGGGGAAATCTGGAACAATAGAAACTGGGCATTGCCAATAGGCTATGGAAATCATTTAAATCAAAGACATCACTTTTTTCAATCATTTCATCAAACAAAAATAAAGAAGTCTTGAAAAGAGTAGAGGGTGATGACTAAAGCTCCTGATCTTGCCTCAGGATTGTCAGCTACTCTCAAGGAATGACGTCAGATATTGATGGTCTAATCTCACAATTCAGAAACATTGGTCTACAGACCAATCAGCAGATTCCACTTTCTGCTCTTGCCTTCTTCACATTCTGGTCTCTCCAAATGTAACACACACATTTAACAGAATGGCTGAAATAAAAGAATAAAAATATTAAAGCCTTATTAATCACAAATTTCTCTCTCAAGTAATTTCTATTCTCCCTCAGAATTTCCTTAAGTGGTGAGGCTGTTCTTCAGGAGTGGTGTTGAAGAGAGACCTCATCAACTCAGTTAACATCCTCCAGTTTAAAAAGAAAAAGCTAAGCTAAACACAACTGACGGTAAGGGTAAGGATGACCTCATTACCTCCCCTTAAAGAGAATTCACTTGAAAATCCAAACACCTGAGAAAATCTTCACCTCCTAAATCAGGGGTTCTCAAACTGGGGGTGGGACCCCTCAGGAGGTTCCAAGGTTATTACATGGGGGGTCATGAGCGGTCAGCCTCCACCCCCAAATCCCGCTTCACCTCCAGCATTTATAATAGTGTTTTAAATTTATAAGGGGGTCGCACTCAGAGGCTTGCTGTGTGAAAGGGGTCACCAGTACAAAAGTTTGAGAACCACAGCCCTAAATCATTATCTTGGAAGTTGTTATACCAGCCAACAAGTGGCAATTGTTTAAGTGGGATTCCACTTAATCAAAAGTCAGACTTTTCTGCTGGAACAAGGCTGTGATGAGCAACATCTTAGGATGTGGCTGGAGAGGGGGAGCCAGATGGAGAAAGCAAAAGGATTGTAGGGCAACACAGCATGGGAGTTTTCCCTTTGCTCTTCCTGTGTATCTCCCAAAGTCCAAAATGAAGGGTGCCTGGACTCCTGGGGGCCTTCGGAGGTGCACAGGAGTTGGGCTCCCTTAAGCATTTTAAAGAGACACGGTGGGTGAGGAAATATCTTTTATTGGACCAACTTCTGTTGGTGAAAGAGACAAGCTTTCAAACGTACAAAGAGCTCGTCTTCAGGTCTGTGAAAGGTACTGAGCAACACAGCCAAATGCAACGTGGAACAGATTGTTTAGCATAAGATTGTTTAGCATAAGTAATTAGCACATAATATAAGGTAGAGTGGCCCATTAAGTTCTGAAGTCATAGGACAAAATGAGGAGGGTAGTGGGTTGCAGATTGGTAAAAAGCATAAATCCAGTGTCTCTGTTCAGTTCATGATTTTTACTGTTTAACAGAGTTGGGAATTTAAGCTCATCTTTTGAAAGCACCGAGAGCCTTTTTAGACTTGAGGGGGAGATATAGGAATACAGTGACAAGCCCCGTAGACCCCCATTCTGCCCTTGTTGCATGCCCCACATTCTGCTGCCTCCACAAAACCTTCTTCACTATTCGCTCAGTTGCCCCATTTTCTCCAGTGAACACTCATTACAACACAACACCCTCACTACCAGGGGCAGCTCTATGGTTTTTGCCGCCCCAAGCACGGCAGTCAGGCGGCTTTTGGTGGCACGCCTGCGGGCGGTCCGCTGGCCACGCGGATTTGGTGGCATGCCTGCGGGATGTCCGCAGGTGCCGCGCCTTCAGCATCCCCACTGCCGAATTACCGCTGAAGCCGCAGGACCGGCTGACCTCCTGCAGGCATGCCACCGAAGGCAGCCTGACGGCCGCCCTCACAGCAACCAGCAGGCTGCCCCCCACGGCTTGCCGCCCCAGGCACGCGCTTGCTACACTGGTGCCTGGAGCCGCCCCTGCTCACTACATGAACACTCACACCCCCCTCCTGCAGAACTCCTAAGATTCACAGAAATGGAGCACCTAAGGAAATCCAGGGAGAGGGTAGCAGGAGACATGGAGGTACACCCTAAATAGATGTTCTAAATCTAGAATCTGACAAAAAAAAGTGTTAAAAGAATTTTCAAGGGTGATGATCACTACATTTTCATTTCATTTTAATTGTTTTCAACAGCGTGTCTGATTAGCTTCAGTATAGGTAAACATTCTCTTTTCTACATTGACAAGCTACCCTAGTGATTGGTCATTTGACAGCCTATTTTAACCTCTTCTGGATTGAGGTATCATTCTGACATTACTAATTTAAATATGAAGATTTAAAATTGGAATGTAGCCACTTTGTCTTGTACTCTACATCAGAAATAGGAGACCTGAAAAATCAGTTAATGGAAAAGAAGAGAGAGAGAGAGAGAGAGAGAGAGAGAGAGAGAGAGAGAGAGAGAGAGTTTGTTTTTTATGAAAATGGCAAAAAAAAGATGAACACAATTTAGGATATCATAATTCAGTAACTATTTGTCCACCTAACTTCATATTTCAGATAAAAATCCGACTTCTTCCCCAGACATACCCAACAAATTTTCCTTTGTTAGCAGACTCATTTAAGTGGGGGAAAGACAGATAAATGGGCACCATTCCAAATTTCCCTGGAAACTCAAATGCTTACCCATGAACTAACCCATTCTAGAATCCATACCAATTTTCTGGCCATAGACAGCTGAACTTGAACTTTCACCTTCTCCAGTTTGTTTCAGTTCTTGTTGAAAGGCAAGTCAACACACAGGTGTATATATAGCTGGATTATTCTAGTTAAAGATACTGTCAACATAGCTTTCAGAATTTAAACATGTTAATTATTTTTAAATCCCACATCACAGAAGCTTAAATGATATGGCTGCACTGGTTGTTATTGTCAGGTTGTTCATAATTATCCACCAGCTGACACTGACTGGAGTTTTATATAAGAAGTGGCTGCATTTCCCTACTGTGTTTGTATAGCTTTTAGAGTTTTTCCTACACTGAAGGGACTCTTTTTCAGTACTTCATCCCTTGTCTTCATTTCCCAGCAGAATCCCCATCTCAGTCTGAGTTCTTGCTCTGAAGAGAACAACACTTCTCTCACTTCCACAGAACTCTAATATAACAGGAAGGTGGCAGCATCACAGCATTATCTCAGTTTGCTTCACAGGTTCTTTACTGGTTTTTGCGCTGCTGGTTTTCAGCCAAACAGGATGGCTGGGTACTAGTAGCAAGGTAAGCAGGATCACATTAGGAACACAAGATGAGAAGGAGGAGCCTCCCAGCAAAGGATGAGTAGGTGTGAGTTTTTCCTTTCAAAAGTCCTGAAGCAGACCCATCTTCCAGTGGCCAGAAACCTACCCTCCCTCCCAGGTGTCCAACACTCAAGTGGCTACCTCTTAAACTTGGAAATTAGCCAGTTTCCAGGTTACATTCTTCTGGAAATCTAAGATCAGATCCTAACATAAATCAGGACAGCTCTATTTGAAGTCTACAGAGTAACTGACTTACACCAGTTGATGATTTGGCCTCTAATTTTCAGAGGCAAAATGACAACGGCAATAGAAACGGTTAGAACTTCTGTTTTCTGTCTCAATTAACACCAACAGTTTAGTACTGAGCCAGAGGAAAAAGACTGCCACTACTGAATTATCAGCATTTCCTGCAGCAACTGGGGTTTCCTTGGAGGTCTCCCATCCAAGTACTGACTAGATACGGATCAACTTGCTTAGCTTGTAAGATGACAGTAATATAGCTGCATGTCCCATATTACCCCCAGGATTGTTGCTGGAATTCCCCCCTATTCACGGATGAGCAAAGACTAAAATGAGAAGTGGAGCAAACTCTCACTGTACTACCCAAGAAGGAGGAGGGGCCCTGTAGGAGAGAATAGCTCTTACTGCATTTAGAAGAGAAACAGTGCTGTGCTGCAGCTGAATAAAAGTGTTCTGATTTCCCAAGGTGTTGAGTATGCACAGCTCCAACTGGCACTCATGGGGGACAGCAGGCGAAGGATAATACAGTAGGCAAGTGGAGAATAATTACCCATGAAGTTGACTAGTACAGCTGTTTTAGTAGTACCTCTGCTTTACATCCAAAAGATCTGTTGCTTCTGAATAAAAGTGGCCTCATTTGCAGAGGTGCAGGTTCTCTTGTTGACAATGGAAGCTGTGAGTACTCAACAACTTTTAAAAATAAGGCTCCTTATTTATGTTTTTAGATAGGAACATAACAACGGCCATACTGGGTCGGACCAATGGTCCATCTAGCCCAGAGTAGCCTGTCTTCCAACAGTGGCCAACGTAAGGTGATTCAGAGGAAATGAACAGAACAGGCAAGCAATGAGAATGGGAATCCTGGACGCCCCATTCATCTTAGGCATTGGCACCCTTACAGCAGGATTATCTGGCTATGTAGACTCTCTGCTCAGGCCCTACACTCCCAGCAATCTTCGAGACACCACTGACTTCCTAAGGAAACTACAATCCTTTGATGATCTTCCAGAAAACACCATCCTAGCCACTATGGATGTAGAAGCCCTCTACACCAACATTCCACACAAAGATGGACTACAAGCCATCAGGAATAGCATCCCCGATACCATCACGGTAAATCTGGTGGCTGAACTTTGTGACTTTGTCCTCACCCACAACTATTTCAGACGTGGGGACAATTTATAACTTCAAGTCAACAGGACTGCAATGGGTACCCTCATGGCCCCTCAATATGCCAACATTTTTATGGCTGACTTAGAACAACGCTTCCTCAGCTCTCGTCCCCTTACGCCCCTACTTTACTTGCGCTACACCAGGGGTTCTCAATCTGGGGTCAGAACCCCTCAGGGGGTCACGAGCTGTCAACCTCCAACCCAAACCCCGCTTTGCCTCCAGCATTTATAATGGTGTTAAATATATTTAAAAAGTGTTTTTAATTTATAAGGGGGGGGGGGGGTCACACTCAGAGGTTTGCTATGTGAAAGGGGTCACCAGTAAAAAAAGTTTGAGAGCCACTGCGCTACACTGATGACATCATCATCTGGACCCATGGGAAGGAGGCCCTTGAGGAATTCCACCAAGATTTCAACGATTTCCACCCTACCATCAACCTCAGCCTGGACCAGTCCACACAAGAGGTCCACTTCCTAGACACTACAGTGCTAATAAGCAATGGTCACATAACCACCACCCTATACTGGAAACCTACTGACCACTATACTTACCTACATGCCTCCAGATTTCATCCAGACCACATCACATGATCCATTATCTTCAGCCAAACTCTAAGATACAACCATATTTGCTCCGATCCCTCAGACAGAGACAAACACCTACAGAATCTCTATCAAGCATTCTTAAAACTGCAATACCCACCTGGTGAAGGGAGGAAACAGACTGACAGAGCCAGAAGGATACCTAGAAGTCACCTACTACAAGAAAGGCACAACAAAGAAAGTAACAGAACGCCACTAGCTGTCACCTACAGCCCCAAACTAAAACCTCTCCAGCGCATCATCAAGGATCTACAACCTATCCTGAAGGACGATCCCTCACTCTCACAGACCTTGGGAGAAAGGCCAGTCCTCACTTACAGACAGCCCCCAAACCTGAAGCAAATAGTCACCAGCAACTACACACCACACAACAAAAACACCAACCCAGGAACCAAACCCTGCTACAAACCCTGGTGCCAACTCTGTCCACATATCTATTCAAGGGACACCATCATAGGACCTAACCACATCAGCCACACCATCTGGGGCTCGTTCACCTTCACATCTACCAATGTGATATGCCATCATGTGCCAGCAATGCCCCTCTGCCATGTACATTGGCCAAACCGGACAGTCTCTACGCAAAAGAATAAATGAACATAAATCTGACATCAGGAATCATAACATTCAAAAACCAGTAGGAGAACATTTCAATCTCTCTGGTCACTCAATAACAGACCTCAAGTGGCAATTCTTCAACAAAAAACCTTCAAAAACAGATTACAACATGAAGCTGCAGAACTGGAATTAATTTGCAAACTAGATACCATCAGATTAGGCCTGAATAAAGACTGGGAGTGGTTGGGTCATTACAAAACCTAAATGTAATTTCCCCAATACTAATTTCTCCCTATTGTTACTCACACCTTCTTGTCAACTGTCTGTAATGGGCCACTCTCTTACCACTTCAAAAGTTATTTCTCCTCCCTTGGTATCCTGCTGTTAATTGATTTATCTCATTAGACTGACTTAACACTTGGTAAAGCACCCCACATCCTTTCGTGTATTTATACCTGCTCCTGTATCTTTTACTTCATACATCTGATGAAGTGGGTTCTAGCCCATGAAAGCTTATGCCCAAATAAATCTGCTAGTCTCTGAGGTGCCACAAGGACTCCTGGGTTTTTTTTTTTTTTGCTTATGCAGACTAACACGGCTACCACTGAAACCCATCCCCTGTTGTTCACTCCCAGCTTCTGGCAATCAGAGACAAGGGACACCCTGACCATCTTGGCTAATAGCCATTGATGGACCTATCCTCCATGAACTAATCTAATTCTTTTTGGAACCCCATTATAGTTTTGCCCTTCACAACATCCCCTGGAAATGAGTTCCACAAGTTGACTGTCCATTGTATGAAGAAGTATTTCCTTTTGTTTTAAACCTGCTGCCTATTAATTTCATTGGGTGACCCATTTTTAAAAAATTATTATTATTATTATGTAAAGAGTAAATAACGCTTCCTTATTCACTTCCACATCATTCACAATTTTCTAGACCTCTATCATATTCCCCCCTTAGTCATCTCTTTTCCAAGCTGAAAAGTCCCAGTCTTTTTAATCTCTCCACACGTGGAAGCTGTTCCATACCTTGATCATTTTTGTTGCCCTTCTCTGTACCTTTTAAAATTCTAATAAACCTTTTTTGAGATGTGGTGACCACAACTGCACGCAGTATTCAAGGTGTGGGCATACCATGGAAATATATAGTGGCACAATGATATTGTGTGTCTTATTAGCTATCCCTTTGCTAATGGTTCCTAACATGGTTAGCTTTTTTCACTGCTGCTGCACATTGAGTGGATGTTTTCAGAGAACTATCCACAATAACTCCAAGATCTCTTTCTTGAGTGCTAACAGCTGATTTAGATCCCATCATTTTGTAAGTATAGTTGGGATTATGTTTTCCAATATGCATTACTTTGCATTTATCAACATTAAATTTCATCTGCCAATTGGTTGCCCAGTCACCCAAATCTGCCCAGTCTGAGATCCCTTTGTAACTCTTTGCAGTCTGCTTTGGATTTAACTATCTTGAGTAATTTTGTATCTTCTGCAAATCTTGCCACCTCATTGTTTACCCCTTTTCTCAGATCATTTATGAATATGTTGAACAGCACTGGATCCAGTATAGATCCCTCCATTCTGAAAACTGACCATTTATTTCTACCCTTTGTTTTCTTTTAGCTGGTTACTGATCCACGAGAGGACCTTCCCTCTTATCCCATGACTGCTTACTCTGCCTAAGAGCCTTTGGTGAGAGACCATGTCAAAGGCTTTCTGAAAGTCCAAGTACACTGTATCCACTGGATCACCCTTGTCCAAAGAATTCTAATAAGGAATATTAAAGCATATCTCCCCAATCTTTAACAAAAGCAGTGTCGACTCTTCCCCGACAGATTGGGAAACACTGACATAGATGAACACAAACTTAGGATGCTGCTTGTGTAGGGAAAGCCCGTGGCGGGCCAGGCCGGTTTGTTTACCTGCCCCATCTGCAGGTCCGGCTGATCGCGGCTCCCACTGGCTGCAGTTCGCTGCTCCGGGCCAATGGGAGCTGCTGGAAGCGGCAGCCAGTACGTCCCTCGGCCTGCGCCGCTTCCAGCAGCTCCCATTGGCCTGGAGCAGCGAACCGCAGCCAGTGGGAGCCGTGATCGGGCGGACCTGCGGACACGGCAGGTAAACAAACTGGCCTGGCCTGCCAGGGGCTTTCCCTACACAAGCGGCATCCCAAGTTTGGGAAACACTGATCTAAGTGTCTGGTAATTCTGGTTGAAACTACAGTTTCAACCAATATGGGTCTAGTTTTCTCAAGTTAGGCAAAATAATTTGAAAATTTGGGCCCTGGGTTGCAATCCTGAGGAGGTCTTTGATGCGTGCAAAAGGCACTACACAGTATCAAATCAGTAACAATGAAAAAAATGAAAAGTTTCTGAATAATGCTACCAAAAAATAAGTAATGAAAATGCTACTTACGTTGGGCCTCAAGATTTGGTGAGCTCTGACTTTGATTGTGAACTCCCACAAGATGCATATTCTTGATTATTTACATCTTCCTCTGTGTGTCTCTTCATGTCTTCCACTGGTTGGCCATGTTTGTCTCCCTTCCTTTCTAGATGTGTTTGCTGAACCATATATTTCTCTTGGGTGGCCACAGTCTGCCCCGCTTCTTTTTCCTTTAGCTTTGGTTGGTCTGTTCTTGTCTCTTTGGATAAGTCTTCTGAAACACTCATATCTATCGCTGATTTTTGACCCCCTAAACTTTCACTTGAAACATCTTCAGGGACAGCTACAATCTTTCCTGAATCCTGAATTTCTCCCTCTTTTGACATATCAGAAATTAATGGCACATCTTCTGTTTGTTCTAGAGTAGCTGGTTTCTCTGCAGACTGTGTTAAAATAGTATGTCTGACTGTACTTGGTTGCTGGAACGCTCGTTCTTTACCCTCTATTGTCTTTTCACCTTTTACAAGAAGCTGCTGATGAGCCTGTACACTTTCCTGAACTTCAGCTATATTTATACCGTTTTGACTTCCGTCTGTTGATTCAATCTGCTGCTTGGATTCAGATGCCGTGCACACAGCAGCTGGCTCTTCTGCTCTTTCAAGTTTGTCAACGGCAGTCTGAATGATCTTTAATACAATTTTTGTACTCTGAGATTCTATAGTGACAGACTGAACAATATCTTTTTCGAATTCTACGTGGGTTAGAGATGGGCTTTTTTTATCTTGAGAAACTATTTTTTCCCCAGCTTCTTCCCTACACTCTGGCTTCTGTTGCTCCTTCCCCTGGGTTGCGTCATCCACGTAATCTTTTTGGACCAAATCAGATTGTGTACAGCTTGTTGCTTCCTCAGTCATTCCATCCACCATTGCAGCAGTCATCTCGGATACTGACAGTGTTGCAGTTTCTTCACTCCTACTGTCTGCAGCCTCAACTCCTGAATGAGCAATGGTAATATCTTGGACTAGTTCAGAAAATAGTTTTTCAGGCACTGCTGCTAAAGGCTCTAAAGTTTCAGCTGAGGTTTCCATAGATGTTACAGTTTCTACAATGATTTGTTCTTCAATTGCTGCAGCTGTTACAGGCACAGACGCTTTTTGAGCCTCAGAGCTTTCAATAGTAGGAATGGGTGAGCCAGTATCTTCCAGCTGCACAGCTAAAATCTCTTGCTGCACTGGAGTTGAATAAAGTTTATCACCGCTTGCAAGTTCCAATTTTCCAGATTCAAACAAATCTTTTTCCACTTCCGTCATTAGCTCAAACTTGGTTTCCTCTTGCTGATTGTCATTTGAACTTGTCACAGTCAATAGAAGTGTTTGTTTTGCTTCCATGGGCTCCTCTTCATCTCCCTTTCCATACACAGGCAGTTCTTTAGGATGTATGTCGCTCTGTAGAGGGGCCCCATTTACAACTGCCCCCGGGTATTCTGATTCTAAGTTAGACGGCGCATCTTCTACATCATTCTGCATGGGAGCCTCAGCTGCAACCGCTTTAGTGCATTCTGATTCTAAGGTAAGCACAGCATCTTCTACCTCTCTCTTCACAGGTGCCTCAGTTACCCCACTCTGCATGGCGTCCCCAGTTACAACTGCCCCTGGGCATTTTGATTCTAAGGAAAGCAGGGCATCTTCCATCTCACTCTGCATAGGGATCTCAGTTCCCTCACTCTTCATGGTGGTCTCTATTGCAGTGATTTCTGTGCATTTTGATTCTAAGGTAAGCATGGAATTGTCCACCTCATTCTGCACTGTGGCCTCCTCAGTTACCTCACTCTGCACAGTGACCTCAGCAGCAATTGCTTCTGTGCATTCCGATTCCAAGAGAAGCACGGCATCTTGCACCTCACTTTGCATGGGAGCCTCAGTTGCAAGTGCTTCTGTGCATTCTTTTTCCACAATACGCGCAGCATCTTCCACCCCACTCTGCACAGCGGCCTCAGTCATATCACTCTGCATTGGAGCCTCAGATGAAACTGTTTCAGTGCATTCTGCTTCTAAGATAAGCACGGCACCTTCCACCTCTTTCTTCACAGGAGCCTCAGTTACCTCACTCTGCATCAATCCCTCAGTAGCAATTCCTTCCACCTCACTCTGCATGGTGGCCTCAGTCACCTCACTCTGCACAGTGGCCTCAGTGCCCTTTGATTCCAAGGTAAGCATAGCATCTTGCCCCTCACTTTGCACAGAGGCCTCAGTCACATCACTCTGCACTGGAGCTTCAGTTGCAACTGCTTCAGTGCATTCTGATTCTAAGATAAGCACGGCATCTTCCACCTCTTTCTTCTCAGAAACCTCAGTTACCCCACTCTGCACAGGGGCCTCATCTACAAGTGCTTCTGTACATCTTGGTTCTAAGGCCTCCCTGGCATGTTCCCTTTCACTCTGCACTGGGATGTCAGTCCCCTGACTCTGTATGGGGGACTGAGCTGCAGTTGCTTCTGTACGTTTTGATTCCAAAGAGAGCATGGCATCTTCTGCCTCACTCTGCAAAGGGGCTTCTGTTACAGTTACTTTCATGCATTTTGATTCTAAGTTAGGCACCATGTCCAGCACTTGCTTAAATTCCTGGGACAGCTCAAGCTTTGCTTCATGTGTTTCACTTTCAGATCCATCCACTTCTGGAGCACCTTCATCTGTGATTTCACCTGGAATTATTACTTTTAAATTCACTTTGGCCTCTTCAGTTGAAATTTCTTGTTGTTTTACTACTGTAACATACTCAGGTTTCACTTCATGCTCTGCCTTGGTAGTTATTGTGACACTACTGTAAAATTCCTCCTCTTTCAATTTACATTTCTCTAGAATCCTTTCTACTTCAGACGTTTCTTCGTGTCTTTCTATAAATGCTTGTTCAGTTTCTTGCCATTGACTTTCATCTGCCAATCTATCCAGACTTTTAGCTTCTTCTGTGTGTTCCTTCATCACTGCACACTTTTCACTCATCTCTGACACTTCCTGTAGAACACTTTCGTCAGCTTCATTTCTGCCTTGAACCGTTCCTGCACTTTCCATGTGTTGAATGTCAGCCTCTTCAGGTTCTTCTTTCTTTAAGGACTGTTCAACCAACACAGTTTCTTTGCATATGACTGTAACTTCATTAGCTTCATCTTTCATTTCAGATCCAATTTTCTGCACTGACTGAATTATGACTCCAGTCACAGTTCTTTCACTAATCAGCTGTACTTCTTCTGATAGCTTCACTCTTTCTACAACTTCCTCAAGAATTTCCTGTGTTTGTTTATTTAATTCTTCTAAATTTTGCTCAGTCCCTTCTATCTCCTGCACAGGTGTAACTTCTTCTGTAGTATCTGGGGATTCAGTTAACTGTGACACTGCAGAAACCATCTCAGTCGTCTCCTCTGCAAGGGACACTTCTGTTGCTTCTTCACCACAGAAAACTTCTGTTGCCTCTTCCAGTGCTGTCAATGCTTCTGAGGTTAACTCCAGCTCACTTACTATAGTATCATCACTAATGTCCTTTCTCAACTCTGGCAAAGTTTTAGAAACCACCACTGTCTTTTCTACAACAACTTCAGTTTCAAATATCTGCTCAGTTTGTTCTTCATCATCTTTTTCCTGTTCAATGGACTCTGTCACAGTAGCAGATATCCAAGATGGTGACCTTTCTTCAATACTGGTAACTGCTCTCTCCCCCTCTACAACAGTCACAGTAACTGCATGAACCAGTCCTTCATTAAATTGCTCAATAATTAAGGTATCTTCTAATTTTTCAGCTCTCTTTTCATCTAAAGTTTCTTCCCTTATTGCCTCAGTTTGTGTTGCTTGTTGGGCCTCAATTTTCTCTTGTTCAGCTGCTTCATACTCAGATAAAGGAACAACAGCTGGAACATCAGAGTCTTCTTCATTGGTTTCTGTCATCTCTTCTCCAGCTTCCTCAACACAAGCTTGTTCTGGCTTCCCGTCTGACTTTTTCTTCCGACGACCAGGTATTAATTTTTTAAATGAAACCCATGTTTCTTCTTTTCCAGGTTCACCATCTGAAGTAGAATGTTCTATGCTGGAAACTAACACAGATTCTTCAGTTCTCTCTTCCATTTTGGTTTTGGATTTTCTTCTTGGAGTGACTAATCTTTTAAATGATTCCCAGGTTGAAACACCCTCTCCTTCAGATGGACTTCCAGCTTGTTCTGGTGAGGAACTTCCTTGTCCTTGATCACTTTCTTGGGAACTAGTTAGGATCGTGTCTGGTGCAGTTTCTTTGCTTTGGCCAACTTCATCTATTTTTTGGCCTTCTTGAGCAAGCCTCTGTCCTACTTCCTCATCAGAAGAGGAGGATTTCCTAGCTCTTTTCTTAGAGGAGCCTACACAAATTAAGGCTTCCCATGATACAGAAGTATCAACCTTTCGTTTTGGCTCCTCTGTGCTTTTTTCTAGCTTCTGCTCCTCACCATTTACTTTAGTTTCTTCCTGATTTTCAGAGACTGCACTTTCAGTAGAAGACAAGGTAGCACTCTTTGCCTTATCAATTTCTTCTTCTTTGTCACTTTCAGAAGGCCTTCTGACACGTTTCTTGGGAGTCACCATCTTTTTAAACGATGCCCAAGGAGTTACACACTCTCTTTTCCTCTCTACATCTGAAATTACTTCTTCTTCGGTTTCAGTGACCCGTGTTGCATCTATGGCTTTCTCCACAGAAGGAGGCTCTGTTGATTCTTCAGGTGAAGAGGCAGAGCTCTCTGCCTTCTGTTCTTCTGGACTTTCTGGGGAATCAGCTAAATGTTGAATTTGTTCTACTTGTTCCCCTGGCTTAGTTTCTTCTCTCTTTCCTTTATGCTTCTTTCCAGAAAGCTTCTTTAAGCCAGTTCCTGTAAAAAGTTTCTTTAAGGGGCTGCCTTGCACTTTGGCTCTTTCTTGTGATGACAACAGTTCAACCTCAGTCGTGATGCCTTCTGGAGGCTTACATGCAGCTGCATCTTCAGGGCTTGGTTCTGTTTGCTTGATGTGGTCGTCTACTACTATGCATACTGTTTCTTTGGCCTTTAGTTGTTCCTCAGTGGGTTGAATTCTTTGTAGCTCACCATCTCCTTCAACTGATTGTTCAGAAGCTGAGGAGGGCATTTGTTCTATCTCATTTGTTTTAACCTCTTTCGCCGCTGTAGTGCTAACATGAACTTCTTCCTCTGTCTCTAACTTTTCATCAAAGATTTCAGTTGCCAGTGGAGCTTTTGGTTCAGGTTTCTCAATGTTTTCACCAAACACTTCTGTTGTCATTGGAGCTACAGGTTCAGATTCTTCTTTAGATTTGCCTTTAGATTTTTCTAATTTTTCACCAAATATTTCCATGGTCGTGGGAGCTGGTAGTTCAGATTTCTCTTCAAAGTGTATTTCAGTTTTTGCTTCTAAGGATATTTTACATTCTTTCACTGGTTTTGGTTTTTCTTCAGGGGATAGGTCTACTTTTTCTTCAAAGGACATTTCAGATTCCTTGTTTACACTTTCAACGGTCCCTTGTGGAAGTGGCTGTTCAGAAGGAATAACTACTTCCTCCTTCAAACTTGCTTCTACTTGGATCTCTGTCACTTCCCTTTCTTGCTCTTCCCTTTCTTTCTCAGTTTTCTCCTTCTCATGTGCTTCTACTGGGATCTCTGCCACTTCCCTTTCTTGCTCTTCCTTTTCTTTCTCAGGAGTCTGCTGCTCATCCTCTTTAGGCTTCCTAAAACTTGTCTTTTTCCTAAACCCAGCCCAACCCTGAGTAAAGAATTTTCTTAGTGGTGATGCGGTTTCATTAACTAATCCATTTGTTGGAGACTCTGGTGACTTGCTAGGTTCTTTTTTTCCTTCTGCCTCTTCGTTTCCTTCAGCTTCCTCACTTGGGCTTTCTGCTACCTTTTCAGGAAGAGATTCATCTTTCCTTTCCTCACTCTTTGGTTCTTCTTCAATCTTTTCTGCAGGATGGGTCACTTCACTTTCTGTTGCTTCCTCCACCATTTCCAGCTTGACTTCTTTATGATCTCCAGCTCCATTTGCTGCCACTTCTGCTTCCTCTTTTTTTACAGTCAGTAGCTGAACAGGTTCAGACTTTTCAGTCTTATCTTTTTTAACAGTAAACTTGAAACCAACAAATTTAAAAACCTTTTTAAATCCAACATCATTAGACTGAGATTCACTGGGCTGTTCTAGCTCTTCTACTTTTTCTTCTTCTGATGGCAACTGTTCATTAGCTTCTTGAACATCCTTCTGTCCGTCTTCCACACGATCCTTATCGGTTGATTCTGGTGGCATGGCTTCCATATTTTCAGCTAGCTCTTCTTTTACAGTCACATTCGCAGGTTCTCTTTGTCCAACTGTAAAAAAAAAGAAAAGAAAAGAAAAGAAAAGAAAAAGAAAGTAAAAATCAGATAAAAACAAATTAGATTTACCATCTTAATTCACTAAATTATGTATTAAAATCACTCAAAAGATAATACATACTTCAACTTTTAATACAGATATGAATTTACATTTTAATGTGATCTTGTAAAATATAAATTCCAGTAATATGGTGGCACCTCTTAGGTCTGCTAATTAAGGGTTTATCAGCAGTTATTATAAACCTAGTTTCCCCCTCATTTGTAAGAGGTGAAGAAAGTCATATCTGGATTGGTCTTGTGCTTGACAGAATGCTCATTCAGAACATTCTAGGCTCACTCTCATTCTTTCTGGGCAAGCGAAGTTCAGGAGTTTAAAACAAGTTCAATACTCAGGTTGTGTTTGGGTAACAGCTGTTCACTTCAGTAATGCCTCTACTTAGAAGATACATATGACATTGGTAATTTTTTCTGAAGCAGATGCTCAACCTCCTTCCCAGTTAGGAGAAGAGCACAGCATCAAGAATGAAAGCACCAATCCCGCAAACTCACCCTGAGATCTTCAAATCAAACTGGGTTCTTTCCTTTTCCACACATCGCCAGTATTTAAATGTTCTGACGGCTAGATCTTATCCACTCACCAGTGCAACAGCTTATCAAATCAGTGAGGTTGCAGAGGTGTAAAAGAATATAGTTTGGCTTGCAGAATCAAAGCTGGTGATGATACATGAGAAGGCAAGAACCCAGTTTTAATCTCAGATCCTAGCAGCTTTATCTCTGCTTAGCTGCTTCCTGCCCCCATTAGACAGAGGAGTGCCCCAGTGAAGGCAGAGGACATCTGATTAAAAAAAAATACAATAGTGTGGGGAGGGAAGGAAAAGAGAACAAGTACACTCCATCTGGTCTATATTATGCACTCGATGTAATGCATGTCCTCTGGTGCAGTGGTGCTGATTATAGTATTGGGTGGAGGATAGCCCAGGATCTTCCTGTTCCCTACCACTCTCAGGTCCATGCGCAGGAGTGGGACTACAAGCCCCAAGGAAACTAGTCATTCCATCTCCCTCCCTGTGCAGGTATGGTAGAATGCAACGGAATGTGGCGTCTTCCGCCCTCTTATTCCCCTGCACTGCCACACAAACAAATCACAATTTAGCTCTAAATAAAAATACAAACTAAAATGTTTATTTTCCCCTCCACAAGAGATTTTCCAGAGCCTCACTTTTTGTTGTTGTTGTTGTTAATTATAAGATTTTCATCAAACATTTTAGGTTAGTTTCTACTTACAATGAACCTTTCTGCACCACATGCTGACACCTGCTTCTGTGCATGTCAGTCTCGGAGTCCCCCTTCCTGCTTTCCTACAGATCATCAAAGGGGGCAAATCTCATTACAGCTTTCCTGCTAAGAGCATTTGGCCTGTAGGTGGAGACAGTTTAGTTTATGCCTTACATAGTGTACAATCAGAATTCTAATATGCACTGTAGTCTTTCTGGATGCATGCCAGGGTTCTTGATTTATATAGTACATTATAGTTGTTTTGGCAAAATGTGCCAACGACTGTGTCCTTATTAGTATATTGCCAGTACAGTTAGCAACAACCCAAGAGAGACAGCAGTTGTGAACTTAAATGCAGTGTATGCACTCTAATGTTTAGACCATAAGATTATAATGCTACCTAATGGCCAAATGCACTTAGCAGGAAAACTAAAATGAAACTGGGGGGATGGGGGTTGGAATGTAAGTAACAGGAAAAGCTCAGAGACTCCAAAACACACACAGAAGAAATGAATGCAGGAATGCATTGCATTCCACTCACAACTACTGACTTATGACAGTTAAAATTATTGAATTCCATATAATCAACATAAGACCTTGTGCTCACCCTGCTGTTGCTAAATGCGGACAATACCAACTTACAGCTATTTTGCTTTGAAGAAACGCAAGCGCACAGAATAAGTTGCAAACAACAAATGTCAACTCTGGTCCTCCAATCAAATACAGACTGATAGATCCTTGCACCTGTGAAGAGCAACTGGCTTCACTGGAGCAGGAGTGTCACAAAGGTTTACCTGTCTGCATCCAATTGTAGGATCGGGGTTATATTGTATAAAACTCACTCAAATAATGAATCTATGAAACTTCCAACAGTTTAACCCTGAGAGAGGGCCTTGGCGCTCATATCCAAGAAGGATCAATGAATTTTGAAGGTATTTTTAAAAAGTGAACTAGCTCAGAATATTTCATAGTAGTAGCATGTTGATATTATTTGTATTTATTAAGGTAGTTCTGTAATAACTCTCATGAGATGAAAATGAAAATACTATGTAAGAGCCTTACTTTTTTTTTTTTTGAGAAGCAAGTGTGTTGTATTTATGTGAGCACACAACTATATAAAAGTTAGTCACTGGCAAAGAAAAATTAAAGCAAATATAGAAATAGTTACAAGGAATTCTATTTTTGGAAGAAGTTCATATTTTATTATCTGAATTAACTATACATGTTTGTTTTTAACTTATTTCATGACTACAGTAGGGTTGCCAATTTTGGTTGGAAGTATTCCTGGAGGTTTCATGACGACAATCTTTAATTAAATATTAAATCTTTATTTCTGGAGACTCCAGGACAATCCTGGAGGGTTGGCACCCTAGACTACAGGAAAAAAACATCCAAAACCTGGCAATAAGACCCCTATATTATCTCTGCAGTTTACTGTATACAGAAACTATAGCACTAGGCTAAAGTGAAAAATAAAAAGCACCATA
The DNA here is from genome assembly GCF_028017835.1 of Emys orbicularis. Taxonomy (NCBI): domain Eukaryota; kingdom Metazoa; phylum Chordata; order Testudines; family Emydidae; genus Emys; species Emys orbicularis. The sequence continues at coordinate 117,278,163 of NC_088685.1, read as the reverse complement.
TGAACCCATAATCCTAGAAGAACATACTAATTAAGTCAAATATGTAAGTGTTAAATCATAGCTAATCTGGTGGCTCAAGTATAATGCTCTACTATTAGGGAGACCCAAACTGAAGCCTGCTTGTAATGGGATTTAGGAAAGTGTCAGGGACATGAAGAAAGTTCTTAACCTTTAGAGAAGATTTACAGGTAAATTATAATAATCACTCCTAGGACAGTCATTGCTTCTAGCATTTGATTACTGGGAATTTTTCCAGCTGGAATTCTAAAACTGTTAACTGCCTAGAAGTGGTAGTTATACAAATTACATTCTTTATTTTTATAGTATGTTGCTTGTAGTCTGCCATTGTTTCCACACCCACATTCATTAATTTCTTAAAATAATGTGAAAGGAATAAAATGAAAAAGATATCTGAATGCTAAATGACAAAATCTGACCCTGGAGAAGGTGAGCTGAGTTATCGCATCACAACTAACCACTGCAACTAAGAAAATTATTTATCTATACTACTTGTTCTCTGAAGGTAAATTACGTGAATAGATTCCTGACTCCTGGAAACGCAAAACTTCCAGAAGTTATTTTGTGGAGATTAACTAGAAAAAATGGGCCTTGTATAGTCATTTATACTAGTGTAAAGTGGGTATAAAACAGAATCATGCTGTTTGAGTAAGTATTTTGCACGAGGGGAAATGATTATTCAAGGTGTTGGACACTAGTGTACAGCATACACAAAGAGATGCTGGCTTCAAATTTTTGAACACAATATGACTGCATTGGCATAAGTTGCAAAAATTCCACCCCCCCCCCCCCAACCCCCAAAATCCATCAAAGCCACCATAGCAACATTTAAATATCTAATGGACAGGACAGTCAGAGCACTCCCAGCTTTACTTGGAAGGGTCAAATTTGGTTTCTTGCTAGGAGATTGAGTTCACGTAATAATGCTTTAGAAAAGTATGCAGAGAAATCAGCCTAGTGGGGTAAGGAAGATATTCTAGGTAGGAAGCAGGCATTTCTCTTACTCAGCATGCCTTAATATGACCTTGAAGCTGTAAGCATGCCAAGGAGCAAAATGAGAGATGCAATTAGACCAGTGCTTCAACTGGAGACAGGGAAGTAGTAGTGACTCTGCTCTTCTTCCCACCCACTGGGGCTGCAAGTGACTCAAAGTTTCTCTTTTCCCACCCTCAAGCTCCCCTTCAGAGCTGTAACCACTCTCCCCCCCTCATTTTGCTTTTATTTTCCAACTTTTAAAACATTCTCTTTTCCAATCACCTCCTCAACTTTAAAAACTAAATTAAATTCAAATTCTGAAGATAGCTTAATTTCTCCACCTTTACAGCAAATGTCAGTTTGCTGGACTTGGTATGAGGGGTAGTTCTGGCTCGTCACTACTGTCAGAGAGAGTCAAGACGAAAACTGGTAAGTCTCATGGTTGTCCCAGATATCACTCAAGCTTGGAGATATAGCAGAAGAGCTGGGACTGCCTTGAAACCCTGGACGCATGGTCAGTAGCATGTACCTCTTCCTGCTCCTCTCAGATATCATCCCAATAATACCTACTTCCTCTCCCCACTTCTACACCATCAGCTACATACTCCTGCTGCTGCAGTAGGGTGAAAGAAGAAAGTGTTGGTAGACAATTATTAGAAGTTTGCCATCCCTGACAACAACAACAACAACAACAACAACATCAATCCCCAAGTCAAAATTAATTTTCTTGAGGTTAGCATGACGCTGCACTGGTGTCAAATGGAACAAAAACTGGTTAGATCACTCCTGATCCAGAGGCTGTATGCTGAAGATCTGTTAGAGAAGGTTTGAAAAATTTACCAGACACCTATTACTCTGAGAACTCTCTCTGTTAATCAGAGGTAGATGCTAAATTCAAGTACAATGGAAGGGAGAAGTTTCACTGCAAGATCCAGGGGCTACAGATGTGAGGCAGCCAGCACACTGCTATTGGGAAGTGAAAGGGGCTTGTATTTCTATTAGACTATTGTCCCTGAACCCTGCTAGATGGTCATCATATTTCAGACCTGCATTTGGCTAAACAAAGATCTTGTAAAATTTGAAAATCCACTTCTGCTTAGCTCCTGGGAAAATTTTTCTGTCCCTTCCCCTCTCTAGTCTCTCCTGGCTTGTATGAAAGTGACTGAAAGGTGGGGGAGGAGGAAGCGCACCATTACTCTACTGCTCCCTTCCCTGGTATGATGATGTGGCTAAGTGAGGGGCATACAGGAGTCACAGTGGAGTTGCCATCCTCATTTCACAACCAAACTTACCATTAAAAATAAATAAATAAATAAAACAAAACAAGTAAGGCCTCCTTTCTCACACCCTCAGCTTCGAAGAGGCAAATGGAACACTACTACTTAGACTAGAAGAAACAACCCCGTAAAACAGTCCAAACAACTCCCCCCCACACCCCCCATTTAGAGAAAAGGCTTGAAAAATCCAAGGGCAGGTCTACACTGACAACGCTGCAGCGGTGCAGCTGTGCCACTGTAGTGCTTCAGTGAAGATGCTACTATTCTCCCGTCTGCAGAGTTAATCCACCTCTGCAAGAGGCGGTAGCTATGTTGACAGGAGTCAACACAGTAGCTGTCTACAGCGGGGTGTTAGGTCGGTTTAACTGCATTGCTCAAGGGTGTAGCTTTTTCACACCCCTGAGCAACGTAGTTATAATGATGCACATTTATAGTGTCGAACTGGCCTAAGTAGATGAAGATTTTATCTGATGGAAGTTGAACCACAACAGTAATGGGTTTTCACTAGACCATTACCACATGCTCCTTCTTACTATCTTAAAGAACAGATCTAGTGTCCTCCAACCAGAAATCAGTTTATCCTTAATTTACCAATTTTAAATCTCTACTGTACTAAATTCACAGATATCTGATCGGTTGAATGTTATAACCACAACATTTATCAATTTACTGTATGCAATTTCGTTAGTTTCTACAGATCCACTTGATATATATGGGTCCTAAATATTACTAAAAATATTGCAGCTCTCTCTGCCAGGTTGCACTATTAAATATATTGTCTTAGTCAGGGAACACTATTGCTAATCTCTGACTAATAAATTTAAATGTCAGCTAAATTGGAAGTAGAATATCTGCAAATATATTGGTTTTATTGGGAAAGAAAGAAAATATGCTCTAACTTGTTTTCATTTTGAAAAAAATTAAAGCCACAATATATTAAAAAAAAAAAAACCCTCTCTTCATAATCTACAACAGGGATCGGCAACCTTTGGCACGCGGTGAGCCCCATGGTGGGCCAGGCTGGTTTGTTCACCTGCCGCGTCCGCAGGTTCGGCGGATCGCGGCTCCCACTGGCCGTGGTTCGCTGTCCCAGGCCAGCGTGGGCTGTGGGAAGCGGTGGCCAGCACATCCCTCGGGCCGCACTGCTTCCCACAGCCCTCATTGGCCTGGAGCGGCGAACTGCAGCCAGTGTGAGCCGCGATCGGCCGAACTTGCGGACGCTTACCCTGGTGGGCCAAAGGTTGCCGATCCCTGATCTAGAATCTTCTAACAACTGTATCATCCATAACTGTGTCAGCAGTTTTGTTTTGCATTATATTAAACTCATTTCCTGAGCAGAAAAACCTGTAGCAAAGTGATAATCAATGGCCAGTCCCTCAATGCACATGTCTTCAATCTCCAGCTAGCCCCAGAATAAACTATTATACATACACAGACTTTCAGAAACTACTAAATTTACACTCATCTGCAATGCAGCACCTTACCTTGCCAACTAGCTTGGTGATTCAAAGTTGTACAGCTTCCAATATATTAACTTTGGGAAGTAAAGTGACTGGATCTAGAAATTACTTAATATCCTTTATTAAGATCATGTAATTCTACCAATTTGTCAGAATCCTGTTAATTAATATTAAGTATCTTGTGTATTTAGATGAATACTTTTGGATTATATAACAAATCTGACATTGAGAGCAGAGGAGAAAATTTTTTGGGGGGTGGGGGGGGGAGAAATGTTTTCCTCCCTCCCCAACACCTTGTTTTGGGAATTCAGTGCTGGTGACAGGTGATGACTTGACATCCCCGAAAGTCCTTTATTTATTCACAGGTCAGGCACAATAAGCATGGTCAATAGCAATGCAAGCTAGCCTTGTTACTGTGCTATAACCCACACATGCAGGAACCACTTCTCAGAGTGAGAGGTTTGTTTAGCACTTCCACTTCCATCCATTAAATCCTTCGTCTTTGATGTTGCCAAATAGCGCCAAATGTTACAGTGATTGTGGTCATATAGAAGTCTGTTCTCTAGAAGTAAGATTGAGACCACCACACTCATTTCACATAGGCTATCAAACAGCCATCAAATGGCAGCAGCTTTTGGTCACCACCAACCTGGGCTAGATTTGAAAGCCAAGAAATTTTATTCTGAGATTCTTTCTATGACCAATGGAAGTAATTTTCTTAAAAGTTTATTATGCCATCAGTGGAGGAAGGGATTTCACTTGTGTTATCATTAGCATTTACAGGAATTACATACCTGCATGAACTACCATGCATTGACAAAGAAAGAGAGAATCCTATACTTATATGCAAGTTTTGCAATATTCAGTAAAATGAAAGGGTCACCCAGTGCTTAATTTGTAATGAAATAGGTGCTGGGCTCAAGCAGTTAGGTGCCGGGGCTATGAACTGCCAAGCCTAGAGATGCCAAGGCTCAGCCCTGGCAATTCCCGGCACAAAATTAAGCACTGGGGTCACCCAATGAAATTATAGGCATCAGGTTTAAAACGAACATTAAAAAAAAAAAAAAGTACTTCTTCACACAACCCACGGTCAACCTGTGGAACTCATTGCCAGAGGATGCTGTAAAGGCCAAAAGTATAACAGGGTTTAAATAAGAATCAGGTAAGTTCATGGAAGATAGGTCCATCAATGGCTATTAGCCAAAATGGTCAGGGATGCAACCCCATGTTCTGGGTGTCCCTAAACCTCTGACTGCTAGAAGCTGGGACTGGATGACAGGGAATGGGGATCACTCAATAAATTGCCCTGTTCTGTTCACTCCCCCTGAAGCATCTGGCACTGGCCATTGTCAAAAGACAGAATACTGAGCCAGATAGACCGTTGGTCTGACTCAGTATGGTCGTTCTTATTTCTTATGTTAAATCAATGCAAATTCTAGTTTTCTTAAAAAACTAGACAAAAAAACACCCACCCCCAACAAATACTTAAAGAGTTTAGACAATCTGCTTTCTTGAGACCACTGCACGACCTATCTGCATCTCTCTCCTTCCCCTTGCTCCCCTCACCCATAAATTTGAGACATGACCATAGGCCAAGAACCTATGCTATAAGCAGAGGCCACAACAGATATGCCTCCCTAGAGCTGAGCCTAACCCTCTGTTAGACCAAAACCACCTAAACCCACTCTCCCTCCCAGTAAAGGCAGACTCCCATTTCCATTCCTCTATTTCCCTCCCCCCACCTTTAATGATGACAAGTAGGTGGTGCTGGTCCTGGTTTGGATGCATCTAGAGAATTGCTATGATGTTGTTTTGAGGATGGAGCCAGTCTCCTTTGCTGTTGTCTCTTGAGGGCACAAAAGAGCTGAGTGCCACCTACACAGACTGGTTGATCATTTGCACTTCTTGCCTAGCAACAAATTAAACCAAGTCATCTAAAATACAGGTGATTTACCAGACACGATAGATGTTTACCAGACAGGTAATACATTCAGCATCCCAAGCACCCTGGACTAAACTCCTCACTGAAAACAATCCCTTCCAGTAGAAGTTGTGGACCAAATCTCTATGGCAGTGGTTCCCAAACTTTAACAACCTGTGAACCCCTTTCACTAAAAATGTCAAGTCTCACGAATCCCCTCCTAAAAATGAGTATTTCCAGGGATTTTCTCCTTTACCGGAGTATAAATTATAAAAGCCGTGATCTTGGAAATATAAAATGTGTTTTTATGACATGCTTATTACACACTATTATTAATTATTATTTATCATTACAGTATTTTTATTACATTATGAAAATGGCAACACTCTTCCAAGATCTCACTTTCGTAGCTTGTATCACTTTGAATAAGCCTGTTATAAGACCAGGCTCCTACGTTTCATCAAGGAGTATCAGATGTGAAACAGCATCAGAGACTCAAAGAGTTCCTCCTACACAAGCATTCAGGTCTTAAGCAGTCCAGGCAAACAACGCACGTTACAACAAAGCTTAAACTAGTTCTTCATAATAATTTTAAAAACAATACTAGCTGCTTATTTATTTTAAAAACAGCAGAAAATATCCACCTCCCTTTTCATTTCTTATAAGGAGTTTTGAAGTTTAAATCTCCTCAGTGTGATAGATATGCTTGCTTTGATCCTCTTAGCTCTTGGAAGTCCAGAGGCTCCAGGCTGCTGGCCCCGTGCTGTCCCTATGGACAGCTCTGTCCGCCATTAGGGAATTTTTTCCCAAGAACCCCCTATAACACTTCGTGAACCCCCAGGGGTTCACAAACCCCAGTTTGGGAACCACTGCTCTATGGCATTGTCTTCACTATGGATTGATTCATTGGGACTCTGAAACAACCTTGGGCAAAAACTTGGGATGAGGTCCAAGAGTTACCCTGTCCTTATGAAACTGTATAAAGAAGACCTGTCCTGAGGACCTGAATCTCCTCTACCCTTTCAGCTGATGTAATGGCTACCAGAAAGGCAGTGTTCATTGATAAGTGGTACGGACTCAAACGGAAGATCCAGCAACCAATAGTGGTGTCCCAAGAGGAAGGGAGCTCCTCAATGGGGAGAAAAAACATAAATGGGGTCATTCAGGAATCTTGCAACTGTAGGGTGAGAAAACAGGGTGGATTGAGGGGCGATGTGCAGATATTGCTGCTCATGGATCCTTATGGAACTGTTGGGAATTCCAGATTATTTCAGTCCTAGAAAACAGTCCAATACTCCTAAAATAGGTGATGTTAAGGGAGAAATCTGGTACTGAGATGTCCAAATAAGAAACCTCTTCTTTAGCTTTATAACTAAGTCTGGTTGAAGGTTTCCTGCGCTGGAGCAGAATGATCTGAACCTTAGCTGAACAGCTTTTCTTTCAGTGAAACAAAGCTGCAGCTGGGTGCAGGATCTGATCATTGCTCTGCAGAGCCAGTAGGGAGATGGGGGTGGCTGTGTTGAAAGATTCATCACATCAGAGTACCAGAACTGGGTTAATACCAGAGTATTCATCACATCAGAGTACCAGAATTGGGTGAATACCAGAGTATTCATCACATCAGAGTACCAGAACTGACTGGCCCATGCTGGGACTATCATAATCATCAGTCCTACATCTTGCCTTAGTTTCCTCAATACCATTGGTATCACAGGAATCACTGAAAAGGCATACATACGTCCCAGTATCCAGGGATGATCTAGGCCTAAACTCACTCTGGAACAAAACATCTCACACTTATTGTTTGGGTCAGTGGCAAACAAGTCTATTTCTGGGAATCCCCTGCCACTGGAAAGGTTTTAAGAGGTTTATAAGCCTTGGAATAAATAAAGTCATGTGGCTAGTGACATCACTTTTCCAGATGCTAGGGACAATGACCTGCGCCTGGGCTCATCTTCAGGTGCTCCTTTTAGACATCAATACCAATGTTGTGACAGACATTGCCTATAGGTGGATGTGGCCCGGGAACTGAGTGGTATCACGGCAAACTGGGACACTACCGAAGACTGACTCAGTATCTGAGGACTGACTGTAGCTCTCAGAGCCTGAGGAGGCCTGCATTGATTAATCTAGGACGAATTTTCAGATATGTTTCCCTCACACTCTATTTGGAGAAAGAAAGACAGATGGAACACTGCCCCAGGATATCTCCAAGACAAAGCAAGCACCAGATATGCCCATCATTAATGGGCATCAAAGCATCACATGAAGGATAGGTATTAAATCCCAGCGAAACCCTGTAAGAGAGGGGTGTGGGGGTCTAGAACAACAGAAATTTTATATTACATATAAAAACAGATAAAAAAGAAAGCTACACTAAATATTATATACAAGGCTAAGGGGAAAAAATTGCAGTGTGCAAAGTAAGTGGACATTGCAGGAATTCTGTCTTGCCACTACAGTGGTAAGTAACAGAGATAGTTGGGTCCACTCTGCCATTTATGCATGTGTGTAAGGGGGTGCATCAGGATACCTGGGGCACAGGTGTGACCAATGGACACTGTTGGCCAAAAGAATTTGACCTCCCAAATCCGTGTGTACAATTACTCCTTCCTCATTATTCTGAGACTTTGTCCAATATTTATAGTCTGGATCTGACTTGGATATTTCTCCTTCATGGTTTTTTTTTTTCCTTTCTGAAATTGATACATCACTGAGTCCTGGTCTACAAACTTATGGTGGTATAACTAAAATCCACAGTCCTGAGTGATGTAGCTATTTATACCCACCTAACCCCTGGTGTAGACAGTGCTAGGTCGATGGGCGTCGACATAGCTACTGCATCTCTGGGAGGTGGAGTACCTACGCTGATGGGAGAACCCCCTTCATCTGTGAGTGGAAGACAACTCTGCAGGAAATCAAGAGCTTTTTTTGGGGGGGAGAAAAAGTATCTTCAAAAGGAATGAATATGGCTGCTGGTAATTTTTCAGCTGCCACTTCCCTACCTTAACATTTGAGCTCTTCCCTGCCAAAGCAGAAGCAAAGTAATTATGCATGCATACAAAAATGCCACAGTTTAAAGTAGCTAAGTATCAGAATACATATTTCCACACTGAAAACTTTGCCAGCATGCTTCATGACAGGACTCAGACTGCAGAATTGAAACACCAGACAATTACCACATTACTGAAAAGAACCGCAGATGGCAGTACAGCAACATTTTTACAGCTATCACTATAGTTTATCAGGCACACATGTCTGCCTCTCTTGAAGTTCATGGTATACAAAAATAGGTAATATCAAGATTTAAGTATCATTAATGGTTTGTGAAATTACATTAGCCCTAAGTTAATATACTTAGGCTTTGTTTGTTTCTTTGAGATGCAGGGGAAGATCCTTGAGCAATGAATCTGAAATGACAGATAACGATATTGTATACAAGAGGACATTAAGGGTGAAATCCTGGCCCCATTTAAATCAATGAGACTTGACGTCAATTATTCTACCAGACCCCTGATATTGTGTAAGAGGTGAAACTAAGAAAGGATGAGAATGTGCATTCCTTCGCTCTGTAGATCTGACTGGAATGCTAAGAATACACAAAGAAAAATAGATCAAAGTCAAATGGCCACAACTTTGGGACAAGTATTACTCTTCACCAGACATTTGGATAAATGCAGTAATTCTGCAACAGGGCACAAAGGGTAAAATTTTCAAAACTGCCTAAGTCACACTTTCAGAAGTGACTTACGCTTCTATGTCCCTCTGGAAGAGACTGCATCTTTGTGCATGAACAGTGCATCGTGGATATGATTGGAATACAAACAAACCTAAAAATACATCTACGAGATTCCCAAGTAACGAACTAGGGAGAAAAAGGTAGTATTCATATCCACATTTAATAGCCCAATGACAGACAACTGCTTATTCAACAACTGGAATCTCTAATGGTAATTGTATTTATCTGACAAGTAAAAATCTTCCTTTTAATTATTAACACACAGGACTGTACAACCTCAGTTGTACAGTCTAACATCCAGTAACATCCTTGCCCCCATGAAATTTTAAGTCGTTAAAAGTTCAAACTGAGTAATTTGCAAGGGCAGGAATTGGGATAAAACACTTCTAAAAGAATCTGGGATTACTCTCCCTTTGGGAATGTATGTCTTTTGTAGACTTCAGTGCATTCCACAAGCAAAAATATTTATCTAGAGAATCCTAGGTAGGAAGGGCTTAGCAATGGTCTCAGAGCAATTAACTTTACCAGACACAGGTAACTCACTCTCTCTCTCTAACCCCCGGTGAAAAAAAATGAGTATCGTGAATAAGTGATTTATTGATTTTTTTCTGGGTTTTTAAATCTTAAAAATTAAAGCCATACGATTCACATGCTGAGAGGAAACAAGAAAGAAACCCAAACAATCTATGAAAATCGTTCTTTCATTCATTCTTTGCCCTAGAAAGCATACTTCAATTAAGTCATTTCCACAAAACTATAGTTTAATGGGAAGCTTGTCACAAAGTATGAGTGGAATTTCCCAAAGGGAAAAGGGTTGGGCTCTTCAAATACGAGGCATGTATCAGATATTTGAAAAATGATTAGTAAAATGAGGGGAAAGCAACCTGTGACAACAGAAGTCATTTAATATTGCTATAGTTTAAGATCTAACAGTGTTTCTATGATTAAAAACCTCAATTTCAGGTGGCAAGCAGCAAAATTGTGGGGGGGCGGGGTCAGAGAGAGTCAGGTCTTTCTCCTCCTTTCAGCAGGAGCCTCTCCTGCTCTTCCGCCCCGCTGCGCCACCGACTGGACTTTTAACAGCCCAGCAGCCAGCAATGCTGCCTGGATCCGCCTGGGTCCCTTTTCGACCAGACGTGGAAAACCGGACCTCTGGCAAACCTAGCTGGCCCTTAGTCAATTGACTAAGGGCATGGAGCAAAGGTTGTGGGGCGGGGGGGGGGGGGGGGGAGAGGAATTGCTCTGTAGATGTATACTGCTGGCATCTGAGCTCTGGGACTCTCCGAGGCTGGAGCTTGAGCTAGCCTGAGCCCAAACATCTATACAGCAGTTTTTAGCCTAGCAGCCTGATCCCTGTATGCCTAACTCAGCTGACCTGGGCCAGCCATGACCATGCCATGGGTCTTTTATTCCTGTGTAGGTGTACCCAAAGAGGTCAGAAAGCCTCATGCTCTCTCCATCAACCTCTCCAATCTGCAATGCTTGAAGCAACATGCTTGTCCTTTCTCAGACTGAAACCCTGCCTCTCCTTGATGATTTGCAGATCGAAGGAGGAATCAGTAAAGGACCGAGGGCATGTTGGGAATGCAGATTGGTACTGGAGGTGCCAGAGGCAGGAGGGGCCAGCAGGAACAAGGATAATAAGTATAGTGATGACTCATTCTAGGCAAGAATCTTGAGATAGACTAGCCTCCTAGAAGCTAGAAACTGTCCCTCAAGGCACAAGGCCTCCTAATGGCTCTCCTTAACCCTTGCGAAGTGTTGAACCCTAAGAATTAACTATTGTCTCAAAGGGTTAAATTGGTTCTTTAGTTTTGAAAAACTAGAGGTGCAGAAAATATATACAAGTTTACCAGTTTGGGTTCCTTTTTAGTATTCTTAAAACCCAAATACACAGTTTAATTTCAGTTTAACAAGCAACTGGACCAGAATGGGAACTAATCAGTTGCTTTTTCTGTTTTAAAGATCGAGTGCTGAGTCTGACAGATGCAGGACTGCTGTTCATAAAGACATTGCTTTATATGTATGGTAATCACTTATAAAGTGTTTTTACTTCTAATTTTTTAGTACTATTGTTCATAGCATGCTAAGACAATAATGTCTGTAAAATGCTTTGAAGATAAAAATAGAGCTGTATATTTATTATGAAAGCTACAGATATGTAGTAAGAATTAATGAATACAATTTCTAAATGTAGTTTGTGGGCTATGTAGTAAGCTTTTTAAAATTGCTAAAGTAATTTTATAATAATTAGAGTTTTCAAGGCCATTTGGATTAAATACCTACCCCTCATTTCAATACTTCATTAAATGAAAGTTAGAAGAAAATGATGAGTACAAAAAGTGTACATTCAAATAACTTCCATCCTTTAATAATAATAAAAATAATAATAATAATAAAAAAAAAGTAAGTCAAATATTTAGGATGAGGGCTGAAACTGTCTTTACAGCAAACACCCCATATACCACACATGTACAACGTGCTGCTGGAGTGACAAGACATGGGTCATAAGAACATGGGTCATCTCACACAATGCATCAGCTCAGTACTTACCCAGAATGGTTCCGCTCTTTACTGCTCTTGTGCCTAAATCAACCGGTAAGTGTTTTTAATTGAATGCTATAGTCTGACCTCTAATAAAACTGCAAGGGCACTGTAGTGTTTTTATGTGGGCTTTAAGGAGCAAGGATGCTTGATTTTACAAACTTTTATGGTAGCTAGGTGTCCAGAGGATAAGAATTTATTTTCAGTTATATGTTGCTGCTAAAGTATTGATACAATTATTAAGATTTTCATACATATTTCAGTCATTTCCTATCTCATTAAAATCCAATGAACAACATAGAGAATTAATAACCTTTTTTGCATTTATCTTCTATTAAGTTAGCAGATACTGTTGGCAGCTTTTCTTAATTCGTCCTACCATCTCCCTTCCCTTTAGGGGTGAGAATGTATTCCATTTATAGTATTTGGAAGAGAGAAAAAAAATCTCAGGCTGCAACAGTTAAATCTGCAGCATTTCATGTTCTCGCAGTCAACCATGTCAACATCTGGAGCTGGTTGAGTTTTCTCCCCCTAGGATTTGTAGCACAGCCCTGGATTTTTTCCATAAATTCCCTACATTCTAAATCCATCAGATATATGTCAGACACACCCAACACCCCTCTTCCAAACTCCACTAGTCATTGAAAGACTCCAAACAAGGTTTTTTGGTCTTAGTTTATTAAATGTTTAAATATTAAGGGCCAAATTCTGCTCTTGGTCATATATTGTGATTACTGGGGTTACATGAGTGTAAATTAAAGTCTCTGGCTTAAACCCAAGGCATAAAGGATATTAACAGTATTTTGCCTCCATTGTGCCTAGAGTTACAACACATGTGACATGTAAAAACCACCCACTGTTCTGACACTCACACAACAGCCAAACACAACAGGGCAATTTTAAGAATGAATTTGGATGGACAGATTTCCTTGCTTCTGATAGTTTAATTCACACCTTTTATTATTTACATGTATTTGTTGGACTTGTTTAGCTTTTATTATTAATAGAAGCATGAAAAGAAAATTATGAAAGGAGTCCAAAGTTTATAAGTCTTGGTAAAAGCAATAACTCTTGATGGTCTATCATGTCAAAAATATACTTTAAAAAGATGTTTACTTTGCAAAGATTTGTTTGATAGGGTAGCTATTTGGAGATATTAGTCAATTTGACTTTTTCTAGCAAGCAAAAGACAAGCTGTGGATTTCAATTTTCATTATGGAAAATTAGAATTAGACATTGTTTTATAACCCCAGGTGTGGGATTTTTTTGGACCTCAGATTTGAGGGTATAGCTTTTAATAATAAATCAGATGATCAGTCAGTTAGCCTTACTAATCAAATAACTTAAAGGAAAGATTTTAGACATGACTTTTTCAAGAGCTATATTAAATTTTAAACTGAAGAGTTTAATGTACTGCAGTCTGGAGCATTGCTGATTTGTGACAAGGTATTTTGCAAGTCTTTTCTCTCCTTGCTGACCTTCCAATGGCTATATTTACATCTACACCCTCAAATTACAAATACCTCCTTTTAAAGTCTATACTACATCATTCACCATTCTATCCACTCACCTATTTTTGAGCACAGATTTACCTTGCCTAATTGTGGGGAGGGGTTTCGTTGTAGATAGCAGTAATTAGCATTTAAAGGAGATTTACACACTGGATTTCACAATGAATACTTGTAATCCATGACCTTTCCAGTGATTTATTTCAGAGATTTAAATACAAATTCACAGTTGACTCCACCTTGGATGCTCCTAGTAGTGTTTAACAAATTGGTAGTCAAGCAGTTGAATGTTGTAATCCCACATTTTTTTTTTTTTATTTACATAAAGGAAATAAAGGAGGAGGGGGGGGGGTCATAAGTCAATTACCATTTTGTTTCTCTGTGAAAAAGCACAAGCATGGTCCTGATGAAGGTACACCTCTACCTCGATATAACGCTGTGCTGTCCTGTCCTGTCCTTGGGAGCCAAAAAAATCTTACCGCGTTATAGGTGAAACTGCGTTATATCGAACTTGCTTTGATCCACCAGAGTGTGCACCCCCGCACCCCCCCCCCCCCAGCACTGCTTTACCGCATTATATCCGAATGCTTGTTATATCGGGTCACATTATATCGGGGTAGAGGTGTAATTAAATTTATATTAACTTAAAAGAAAGCACAAGCATTACTAATGTTATGGTATTGCCTTCCATCAAACACCTTATTTTCAGACATTTATGATATAGCTGTAAAAGTCTGCTCCAGACTGAGGTCTGACTTATGAAATTCCTGCCATGGGGTACTGTATTTTACCAATTTAACATCTTATTTATATTTTTATCTAAATATTTCTAAAACACATTTAAGTTGTTTTGATGCTCTTTAAGTTCACTAACAATTTTTCAGTTACTGTATTTAGAGATTCTTTGCTAAATGAATTTCTCACAACCATTCTGCTTTCAAGTCATCCGAGCTACTATGCAGATTAACCAAACCAACATGCTACAAATAATTATGACATCTGGGTTTTAAGCTTGGCTACTCTCCTCATGTTCAGAGGTATTTAAAAAAAAAAATTCTTAGTTTCCCCAATATGACATATAGTTATAACACTACTACTCAGATATTTGAAAAAATACCTGATGCATTAGGGACAAACAAGAGTTTAAAGTTATATATCATAGTATTTACTTAAGAGTGTTGTTATAAATGTAAATCAGGATGTTTCTGGAATGTAACAATGAATAATGCCAATTCACAATGAGAACCAGACTGAAAGTTCTCCTTCTCAGGACATCTTAATGAAGGATAAATTTTAGCATTACTTGCTAACTGCACAAGAGATTTACATGGATTTACATTAATTTACACTAATGTGAGCTCACATATTCCTTCTTACAAAAAAAAAAAAAGTGTAGACCTCTACATTCAGATGGTAACTAGTCCTATGAGCAAGTTTAAATGCTTGCAAAATGTAGTTCAAATGCAATCATTCTACAATTTACCCAAGTCAGTTTGGTAGTTCATTATCTTTTTCTTTCTTTCATCATTCTTGTGACCCTATAAAAAAGTTTCCTCAAAAATAAATAATACATAAATTAGCCTTTAATTACTAGCAATAAAAGAAAAGAGCCCTTGAGGATAGACTCAGCATGCAATAAGCTCATTAAGCATCTAGTTTAATGAAAACCCCATTGTAAACAACAGCACCAAGTAAAGCTTGGGCCAGAGAACCCCCCTTCTTTCCCCCAACCCTGCCAGCTGTTACAGACCACATACCATCCTCCCCCAGGCTCAAATTCTCCCACAGCTAGACTTTTGGAGGTTTTATCCTCAGTAGAAATGCTGTACCATTGATAAAACAATTCAAACATGAAAAGCCAGGACTCAGGTATTTGTCATGTCCATTTACTAGCTCAAGTAAATGCCATGAGGGAGAATGAATAGTTGTTCAAAGAGTTAAGATAGGAACAGATTATAAAAATTTCTTTAGTAATCAGCTGAAGGCAAAATTCATAGAGACCGCAAGCAAGTAAGTCGACAGGAAGTAATAAAATTTTGTTTTGCTCATACTCTGGCTAAACTTCTGATCACTTTAATTTTCACAAGAAGGGACTATCTGCACAAACAACTCTGTGAAGAGGTGTTTTCAAAATCCCCAGAGTTTTTAAACTGTAGTAGTACCTTTCATTAAAGCCAAACAAACAATTTGTAGTATTTTCCTGACACACCCACAAAAATGTTGATCTCTTTAAGATGTAGTTTAAAATACAAATTGTTTAACGGCTAGGGAGTGACAGTTCCATTCTTCACACTACTCTTAGTCAAACACTTCATTTTCAATAGCTATTACTGTCATAAAGACAAACAATTGAGCAAGGAATGTACTTTTTTAATTAAAGTGAGTGAATGGTGATCATTTGACTTCCAGAAGTTAAAAAAAATGAAATTATGGAGTTTTTTAAAAAGTTTATTTTTTAAAAGTCCTTATACTGCACTTAACTGTATGAATGTGGAACAAATACTAGACTGCATAAAACATGTAAAGTCTAAACATCCAAGTTTTCTGGGAAACAAATGCCTGAGGGAACACATCAAAAGCAACAAACTTTTTTCAAAACAGTGTTATCTACCTGACGTATGGGAAAATAGCTGATATAACAAAACTGGTCATTCATAATAAAGTTCAATGTAAAACAAAGTTTTAACAAGTTCATTAAATTCTTCAGAGTTCAAGGTTGCAAGAAGTACATTAGAATGCCTTCTAAGAAACCCTGAATGCTACTATTAAGTACTAATCTACATACACAAGGAAAACCTCTAGTGATTGAACTCAAATGTATAGAGAAATTAATGTAGGTTTCTTTTTTGTAAGCTACTCTCAAACAGCAATTTTTATTTTGCCATTTTAAATTAAACACTATCAAGCAACAAAGATACATTAATGTTTTTGTAGGGTCTAAATTATATCCCCTTCCATACATCTGTTTCAATTCCATTTAACTAATTTGAGTCTGAAGGATAATAATTTTGTATTACATTATCTCTTGATTCGTACTTATCAACAGAATCAAGGCAGTCATGGCTAGTTTTTCTTTTGCACTTACTTATCCTTTAATTCAGCTGCTAGTTTATTTTCTGCTACTCCAACATAAGTCATTATTTCTCTGAAACCCAGGAGCCTATCAATTGTTCTTGTATTACAAATTCTATATCACATGTCCTATTAAAAGTGACAAGAAATTCCAACATATATACTCTAAACTTGACAATGGTTCTTATTCAGATAAAATCTTTAAGCCAACTTCTTTAAAGTGTGTCCCCCTTCTGCTCCCCCGCCCCGCACGCTACCGGGAAAGTTTTAAGAAATAAAACAATGTTTGTGAAAGTTAAAGGAGCACTCCTGTGTGCACAGGACACTCTCTGCCACACCCTAGACTCTGAGCCATCCCTGTAGGCAGTAAAAAAAAAAAAAAAACCCAAAACACTTGCAGCATAAAATCACCTGGATGGCACAAACCACACAAAAAGAACAGGAGCCAATAATCAATATAGTCAACACATACAGTTTAGCAACACCACTTCCTCCTACCTGTAATCGTTATGGTCCCCAGCATTTTTAAAACAACTCTGATGACAAATTTTCTCCCCAGAGTATGATGCTCCCTTATTTCTGTGAAGACACAGCAAAACAGCCTCTTGCATTAACTAGAGCACACGGAATCCTTCCTCCACTGCCTATGAGGAAAGCAAACTGAAGTCGCGTTGCAACAGTCCCTCTTACTTGATAGACAGTCCTTTGTGGTCCATTCGGTTCTCAGCTGTTCGCTTTAGGACTAGAAGCAACTGACTGGGGTGGGCAGACCATGTGGTTCGTTTTAAGGAAAACCCCTCCCCTTGCCCACTCCAGTTCCTGTTGTTGGCAAGCAGCCCGGCCCCTCACGTGGAGACCTGGGAATTGTTTAAAGACTGCTGAAATACACCTTAACTACTTTGTTCCCAATATTTTACTACTTTTAAATCTTTATGTCAGAGAAAACTTTTTAAAAACAAAAAAAATGTGAGGGAATTCCAGAAGTCTGCTACACTAGTTTCCTCTAGTCCTCTCTCTCCAGCCCAAATATCAAGGCAGTGTTTAAAATGTGGATACTATTTTGAATTGGGTTACTTAAGAATGACTTCTCAATTTAAAGAAAAATGGTGCAAAGGGAAAAAACAACCCCAAAACACTTCCTCCACTTTCAGGCTGTTTTCCTCACTACAACCTGCCTGCCTAGGTATCTGGGAAAAAGACCGCTAGACGGGACACATCTACTACAGATTTGCTATAAAGTCTGTTACCCATTTTCTTAGCAGAAGAAATATATTTTAAAAAACCTCTCAAGTATCTTGAACACAAAAACAGTCTCTGATCTCTCCCCTACCTCCCAAGTCCTGTTTAAAAGCCAAGTACATCTTACTGTTAAGTATATTAGAAACATAGTTTTGTATTGCTAGTATCTATGATGCTGTTTTCTTCCCTCCCATGTGGTTAAAAGGCACAGAGGAGACTTTTTACTTGGAAATCTCTACACAAAATGTAAAATTTACCCCAAATTGTCCTGTCAAGAAGGGTAGTTGCATGCCCAAATCTGATGATTTTCCTGGGATCTATATGGATCCTCGTGATCCATGAGAAGCCAGGGCCATCCATGCAGAGGCCCTCTCTTGCCACAATAGCTCTAACCCCCAGCACCAAACACCCTCTACCCTTAACTACAACCTACCCTCTATGCCCCCACTTCCAGAAACTCCCAGCTGGCCATGGCAAATCCTGAAGATACATGGGGCAATAAAAAAAATTAATACAGCATGGAGCCCATATGTCTCAAGGTGCCAAGACCTAAATGTAAACTCCCTGTGCAAAAAAGATCCAAAAATAAAGGACAGAAAAAAATAATCCAGCAGAAACCTTGTAACACCACTGGGATTCATTCATCTACTCTAAAGAACCTTCTCCTTCCTATAACCTCAGTTTCATGGTTCTTTATTTCTCATTTTAAATAATTTCCAACAATAAAAGCAAGGAGACATCAGATTTGTGTGGAATGTAGGGAACTTTAGAGCAAATGAGTGATGTTCCTCAAATTGAGGGACATTTGAGAGGTATTGCTAGGGCCCTGCTTCCACCCCTTCTCTTTACATATGCCCCAGGCCACACAGAGAACCCTCTACGTGGTCCAGAGAGGGCAGGCATGCTGATGATCAACATTTCAGAAATGAAGTTTTTTTACTTGAGAAACGGGCTTCCCAATAGTTGGCTCTGCAGCTGTTTTTAAAATGGTGCCATTAGTAGCAATAGTTTTCACTTTGTGTGGGGGTTTTTTATTTCCTCTCAGTACCTTTCATAACCCCACTCCTCTTCCTCCCTTCTAAAGAGCAATTCTCTGGATGTCTTTGGATTACGTTTGTTCTCCCCTTTAATACAGATTTTATTACCAACTAGGCCCAATCCTATTTCTCTTGACTTCAGTAGGAGCCTAATTAGGTCCAAATAATGGAACACCACTAGCACAAGCAGAAGAGTAGAAATTATAAGGGAATTTGTAGGATTTATAAGCCAAGCTGCTCAAATACAATCTTCATGCTGCCGGTTTCCAGCAAGGAAAAGGCTGACCAATTTGGTCTCCAATTTTGGTTCTGAGAGGAAGTTCCAGTCTGTTGTTCATCATGCATTTTAGTGTCATAAATTTCATATTTTTTAAATGCTTGGTTTTCAAAGTTTCTGTGCATCCACAACTCCAAATGAAATAAATTAAAGTTGCTGGTGCTTAGTATCTACAAAAAACAGGCCTTTAGAAATGTTTTGCTTCTAGAACCATGAGCTCCAATGCCTGAACAGTTATATGATCTCTGATTTCATTACATCTTACTTCAGTTTTAATTTTTAAGACATACCTTAAAGTTTAAGGTAATTTTTCCCTCCATAATGCGAGGTGTAGAGATTACCCATCCTCAAGATGAACCTATCAATTTAAAGTAAACTCTAACAAGAAACATCAAGTTCTTGCCGTCTTTGGAAAATAGTTATAAAATGAAGGAGACAAATACAACATAGATCCCTGTGAAATGGACAGTTGCTGTATTTGGGAGCAAAATATTAATCTCCACAAATACTTAGTGCTTCATCATGGAGCTAGGCAAACTCTCACGCAACTTTGCATTCTTTACAACCCATTTAATAATTAAAGGAATGCAAGGCAGTTGATGGGATTTGCTGATAATTGCTCTTTTATACAGGAGGAAGAGGTAGAGTAGAGTAAAGAGGAGAGAATATGTACTAGTAGTCAGACAATGGAAAAAAAACATAGTTGTAAAGTAGCCCTTATGAAAATGGGTAAAAGCTTGTTTAATTTGTTTTTATGTTTGTAAAGCCATGGAAACAGAGCATGGCTGACTGTCAAAGAACTCAATTTAGAGATAGTCCACTTTGATCTATTCTCTCAAAAGTAATCAGGGACAAGCTGTGGAGTTCATCTGATTAGTTACTGCATCTGGGTTTACAATGAAAAGAGACTATCTATCAAGATAAAAAAAAACCCAGAAGATTCAGAATAAAAACAAAGCATCAGCATACAATACAGATGACCCCCTATTACGTTAATTGAACAGAATTTGTGGTAAATCATTGCCTTTAGAGGCTTTTTAAACCACAAACAGCATTGAGGCCTTCCTGAGTACAGTTTTTTAAATATTTTTTAATCAGGGATGTTTAAGTAGAACAGTGGTTCTCAACCAGGGGTACACGTACCCCTGGGGGTACGCAGAGGTCTTCTAGGGGATACATCAACTCATCTAGATATTTGCTTAGTTTTACAACAGGCTACATAAAATGCACTAGCGAAGTCAGTACAAACTAAAATTTCATACAGACAATGACTTATTAATACTACTCTTTATACTATACACTGAAATGTAAGTACAATATTTATATCCAAATTGATTTATTTTATAATTATATGGTAAAAATGAGAACATAAGCAATGTTTCAGTAATACTGTACTGTGACACTTTTGTATTTTTATGTTTTATGTTCATAAGCAAATAGTTTTTAAGTGAGGTAAAATTTGGGGGCAAATCAGACTCCTAAAAGGGGTAGAGTAGTCTGGAAAGGTTGAAAGCAATTTTGTTGTTTTGGTGAAAATCTATAAGGACACTTATTTTAGATTAAGGCCTGATCTACACACAGTTTTTGTATTGGTATAATTATATTGGTTAGGTGATGTGATTTTTTCCCCCCTGATAGGTATAGCTAGACAATCTCTAGTTTGGGAATAAACGATCCTGTGGCCTGGCCTACACTAGAAATTTACATTGGTATAACTACATCTCTCAAGGGTGAGAAAAATCCACACCCGTGGAAATGTAGCTATACCGACCTAATCTCCCAGTGTAGACAGTAGTAGGTCAACAGAGGAATTCTTCCATCAACCTAGCCACTGCCTCTCAGGGATGTGGATTACTTACACTGACAGGAGAATCCATCTTGTCAGTGTAGGTAATCTCTGCACTGAATCACTGAGTTTTTGCCATCTATGGATGATGACAGTTATAAAATGAGGGAGCCAAATACAACCATAGACGCCAACTCCATGGGTGCTCTGGGGCTGGAGCACCCAAGGGGAAAAATTAGCGGTAGCCAAGCTCCCCCTGCCCCCGCCTCCTTCTCCCCCACGAGCATGCCACGTTCCCGCTCCCTCCCAGCACTTCCCGCCCCCCTGCTGCCTAACAGTTGTTTGGCGGCGCTTAGGACTTTCCGGGAGGGAGGGGGAGAAGCGGGGATGCGGCTTGCTCAGATGAGGAGGCAGAGAAGAGGCAGGACGGGGCGGGGACTTGGGGGAAGGGGGTGGAATGAGGGTGGGAAGTGGGCAGGGCTGGGGTGGGAAAAGGCGGGGTGGGGCAGGGACTTGGGGGAAGGGGTGGAATGGGGGTAGGGCAAGGGCAGTGCAGGGGTGGGGCAGGGTGGGTTGAGCACCCACTGGATAGAGGGGAAGTTGGCGCCTATAAATACAACACAGATCCATGTGAAACAGACAATTGCAGTAAACACATGTGGAAACATAGATATGCCTTTAGGACCCCTTCAGACACTTTAGGACAACTTCAGAAAATTAGTTGTGGACATTCAGCCAAGAGTATAGTCTAGACACAAAATTGTACTGATTTAACTAAAAGTGTGATTTTTAAACCATTTAGTTAAATCTTTTCAATTGTGTGGCTTGATGCTTATATCAGTTTAAACTTTATTTACATTGGTTTAATTTATACGGGTAAATTTGCAGGAATGCTCTAAGCCATATAATTAGTTTTAAACCAATTTAAGAATTAAATAAAATTGATTTTTAAGTCCTTAATTATTTCAGTAGCAGTTTATTGTAAACAAGCCTTAATGGGTGTATTTTATTTCTTTTTCCTTGGTGAATTTAGAGACATTCCTTCTGGTTTTCACGTTTAGTCTCTTTTCCTCAATGTAACATGTTCATACAACTTGTATTGTCGAGGAGACCCCATTGTTGGAAATGCAAGAAAGTGAACCCTATATTTTAAGATTAACTTATAGTTTATGTAAATGTATGGTAAGTGTTTTGCTCATAAAAGGCTTAATGTACACAGTGCCTTGTTTCCTCTAAAAATATTGCGTTAGGAGTTTACTTTAAACTAGTTTTGTTGTTTAAAATCTGATGGATAATTTTACTGATGGGTGAAAATTATTGAATGGTATTGTAAAAATATGAGCTGAACTGATACATCACCTTCAATAACCATTCAGATACAGGGAACCCACAGAAATATTCCATTCATTGTACAGATTCTTCACACATACTAAAAATATCAGTATGTGGCCAAGTTGTCCAATACAAAGTCCACTGACTCAAACTATGAAGAATGAGATAAATGTACACACAAGAGAAGTTTAGCCAACTGTTGTGAGGCTGAGTGGCCTCCCTCCGAGCGGGAGAGCAGGGACCCCTACATGCCCCTTGGAGGGCGGAGCCTAGATCGCCCCACCCCCCTCGCCAGAAGGACCGGGGCGTGGCTGGAAGTATAAAAGGCCGGCCCTGCAGCACAGTTCGGGGAGAGCCTGCAACGGAGGAGGATGCTCGGCCTGTTCTCCGGACGCCACGAGAGGAACCTGCGCCTGGCTGTTCCCGATCCCCCGACATGGACGAGGACTGGCCTGGAGTACCCGCCACGGTTTATCCCGAGGAGCTGGAAGAGGCCTGGAGGCCGCAGGTACCAAACCCCGGGGAGGCAGGAAGTAGCCCTGGAGCAGCCGGCTGCAGAGTTGGCAGCCCTGGAGCAGTTGGCGTGTTGTGGCTGCATCCCCGCCGACGGCTGCCCCTGCCAGGGCCCTGGGCTGGGACGAGGTGGAGTAGGGTGGGTCTGCGTCCCCCTGCCACCCCACCCCGGGTGGCTGACCCCCTACATGGTGCAACGAGGCTCTAGCCCAGGACGGGAGCTCCCTTATCACTCACCTGGAGAGACTGTTTGTTTGTTGCTACCGGGGCCCCGCCCAGGCTAAAGCCAGCCCTGTAAAGACTGTTTGCTCGCTGGCTGCCTGGGTTCCATCCAGGCCAGGGCCCGCCCTTGAAGACTGGTTGTTTGTGGGCTGCTTGGGGCCTGCCCAGGCCGGAGCCACCCCTCACAGACTGTGTTGAGGGGCTGACCACTTGACCACCAGGTCGAAGTCTGGTAGCGACAGTTGATCGCCTAGCCCTATTGTGAGCCCCCGGCTACCCTGCAGACTCTAGTCCGGACCAGACTGGGCCAGCCGGAGTGGCCTCCCTCCGAGCGGGAGAGCGAGGGACCCCTACACCAACAGAGGCTGAAAAATGGGAAATGCTTCAATTTTTTCCCTTCATAATCCAGAATAGACAACCACATGGCACACAGATTTGCCTTTAGAACAACTTCTGAAAATAAATTATGGACATTTAGCCAGTAGTGAATAAAGTTAAAAAAATTAAAAATATATTTTCCCTAAATATAATTTTGATATATAGCAAGCAAATATGATGTTCTCTCTCTATATATATTCCAACAGAACAACAAGGAAAGACAAGCACACAGAAGCAGAAAATTTGACCCTTAAAAGTAAAGGCACTTTAAATTGAGGGATAATTATTTTAAAGGGCTACCAATGATATTGTTTATGATAGAAGTGTGCACATGTTATGTTGGTGACTGCTGACAAAATAAAAACCAGACTGAAATTTTCATACATTAACTACAAGAAAGGACAAAAACACAGCAGTTAAATCTCTCATAATTAGTTTAGGGAAGATAATTTTAAACCCTACCGTTAAGAATTCTAAGTATCTTTGTTTTGTAAAAAGATCTCAAAAATATATTGGTTTTTTTTAATATACTAGCATTAATCTATAAAGATAACACTGTCCTATTACAACTCCTTTTTTATCCAAAGTTTATCTTTTTATTAAAATATTAAGAGCAATTTACCTCATGGGTATACAGGATTATAAACATTCTGTCCAACTAAAATTAATGCCTGTCTATACATGTAAAAAGCAAAATTTAAATTAGTAATGTATGTAGGCATCATATACAGCAAATAAAATGCCGTGGGCAAAATCTCGGACCCAATGGGAGTTTTGCAATTGACTTCAGTGCGGTCAGGATTTCACTCTGTATATCTTTCTTCAGAACTCTGCTATACAGGATAAATTCAAAACATATGGAATACGGACAAGTCCCACTTTACATTTGACACAACTATTTTGTCTGAGTTTGTTATTACATTGTTTAATTTGAGAAAAGCAAATGGTGTCAAGCAAAACACTGTGCTTTATTTAATCACTTCAATTTATTACATATGAGGAGTTTTCTACACGTTCTGTATAACAGGAGACAATTCCCCCCCCCCCCCCCCGGTATTATTTTTGCATCTCTTCGTTACAATTTTCTTAATTAGATGCCTTAAGATTTGTTTGTCCTTCCCTTATTGCTCTATAAATATCTGCTATCCAAGGCCCTGATTTTGCAAGCTGCCCTGCAGTAGGGTCTCTGTGTTAGTGGAGAAATCTGCCTGCATGGACTTGCAGGGTTAGAGACCAAAATTAGTATTCAGTGAGCTAGACAGAAGAGTGATAGACCTGGGGGTAGATACCTGGGTCTAGCACAGTTTGGCCAAGCAATGTGGGGTAGGAGCCAGTCGTGTTAGAACAACTGTGATGGCCTAGTCTAGGATCCTGGCTAAAGTATGCTTGTGATAACCCAGTCTGACCTCCCACCAACATTGGCTAGGCAATTCAGGCTTGGAATGCTGTTTGCCTACAAATATGCTTAGACCATTTTTAAGCACAGTTCTTAAATTCTGTTGAAAGGCCCATATAGATCAAGACATAATCTATCTATATTTTACCATTAAACTTGTGGTTCTACCACACTTCAACTATAGTTGATTATCTGAGAATCTCAGCTTTCATTTAAAAATAAAAAAGTATGTTTCTAGCCCTAGTGGCTGAAGAGATAAGCTTGAAAATATGGCTCAAATGTAACCTAAAGGCTCTAAACCCAGAAGGCAAATAAAAAGAACACCCAAACTGATTATTAAAAGTCTCGCAATTTTTAAACTAAGGTCAAGACTTTGGGGCCTAGATCATTAATTTTGAATGCTTGGAGTTGGCAATACTGCAACCTCCTTTCCATGGCCTGTAAAGAGACATAGATCCAGAAAGTTTGCTTGCTATAGAGACAGACTGCGGTTATTGTTAGTGGAACATCAATGGTGATGGGGAGATGGATAAAGAAGTAAACTAGGCTGGACACCCCCCACACAAATATCCCTCCTTGGACGCAGAGCCTGAACACAGAGAGACTGACTCCAGTTGCTGCTAAAGATGCCACGTCACAGGGGAACAGGATAGACTCCACACCCATCTCTGCTAGTTCTGCATACCAGAGGGAGATATTGCACAGATACTATGACTGCACTAAGGGAACTATAAAGGTTTTTCATTTTCATTCCTTTGTTTTCCGCTGGATGCCTTTGCACAGGAAGGGAGCAGAAAAGCCTTAGCTTTCAAATGAAAACACAGCATGTTTGCTAGCCTTCCTCACCCATCAACTTTGTAAATTATTCTTTGGTTACAAGCTCTTTTAAAAGAACATTAAGAACAAGTCCTGGTTCTGTGCCAAATTATGCTTAAAACTGGGTATGGTTTTAGGTTCATAGAATAAATTTTGCAGATTATCCTTGTCCAAAATACCATAACCTTTCCCTATACATTCCCACTCCGAAATACATTAAAGTATTGTAGCTTGGGAAAGGAAAACTATTTAAAAAACAAAAGTTTTGCAGGACCAGATTATTAAATATGTTGCACTTTTTAAAAAAGAGAAAATAATCTCACTATTTCTGGGAAAGTAAAATATGCAGCCAAATGAAGCCATCTCTGAAGGGCTCCTGGAGTCCACGGATGTGCCTTCTATAAGGTTGTGTACATTGGATTGCTTGCAGTTTGTGGTTACAACTGTCTTGTACCAAACTCTGAAGTTTAACTTATTTCCTATTAAATATTTAGAATAAGCCTTCTTCCACAGCATGATACATGTTCCAAAGAAAATCAATTATTGATGTTAAACACATGCCATTGCGCTGCAGGTTTGTTTTTTAAAAACATGGGGTTACCTATGAATTTGTCATGACTGAGCATCCATGAACATAATCCTGTCAGGTCAATTAAAAGGTTTGTCTTAAAATTAAAACCTTTATTTTTTTTGCCGTGGTGATACAGTTTTTCCCAGACTAAACATCACTTGGAGACTTCTGCATTCAGAGTCAGAATTCTATGCCAGTGTTGCCAAAATATAGGACAAAAAAAGGACAGAACCTCAGGTAGCTGTCATAGGCCTCGTCTTTGCTGCTAAAGAAATATGTATTTTTTTTTTTATCTTGGGACAACTAATGCATGAGAGCTATCTTGAGGTAAAAACATGGCGAAGACAAGGTTGTGAGGTAAACTAGGCAAGTTCAGCACTGCCCCCACACCGGGGGTTGACCTCGATCCATGGTGAAACTAAAGTGTCTGGTCTTCATTAGGATAACTCACATGGGTTAATTACCCCAAGGTTAAAAAATATACTTTTTTTTTTTTTTTTTTTTTTAGCAGTGAAGAGGCCACAGATGCAGACCCACGGTGGAAATTTATCCCTGCCCTATAACCGTTTGTGTTTGTGCCACCTTTTCCCTTTTTTTGCTGTAAGAAGCCTTGTTTGTTTGTATGTTGGCAGATTTTTTTCTTGTTTTTCACTTTAAAAATATAAAGAAATTCCAGTTTTGTCTTCCATGGTTTTGCTGTGGGGCTACTTAATGGATTCAGAGAACTTTAATTCAAGGGTCAGGATATAGAATCTTTAACAAAAATCTTTTCGTCCAATTGTGTGGTGTGTGTTAGCAAAAAACCAGAAAGAGACACAGTATTGGAAATTGCAATGCCAGATATTTATTGTACTGAGCAACATCAGCCCGCAGCTTGTAAATTATGGTGGGGGGTGGGGGTGGGAGGCAGAAAGACAGAAATGACAATTAGATGCCTAACTCCTATCAAGCTTTTCGTGGGAGTTAGGCACCAAACTGCTATTTCTGTCTTTGAAATTCCCCTTCATTGTTTGAATTTGTCCACACACTACTGCTAGACACTCAGACTAAAGCATTTATTTAGCAGGCATAAAAACTGTCATTCTGCATTCTATTGCACATTTGAAAGTGAGTAATATTTATTGTGATGGCCCACTTGACAGTTGGGGGGTGGGGGGGGAAGCTTGGATCTGTCCATAGCACTTACTGCAAGTCAACACATTCAGGGATGGAAATCTGCCATTGATAATATCCGAGCCCTAATATTCCCTCAGCTTTCAAGAATCAACTCCCACTATCTCTTTATCAGTCAGCCTTAATTTTACAATTAAATTAAAGGTGTAATACTTCTTGTCCCTCACCTCCATTGAAGCTCCCTGAACCTTTCCAAACAAGGTTCTCCTGGGTCATCATCCAGGAGAAATCAGCATGCACCACCATTTAAATTATTGAAGCCTTCCCTTCCCTCACCGGAACCCTTGGTGTACGTCTACACAGCACACTCCTTTCAGTGGTACATAGCATACATACATGGCTAGCTCCCCTAGCACAGGTATAAATAGCAGTGTAGACAATGAGGCACTGCTTAGGGGAGTAAAGACACTCCTGAACCCTGAGGGTATGCACTCTCTACATGCCCAAGCAGTGCCTCCCTGGTATTTTTATCAGTTTAGCGGTCCACTGCCTCCCAGGTGCTGGAAAATTTCCCTGCCACTGGGAGCTTTCAGAGTCTTTCTCCACTGCAGGGAAAGACTCTTGCAACAGGGAGCTGCCAGAACCAGCAACTTCTGGCTGCAGGAGTCCTTCCCTGTGGAAGGGAAAGGCTCTAGAAGCTCCCTGTTGCAGGAGTCTTTCCCTGCTTCCTCCCACCTACCAGAGCCTTTCACTGATGCATAGCTACACACAACAGTGAGGATGCAGCCTGCTTTTCACTAAGGTATGTAGCTACACATACCCTACACACCACTGCAAGAGGTGTGCAGCGTAGACATAGCTTTAGAAGAAATATTTTTCAGATGGCCTCTGTAGGGTGTTCATGTGGGTCTTGATGCCTTCAACAAGTAGCCTTATCATAGACTATTTGCTCTGACCCACAGCCAATTGTAAAGCTCTAAAATAAAACAAAAAACACTGGTTAAGAGACAGCATTTTGATATTGCTGCTTCATTTTTCAAAAAAAAAAAAAAAAAAAGGGGGGGGGGGCCTGTACAAAGTATCCTCAGAGACTGAGAACTGCAACCATTAAGACTCCTTTGAAGGAAAAAGAAGTATGCAGCTGAAAAAGCAATGCAACACGCACTAATAATACTTTCAAGCTTTTGCTTTGTTTTTCCTTTTCAGACCCCACCAGTACTAGGAGAAGGAACCCAGAAATGTTGGTCCATCACAGGCCAGATAAGTGAGCAGCAGTCCAGTAGCTAAAGGGGCAGAGCATTTGGCAAGATAAAGCGGAACCAGCACAGAAACATGGGTGACATCTCAGTGGAATTGCAAAAGGAAATGAGAACAATGATCAGTATATTAAATGGAACTGAAGAGACAAATTCAAAGAGGATAATGCTGCTTATAAGCCTTCAGGGCTGATACAGAGATAAGTTCTTTGAGCCATAAAGGGAATCATGAGGAGACATGAGGCAATAGATATTTGTAGGGAGACCATGAGATAGCTCATGCAGACTACGTGCCATCCTCAAGTACCTCAGTATGGCCCTCCTCATACACACAGGCAGACACACAGGCAGATTCATAGTGGCACATCACAGAACAGCCTCAACATGTATTAGATTGTCCCATTTTCTCCTCCCCGTTCTACAGTTAGACCATAGCTACGACCAGGAGAACATAAACCAAAATATAGTGCATTTCCACTCTTCACAGTGCTTGACAGTGGATGGACTATGTATGTTTTTTGTTTACATTTGTTTTGGTCTGGTGCTGCCAGACATAGTTATTGCAGCCAGGCTGCTTGTTTGTTGTTAAATAAAGTTGCTTTTCTATCTCTTTGTCATGATGTTATGTGACTAATTGATGTTACATGACATTAAGAACAGTGATAGTGAGCATAGTCATACTGGCAATGATATGGAAACAAAATGAATTTATTAACCTTCAAATCAAACTCATTAAGCAGAAAATGAAAGCCTAACATTCCCTAGAGGATAGTATATCCTAACTATTGTCACCTGCAGAATCTACTGTATTTACACATAAGCATTTGAGTAACATTACTCATAAATTGATGTATATTATCCATCAAAATACATTGAGACATACAGTAACTAGCAACTCATGAAAACAAAACCATCCAAAATAAGTATGTAGATTACCTTTAATAAGGGTAACATGCCTGGTACTGAGAGTGGCATAACAGACCTTTGGTGCATGTCTGGCTACATATAATCAGCACCAAGGTTTGAAACCTCTTCAGTCTACATCTGTTAAACAATCCATCCTTGCTTTCATAAATTTTATGTAGAATGTAAGAAGTGGTTACTTACAAACAGTGACTACTTGTCTCCAAATGTATTGCCTTGATACACATCCTTATTTCTATATGCATACAGAAGGAGAAACACAGTATCTCCTATGAACCCAGAACTGAATAAGCCTCCAGGGTTGTGCCTAGCCACACAAACTTTCCAATTTTAGCCTCTAATGTAAAGAGGCCCTGTGAACAACAGCTAAAGGCTAAGTGGTGAGAGAATTTAGAACTTTTGTCCCAGAACATGTAACAGACACATATATACTGGGCCTGGACTCATGCTCAGAGACTGAAAGCAAGTAATAGCTCTTTGTAAAAGCACAAGGCAGAGACAATGAAGCTATTTATGATTCGAGATTACTAATTTTACTAATCCCACTTCAGAATTAAAGGCATGATATGACCTTAAATTGTGGTCCCACTGATTATAACTAGGGCTGTCAAGTGTTTAAAAAAATTAATCATGATTAAAAAAATTAATCCTAATTAATCACACTGTTAAACAGTAATAGAATACCATTTATTTAAATATTTGTGGATGTTTTCTACAATTTAAAATATATTGATTTCAATTACAACACAGAATAAAAAGTGTACAGTGCTCACTTTATATTTATTTTTTATTACAAATATTTGTGCTGTAAAAAACAAAAGAAATTGTATTTTTCAGTTCGCCTAATACAAGTACTGTAGTGCAATCTCTATATCATGAAAGTTGAACTTACAAATGTAGAATTATGTACAAAAAATAACTGCATTCAAAAATAAAACAATGTAAAACTTCAGAGCCTACAAGTCCACTCAGTCCTACTTCTTGTTCAGCCAGTCACTCAGACAAACAATTTTATTTACATTTGCTGGAGATAATGCTGCCCTCTTCTTGTTTACAATGTCACCTGAAAGTGAGAACAGACGTTCGTATGGCACTGTTGTAGCCGGCATTGCAAGATATTTACATGCCAGATGCGCTAAAGATTCATATGTCCCTTCATCTTCAACCACCATTCCAGAGGACATGCGTCCATGCTGATGACAGGTTCTGCTCGATAACGATCCAAAGCAGTGCAGACCGACATATGTTCACTTTCATCATCTGAGTCAGATGCCACCAGCAGAAGGTTGATTTTCTTTTTTGATGGTTCAAGTTCTGTAGTTTCCACATCAGAGTGTTGCTCTTTTAAGACTTCTGAAAATATGCTTCACACCTCGTCCATCTCCTATTTTGGAAGGCACTTCAGATTCTTAAATCTTGGGTCGAGAGCTATAGCAACCTTCAGAAATCTCACATTGGTACCTTCTTTCCATTTTGTCAAATCTGCAGTGAAAGTGTTCTTAAAACGAACAACATGTGCTGGGTCATCATCCGAGACTGCTATAATATGAAATACATGGCAGAATGCGGGTAAAACAGAACAGGAGACATACTATTCTCCCCCAAGGAGTTCAATCAAAATTTAATACATTATTTTTTTAATGAGTGTCATCAGCATGGAAGCATGTCCTCTGGAATGGTAGCTGAAGCATATGGGGCGTATGAATGTTTAGCATATCTGGCATGTAAATACCTTGCAATGCCGACTACAAAAGTGCCATGTGAACACCTGTTCTCACTTTCAGGTGACATTGTAAATAAGAAGCCAGCAGCATTATCTTCCCTAAATGTAAACAAACTTGTTTGTCTTAGCAATTGGCTGAATAAGAAGTAGGACTGAGTGCACTTGTAGGCTCTAAAGTTTTACATCAGTGGTGGGCAATCAGTGGTGGGCAACGTGGATTGGCTGGGAACGGCGAACCACGGCCACTGGGAGCTGCAGGCAGCCATGCCTGCAGACAGTTACGGTAAACAAAGTGTCTTGCGACCCACCAGCGGATTACCCTGATGGGCCACGTGCAGCCCGCGGGCCGCAGGTTGCCAATTGTTGTTTTACATTGTTTTGTTTTTGAGTGCAGTTATGTAACAAAAAAAAATCTACATTTGTAAGTTGCATTTTCACGACAAAAAGATATTGCATTATGGTACTTGTATAAGGTGAATTGAAAAATACTGTTTCTTTTGTTTATCATTTTTACAGTGCAAATATTTGTAATAAAAATAATAATATAAATTGAGCACTGTACACTTTGTATTGTGTTGTAATTTAAATCAATATTTGAAAATGTAGAAAAACTTCCAATAGTTAATAAATTTCAATTAGTATTCTATTTTTTAACAGTGTGATTAAAACTGTGATTAATTTTTTTAATCACAATTAATTTTTAGAGTTAATCATGTGAATTAATTGCAATTAATCGACAGCCTTAATTATAACAGTAAAGAAAGTAATTTGCTATCTCCTTATGATATTGGTGTATCAGAGGGCAATAGTGCCCAGAAAGTTGGTGGCCAGGGACAGCAACGAGGTAGATTTCCTAAAAATTTTAGTATACTTCAAAGTGTAATCTTCAAGACCTTTCTATATTATCTAAATGGAGATAGGAGCTTCTGTGATTGACATGACAACCTGCTGAAGAGACAGAAATTAAAAAACTGCTAGCCAGATCAAGTGGATGCCCCCTTGGGAGAAGATTCAACTGTATATCAAGTTTATCAGTCCTTACAGACTGCCACTTGCTCACTTCGGGTATCAAAGTCACTATCAACAGGGTTAGTCTTCATGTGTGGACATGAAGTCACTGAAAATGTTAAGCAAACAAAGGCTTTTTGTTTGTTTGTTTGTTTGTTTTAAAGATTACACTGAGACTGGCCCAGGTAATATTAGGGCATGTCTTCACTAGCAACGTTAAAGCACTGCCGCAGCACCACTTTAACATGGCTGGTGTAGTCGCAACATAAATAAACCACCTCCACGAGGGGAATAGTTACCAGATACATGGGAGCGCGGTTCCCAGTGGTGGTGCACTGTCCACACTGGCACTTTACAGCACTGAAACTTGCAGCGCTCAGGGGTGTGTTTTTTCACACCCCTGAGTGAGAAAGTTGCAGCACTGTAAAGTGCCAGTGTAGACAAGCCCTTTGTCAAGCAAAAGTGGGAGGAGGGTGTTGGGGATGAGAAGAATATTGTAAAAAGTACTCTTCCTCCTCTTTGCAGTCCTGGCACAGGGTCTCTGCTCTGCCGATCCAGGACTGCAGCCTTCCCCACACCTTGCACCTTGGTGTCTCGGGCCCCTTGGCTGTGCAAGAAGCTGTCTCCAGCCCTCTTCTCAGTGCTGCCCTAGCCCTAATCCCAACCTTATCCCCCCCTTAATTTCCATCAACTGTAAAAATAAAAATAGTTTAAAAAATGAAAAAAAACATTGTTAAACAATTAAATTTGTTAGTCTCTAAGGTGCCACAAGTACTCCTGTTCTTATTGTTAAACAATGTGAAACATCTTACAAAT
Source organism: Emys orbicularis (assembly GCF_028017835.1). Lineage (NCBI taxonomy): Eukaryota > Metazoa > Chordata > Testudines > Emydidae > Emys > Emys orbicularis. The sequence continues at coordinate 117,245,242 of NC_088685.1, read as the reverse complement.
GAAAGTTGATATTAATTATCAAAATTAGGGGGGGGAAATATCTGCCAAGCCTAGATATAGTTAAAGGAATACATGGCCTCGAGTATACCATACCATAAAGCCTTTCCCCTTATGGATGAAATATCCATAAGCAGACTTCCTCCAAGATGCAAGCAGACACAAGGCAGAAATACTGAAATCTTGCCTCTAGAGCTTACACTCCTCAGTAACCAGGTGTTCAGAAGGAAGTGCCAGAGGACAGATTGGGATGAGGTGCCCTAACTGAGAGAGAGCTCCTTTGTGGCTACATCATTAATCTGATGAGTGTCCACTATTACATGCAGCCTGAAGAAGAATATTCCTAGAGTCAAAAGGGGTCTAAGAGACTGTCACACTCTTGCCTCCCCTCACTTTGGAAAAGCTTCTTGCTATTAATGGAACTGATGGATAAGTATGCAGGAGTTTCTTTCCCATGAAAGGAGCATGTATGCCCAGGCAGCACAAACTTCTAGCTTCAAGAGAAGCAAACTGACAGTGCTTCCTCCAGCTGAGTGGAAAAAATCTGATCTACTATGCCCTGATTTGAGGACTTTCTTTAGAGCTATTAAGGGCTTGCTTACATGGTGCCTGTGTTAACACAAACTGGATACCACTTAGTTTGTGCCAGCGCATCCACACGGGGCAGTTAGCGTCCAGCCCTTTGGTGCGCCCTGCAATTCACACCCCCGTAGTCCACACTGTGTTGCAGTGTAGACATAGGCCAAGATTTTTTGGCACTGCATCCTTCTTTCTAACCAGGTAGCAACTAACACAAATCCTGTGAGAAAAAGCCCAGCCCTACATGTACAGGCTTTCAGACGCAGTTGTAACAGGGCTCTATGTAATGCAGTTATGTGAAAATAAACATTGCAACTTTAATAAAAATCTCGCAAATGCAGTAACTCAGAGCACTTGGAAACACAGCCCTGTCCTATTATCCCCTCTGGGTTATTAAATAATACAATGTTGGAAATTAGAATCTGCACTCTCTCAGGCCTGTCTTGACAGGCAAAAAGTGTGTCTTTTTCAATTGTGCTAGCTGAAAAAGACTGAAAAGCCCCATTAAGATGTCTGGTAACACATATGATGTATATGTTGTAGCTCCCCCTGGACTACAACATAGCCAGCTAACAAACATAACAAGCAAACGTGCCTTCAGATGTGCTAGCTTGCCTCTTACCAGACTGTCCAATCTGGCCTCTACTGTGAGAGTAAGTTGTAGAAATGGCTGTGATTCTTACCAGGTTATGGAAGTTGAACCCCTTAATCTCCCATAATATTTTGCCCAATTTACCTCAATCCACTGAGTCAAGAGCTGTTCTGGGTACTGTGGGAAAGGCAATCAGAGGCAGTGCAACTGCAAGGATTGATTAGAGTGCTCTTTGTGGAAGTGGAGAAAAACCACTCCTGAAACATGATGCTTGGGAAATTTTCACAGATTCCATTTGTAATGGGATTTGTTATCTGGTGAAGGAAAAGCTCTTGTGACAATGTGCCCTGAAGTGACAATACCACCCCTAAAAATACTGGTGATACAAAACCAGAACTCAGTGCTCCATAGGAAATGGCTAGTAGATTCTTATTTTATTTCCCAGTCCGTCAAGCTATCCTCAATGCTCTGTAACCTAGTCCATTCACTGTAGACTTTTACTTACCATCTGTTACAACTGTTTCTGTCTGCTGTCCATTCAGCTCCCCTGGCTGGAGGTTCAGCTCCACTTGCTCTTCTGCTATACCATTAATGTTGGATATCTGTCCATTCTTCTGTAAAAGCTATATTGACAAGGGTGGTTTGGAGGGGGAAAAAAAAGAGAGGGATAAGGATAAAATGAATTATAATTTTCAAGCTCAAAGTATCATTCCTTCTCTTCTTTCACATAATAAAAAAAATTCACCACTTCTCCTAGAAAAAGTTTCACATTCAAATTCATTTTTATATACATATGGATTTGAGGAAATAGAAGTACTAGACACTTATATAGCGCTGTTCTTTTTTAAAGATATTAATATTAACTTTAATAAAATCATTCAATCACCAAAGCACCTCTGTGAGAGAAGTAGGTATCTGGGATCATATATTTTGTTAGTCTGCTGCATAGGATTTACTGAAGAACCCACAATCTTGCCACAGAATTGTGCAGCAGAATCTAACCTTGCATTTAAGAAATAATTTAAGATTCTAGCACTTATGATTGAGAAGAAAAACTTCTGAATGCGAACTGAATCTGACTGATGCCGTGGTATCTTCCTGGGTCTACAAACAGCCTGAAACAGTAGCTCAGAGATTGATTTTCAGCATTCAGTTCGGGGAATGTAGGGGGTTAGCTCTGAAGATCAATGATCATTTAAAATGTCAACAATGTTGTTGCCATGTCAGCTGTTGGGGAAGCGACTTTTGGGAGGTGATCTAGGAGTTCAAGCCCTTTCTTCAAGATTGTCACATGACCCCCCCCCCAAAAAAAACCCTTAAGCCCCAACCAATCCCTATGTACCCAAAATGAAAACCACTCTCACACCTTCCAGGATTATAAAAGCTCCAACTGATCCTTGCCAACATGCCAAAACCAGCTGTTTCTCCTTCTCCCAGACAACATCAAAAAGGCTGTGAGTCTGTCACGGAGGTCACAGATTCCATGACTTTCCGGGACTTTTGCAGCGGCTGGTGCAGCTCACCGGGGGGCCGCCTGAGCAGCTCGGGCACCCCCACCCCCAGCCAGCCTCACTGACCACCGCTGGGGCAGTCTCGTCCCATTGCCCCCTAGCATCCACAGGAATTTGGATGTGGGAAGGGGCTCAGGGCTGGGGCATGGGAGGGGGTGAGGGCTCTGGGCAGCGCTTATCTCGGGATGGTTTCCCAGAAGCGGTGACATGTCCCTCCCTTAGCTCCTAGCTCTGCGCACTGCCTCCACCCACAGGCACCGCCCCCGCAGCTCCCATTGGCTGCAGTTCCTAGCCAATGAGATCTGCGGAGCTGGCGCTTGGGGCAGCACGTGGACCCCCCTGGCCACGCTTCCACCTAGGAGCCGAGGGATGTGTCGCTGCTTCCGTGGAGGCGCAGAGCCGGGTAGGGAGCCTGCCAGCCCCACCAACCCCTACTCAGCAGCAGCAGGGGTCCCGGGTTACACGCTGCTGCCCACCCCTTCCCCCCGCCCCAGCACCAGGCCTGTCCCCACCCCACGCCCCCAGAGCATCCATGGCACCCCCGGCCTCCTACCCCAGAATACCTGCAGCGCCCCTGGGCCGCACCCTGCCCCAGAGCACCCAAGTTTTAGTTAGGGGTATATAGTACAAGTCATGGACAGGTCACGGGCCATGAATTTTTGTTTACTGCTCATGACCTGTCCATGGCTTTTACTAAAATACCCGTGACTAAAACATAGCCTTAAACATCAACCATGGAGATTTGACTTGTCAATTCAAATACATGAGGTATATTGACCATGGAAATTTTGGGGCAGAGTAAAATAAACTAAAATAACATACAATATATTTGTATTATTCAGTTTCATATTTAAATCAGTCAGCTAAACCTTCCATCTTTTAAATTTAGCACTGAAGTACCAGAGAAACGAAGGTGCTTTACTACAGAGTTTAGACCCAGCTTGCTGCACAATGCCCATTCATCATCCCCATTTTGCAGTTGAGTAAACGAGGAAAACTAACCCAAGGCAAGATGTCAATGGAGTCTACACTGCAGTTTTTGGGAAACCTCAACCACTACACTGCAACTGGGGCAGGCAGCTCCACTGGTGGCAGAGTGTTCATTCCACCAGCTCATCTAACCACACTCAGAGCAAGTCTACATGACACAGTGGTAGCAAGAATACCTATGTCTACATAACAACTTTCACTGTTGCTACATGTTTAAGGTACTTAACTTTACTACTGTAACCATTCCAACTGAAATCAGTGAGACAACTCGTAGTCAAATTAGGCATGTGCTTAAGTGTTTGCAAGATTGGGGCCCAATTTCCTACTGTAGGGAAGTCCCACGAGGGACTTTGTGTCAAATCCAGGATTAGAACAGGAGAGCTCGGTTCACAGTCATGTATATAGACTATACCTCTCTGAAAAAAATATTTATATTGCTTCAAGAAATTTATTTATTTAGCGTGTGCACAGTCGTCTAGCCAAGCAATGGCATGTTCAGTGGTGTGATGCAGTTCTTCTAGGCCACTGCTGAACCTAGTCAGCAGGCATTCATCGACAATGTGCGTCATCGGCTGTGTCGCGCCACAGCTACACAAAGGGCTGTCACGAAGGCCCCAGCAATACTGGTTGGCTGCACAGAGACCTTGCCTGGTCCCGAACCTGTTCAACAGGGACCATTGGTACCGGGGCAGGTCAAAACCAGGCGAGCAAATTATGGGATCAGCACCGAGGAACTGGTTGGGGATTATAACAGATATCCCATTCCTCTCACCAAAGTGTTTCCACCCTAACATCCTGGCGTGGAGGATGAGACCATAATGGGCGATGTGACGGCAAACATGCAGCTGGTGGTTTTAAAAGGTTATTGTGCAGCGGCAGGCTTCAGTTGGTGCATACTTTCTCCAGTACTTGCCAGTGGCAACCTCTCATCTGATATGAGGAGGAGCAATATTGCTCAGAACTGTGGAGTGGAATCGGACGCAGGGTGCCAGAGATGATATGCAGGATACACATAGCGGCATGTAACTGCGTATCCACCAGTTCAAGGAATAGAATACTGTAGGTTTCAGAGTAGCAGCCGTGTTAGTCTGTATCCGCAAAAAGAACAGGAGTACTTGTGGCACCTTAGAGACTAACAAATTTATTAGAGCATAAGCTTTCGTGGGCTACAGCATCCGCAGAAGTGGGCTGTAGCCCACGAAAGCTTATGCTCTAATAAATTTGTTAGTCTCTAAGGTGCCACAAGTACTCCTGTTCTTTTTGTAGAATACTGTAAATGACCAAAGCTGTGTATTCTTTCTAACTAGGTTTACAGCTTGATTTTTAATTAAGCATAAGGCAATTAACATATGTTACCTTTGTCTAGGAACAAATTACAAGTGAATGAATATAAAAGTAAAAGGTCACTCAGTCATATTTCTGCATGAAATGTTTTCCCCAATACTGCTCATTACAAATAACACCTAAAATTACTATAATGGCACAATTAAAGAAAAAAAATCTCCATATTTCAGCTTCTTTAATTTGTACAGTATTTTGTATATAGGCAATTTAACCTGTTTTTGTGGGTCTTCCACAGTAAGAGATTTTTAAAAAAAAATATGAAATAAATTTATTAAAAAGCACAAAAATTGGCAGAGAGATTTAGGATAGTACCTGAAACTTTTAACTAATTTTTTGAAATTAACTAAATATCCAGTTGATTGTGTCTCTTGAAGAGCTCTGTGTAAGCTCAAAGAGAGCCCCTCTGCCTGGCAAGGAGTGTGTTTTGGTAGCTCCCACAATGGGAGATGGTACAAAGAACAGGATGGGCCAGGTCCTGTGGGATTTCTAGCCTCCATGGGACTTCTGGGGTAGGCTTGAGATCTTGCAGGATTCAGCACAGGATTTGGAGCCAAAAGATCTCATGGGATTTGGCACAAGATTTGGAGCCATGATCAGAGCTAGGTACTCAGAAACATTTCCTGTTTGCTTGTTTCCCCACCCTCCCTGCTGTGCCCATCCAGATGAGGACTCAGTGGGACAATCTCCCTGGGCTCTGCCTCCTGCTGCTGCATGTGGGCCAGCAAACATGCAAGCTGGTGGGACTGTGCCTGAATCACTTTACCCCAGAGTGGTTCACTTTTGTGGTACCCCATGCGAAGCTGCTGCGGGGCCAACTCTGGCGGCAAGGTAAAGGATGCCTCCCCTATCCTGTGTGCTCCCAGGTCTCGGGGAGGCTGTGGGGTTAGGAATTCCTTGGGAGGGCAGAGCTAAGTCCCATGCCCTGGGCAGATCCCAGGCGGAGATTTCTGGCTGCCTCAGGCTATGGGCCATGCCCATGAGGGTCTGCAGGACTTGAGTTGGTGGCAGCTGCTGTTGGATGTGTGAGTGAGCCCAGTCTGCCCCTTACCTGTGGGGTGGATTTTACCTGGTAACTCTGTCTTGCTGTGCTAATTTAGTTGGTTCTTACCATGGGCCCATTACTGCTCCAGCAGGGCAGTGTGGTGGCTGGGCTGATCGTCCTGAGCTGGGACTGGGTCTGACGCTCCCTGGCTTGGTTTTTGCTCCTGGTACAGATCCCCTTTCTATTTGTGCATTTGTCTGTGCTTGTGGTCTCTCCCTAATCTCCTGTGAGACACTAGGAATGCTTGTAGCCTATACATAAGTACAACATAGAAACTTTGGATGTGAAAATGGAAACCTTCCATCATGGGCCATAGGTAGTATGTCTCGTGTTAATATTGCTGGTGATGAGATGTGGGCAGCAAGATTGTTTTAATCAGACACTTATTCGGGAGTGTCCATTTCCACTCCAAATATAGACTCAAGGTCCTTTCCTACAGCAGTTTAATGGATTAAAGCCCTGCTTCAGACTGATGCACTTTAGTTACGGGATTTGCACATTTACATAATTACACTAGGGCAAACTTCCTTATTGTGGTTAGGACCTTAGACTGTGAAGACTGTATCATGTGTCTCACTCCAAAGATGGGACATTTCCACTCCTGAACATACTCATTATCTCTGTTCCTCCCCCCTGAAGTGCAAGAATCTTTGTCCAGGAGAATGCAGCCTTTTAAATTCTAATGTACAAGCTGAAGGAGAACAATCATTTGCAATTGGAAGGCAAATGACTACTCCCTCACCTTGCTGAGCCCCACCCTGCCAATGGAAACCAAGACAATAGAGGCATGAATAGATTATCTAGTGAAAGATGCTTGAAAAGCCCTGTGATAATCATCCATTGAGCAAACAGTGGTGGGAAGGAGCTTGTATGTGAGACTCTGCAGAATTGATCTGATTGTTAGCTTAGCTTAAGCAGGTAGTGTCTCAGCAGAGACATCCCCCTCCAATGAACCCTTGCTTATAGAGCCAAAGTGACTCTGCTTGTCAAGTTAGGAGCTGCCTCTACATTAGAATTTCTGCCATTCTGTGAATATGGATAAATATGGTAGCCCCTGATGTACCTCTGTCCCTCAGTGCTCATGAGACTGAACGTGTCACCAAAGCATGATGCAGGCTTCAGCTTTGCTGGGCTGCAGTCTGATCTGTTAAATGGGAGAATTTGAGCCCCATGTCCTAATTGTAGCCTCAAGGCAAGGCATTAGTGTAGGTGGAAGCTTCCCCATTCTGTAGCCAATGCCTGGATTATTAGACTATGCCTTAAAAATGACTTTCAGTATATCTATCTCTGTCCTTGCATACCATTCCTGCTCAAGCACATCAGTCAGTGCCAGTGAAGAATTCTTCCAGTCAGATGGGTGTTTCATGGACCTGGCTACTGTGTGAGTGCACCAGTCATTTGCTAGATGAACTGAACACTCATTACTAGATACCTAAATGGCTTAACTTTGGAATTTTTTCAAAATTCACTCTCTCCTTGTGTGCCCTCAAGTGAGCATGGGGAGTGCAGTTCGGGTGCTGAATGAGCAGAACCACCCCAGAAATGGAGTCCTACTTGCTCCAAATGGTCCATGCTTGTCAAATGTGCACATTGTGATCTCAGCAGAGACTTGTCTCAGTCTGTCTCCTCTGTACTCCCTGACAGCAGCTGGAATGCATATAACTCCACTCTTGCTGGATTTAAGGACAGGACACCAGGGCTTATTTTCGCTCATGTCTTCCCCACCACCTGTGAAAGTGAGGCCTTGGCTACACTGGCGCTGTACAGCGCTGCAACTTGCTGCGCTCAGGGGTGTGAAAACGCCCCCCCCCCGAGCGCAGCGCTGTAAAGCGCCAGTGTAATCAGTGCCTGCAGCGCTGCACGCTCGCTCGCAGCGCTGCAAGCTGTTCCCCTCGGAGAGGTGGAGTACTTGCAGCGCTGCGAGAGAGCTCTCGCAGCGCTGGCGGCGCGACTACACTCGCGCTTCACAGCGCTGCCGCCAGCGCTGTGAATCCCCAAGTGTAGCCAAGGCCTGAGAGATTTGCCTTCCTAGCATGGGGCACAGCAGCCCTTCATAGGGAGGGGAAGTAGTGACTCCACCTGCATGGAATCCTTAATGTGACTAAGGCTCTCAGAGCACTCTCTCTTCTGTGTAGAGATGTTTAACAATTAACACCACCAAACAGAAACATTCATGCAATATTCATTTCTCGGCCAAGCATGTGCCTGGGGTTAACAACGGCATAGCGGATGTTCTCTCAGGGCTTGTCTACACTGGCAAGTTTCTGCGCAGTAAAGCAGCTTTTTGTGCTCAAACTGTAGACGTGTACACACTGCCAAGCCACTTTGTACGCAGAAACTCCTCAGTTGCAGCGCTGCAAAAAAACCACCTCGAGAAGAGTCATAAGGCTATTTGCGCAGAGGCTCCAGGGCTGTAATTGGCCTCCGGAGCTGTCCCATGAACACAGAGGGAGGGTGTGTGTGTGTGTCGGGAGCTAATGTCGGACTTTCCCCCTCCCCCTCCCTCAGGACTGGTTGCTTCCTGCCGCGGTCTGAACTTACAAGACAGCATGCTGACACACTCTCTGTCCCCCAGAACACATTGTCTCTCTCCCCCGCTCCATACACACACACACATTCCCTATCACACATTCCCCCCTCCCCCAACTTCAGTTGAAAAGCAGCTGGCAATGTAGTAGGATGCCCATGCAACAATGGGATTGGGAAACCTACATCATGTGATGCTGTGCCTGCCCCATGAGGCATTGCAAACCCTTCCCAAAGCACCCTGTGGCCAGTTACACAGTGGGATAGCTACCACAATGCACTGCTGTCTTTGCCATTGCAAGAGCTGCTAATTTGGATGCGCTCCAGTGTCACAAGGAGCAGTGTGGACACGCAACAGTGGTTTAATTCCAGTGTTTTAATAAAAGTGGTATAACTTGTGGCACAGAAACTTGCCAGTGTAAACATACCCTTAGTTGCAAGTCAACGGATTCAGAGCACTAGCACAGGAAGCCAAGGCAGTGCTAGAGCAGATGCCGCCAGCCCTATGGAATCTTGGTTACTAGAATCAATATCCACTACCAAGAGAACACTTGCACCGCACACCTTTTTACCTTACACAATGGCATGAGGAGTTTCAGAGAGGGCTGGGGGTCTATCCAGGGCCTGACCTACATCAGAACCCCAAATATGGCAGTTCATGGTCTTGCTATAGCTAACTGGTTGTCCAGGGTGCTCTTTTACTGCAGGTCTGTCGGTTGTCCGGACCCCTATTGTGGATTGATGGTCCCCAGGATATGGAAGGGTTGGGCCACAATCCTGGGGTGTGGAGCAATGTCAGGAAGCCAGGGTCCTTGCAGGTCCGTAGGCAATTAGTTGAGGTTCTTCCTTGAGTCTATCGTTTGGAGGCAGCCTTCTGTTGGCTTTTTTCAGGGCCTTCCATGTCAGTGACTTATTCCCTTCAGCCAAGGGAGATTCTTTGGGGTCGGGGGGCTTCTTCATAAAAATCTTGTAGCTATGAATGGCAGGAGCCTGGGAACACCACCAGGCGGAATCAACTTATGTCGCTCAGGGGTGTGAAAAAACACGACATACATTTTGCTGGCATAAGTGGTAGTGTGCACAGTGCTATGTCACTCTCCATCCTGTCGGCATAGAGTGGCTTCAAGAGCGATCTTACAGTGGCGCAGCTGCATTGGTACAGCTGTGCCACTGTAAGGTCTCGAGTGTAGACATAACCTAAGTGTCCCTGACTTCTTCCATACGGTGATCACACCAAAGCTGTCTCTCTCACCAACAGAAGTTGGCCCAAAATAAATAAAATAAAGCCACCTCAACAAGAGGCATAAAGCTTTTGCAACAAAGTTAAAGTGTCAAAGCATCAATGTAGACACTGCTGCTTGTTTTGTCCACATAACTGGCCTCCCCCAGTATCCCACAATTCCTGCCCTGACTGCTCTGCTCACTGTTTTGATCTCTGCTGCCCTGCAGGCATGCACCCCTCCCCTTTCAAAGATTAAATCATTAACGTGGAATGCTCCTGTTGCCCTGCACTAGGAATACAGGGGCAGGCAGAGAGTGCTGCAGGGGGGGGCGGGGGAGGGAGAGACGGGGGGGGGGGGGCGGGGGAGGGAGAGACGGGGGGGGGGACGGAAGGGGGAATGGACTGCTGTGCTGCTTTGACATTCCTCAGCACTTAGAGCTCACAGAGCTGCTCAGGATGCGGCTCCCGGCAGCTGAGGAGGCTGTGAGAGAACGCAGAGGGAATCATAGAACCATAGGCAGGCAGGCAGGCAGAGCAGGCTGCTTCGGGAGCATAACTTTTACCGACAAAACTTTGTAGTGTAGACAAGGCCTTCGAAATGGAGCTTTGAGATATGGTTAGTGACTGCAAACTGCTCCTGTTTTAAAAGTTGTTTGCAGTGTTGTAGCCGTGTAGATCCCAGGATATTAGAGAGACAAAATGGGTGAGGTAACAGCAGAGTTTTGCCGCTAAAAGTAGCTTTGTAGTGTGTACACCTCCCCTGTTTTGTCAGTGTGTAGTGTAGACAAGACCTAAAGCAGACGTTTAAAATTCCCCTAGTCACATATAATTTTCTTCAATACCCAGTCACACTCATGTGACATCTACATTGAAGACCTGCTAATTAAATGAAGGGTCCTTTGCTAAATGCCACCTTTCAAACAAAGTAAAGAACAAAATAATCTCTGGATGTGTGAAGCACCAAACTGGGTGGAGAAAGGAACAACACTTTGGATTATAAAAATCCTTCCCAAACCAGTTAAAACAAGCTTTTGAATTGAAAGGTTTATTTCTTTGGATTAACAAATATCCTGTTGCAATGGAATCTCAAATCAGCATACAAAGCACTTGGCAAAGGTGTTAAGTCTGCCTCTTATTTCAATGACCCACTTATTTGCCAAACCTCTGTCTGAGAAAGCTCCATTGTTGTTTGCAGTGTTGTTGTAGCTGTGCTGGTCTGAGGATATGAGAGAGACCAGGTGGGTGAAATAATATCTTTTATTGGATCAACTTCTGCTGGCAAAAGAGACAAGCTTTTGAGCTAAGAGCTCTGTGTAGCTCAAAAGCTTGTCTCTTTCTCCAACAGAAGCTGGTCCAATAAAAGATATTACTTCACCCACCTTGTCTCTCTGACAAAACTCCACACACTCCAGGCTTCCTCACTAAAAAAAGTGTGTATTAGGGTTCATGGTAGTCTGTTGAAAAGCCCTTAATTTAGTCAAATTGATTCCACCTGGTGGTGTTCCAAGGCTCCTCAAAACTGCCCTTCACAGCTACAAGATTTATGAAAAAGGATACCAATGTAGCATAATGCTAATACCACAGATGGAATAATTTGGCTTCACAGTTTTCATTACATGCTGAGACCAGATATTAAATAGAAGAGGGGAAATGGAGAAGGGTTCAACACTCAGATTACATTCCCACTTCTCACATTTTCTTGTTTGCAAATGTAAAACACAGGCCCCTTAGAATGAGTAGTACTCCTGAGTATGAGGAACTGCAGACTTTGATATGGTCATTTTGCACGTCTACACAGAATTAATTTAAGCTTTTAAATTCCATTGTAACATACTAAAGGCAGTAATAAAGATGGAGTATTGACTTAATGTTTGTAAAGTACTTTGAGATTCTTGAATGAAAATCTACCAAAGGATATTATACACTTTTAAAAAGGTGTTTTCTTAATTTCTTTGTACCAAGCTTGCTTGAATAAATTTAAATTTGTTCTGCTAAATATCATTTGTACAGACCATTCATTCAGAATTGAAATTAAATAACAAATAAATAAAATTGGTAACCAAGGACCTAATTATCAAACAAATATACATGTTTAACTTGACATAAATGAGTTGACTCATTGGCTCCAATAGGACTACTCATGAATAAAGTTACGCTCATGCACATGCATTTATTTTCAGGCCCTCAGAGTTAAGGTTGCTTAAAGTCAAATTCTATTACCACCATCTCTACATTTCAAGGAAACCACAAGGCAATAATAATTCATGTATTATAACACTCAAATATTGCAGACTCCTCACCTCCACCACAAACTCTCTTGAGTTTCCTTTTCCACTTTTCTCACTCAAACACACAACCTTAACTCCAACCACAGCTAAATTAAGATATATTCTCTATAGACACACGTGCCCTCAAAATCTACCATTTGTTTATTTGTAGATAGAAAAGTATGAGGTCAGAGACATTGTTGTGAATTTGAATTTGTTTTAGATGACATAAAATTATGCACTGTGGTTGGTTATACATTGGAAGTGCCAGGGAAAGTATGTTTTTTGTGCTGGAATTAGAAACAACAACAGGTCCTCACTGACCTCTTTTTCCTGCAGCATTTTGTCTGGAAATGAGACATCACAGCTAGAGGTTGAAATCTGAGCTGTAGCTGTGTCCTCACATTCCAAGTCCTCCAAAGTCTGGCCAAGGAATGCAAAATTTCAGCCCAAGCACCGTTTATGGCAGAATGAGCTATAAGCCTCTGAAAGTACCGTAGCGAGACCAGGGTATACTCTGATCAGAAAAATTACAAGAGTTGGCCTTAGTAAGTGTTTATTTTAAACTATTAAATTAAAGAAGATTTTTTTTCAGAAGAGGAGATTTCTTGACGCCTACATGAAGGGCACCTGTAAAGTATTATGGAATATTTATTTATTTATTTAATTTGAATTCCTACAAATATATACAAAAGCACCTATCATATGTCATCGGTACCTTTGCCACAAATTACAGGTAGAACAAAACCAGCAGCTAACCCTTCACCAAAACACTTGGGCCTCAATATAACTCCTTTACCTCACAAACTTAAGCCTTATCAAGCTCATCTCCACTCCAAAGCTTAAGAGGGCTTGCAGTGTTCTCTGAAGCAAACCTGAGTTACTTCAGACAGAATTCAATGGTGAACCCCCCATCCACCGCTGCCCTCATTTAAACCAGCAGGTCTGACGGAATAAGATTTTTAGTTAAGTAAATTGAGGTGATCCAGTTCCTGCAGTGGATATCATTTTACTGTGGCAAATAGCTTACTAGTATAAAGACAAAACTCACTGCAAAAGGATTTTCAAAAATCCTGGAAGAGGATAGCGTTATACACCGTTCTACATTCTTCTCAGACAATCACTCATGGCATACTAAAAAAGAAAACATGGCAAAAAAACAAAAGTACAATTTAATTGGCAGTGAAAGTTTAAGGTTCATTTGAATAGTACACTGATTCATCCATTTTTTTAAAAAATAGTGTATTTTCTTAGTCTGCTCTTCTGCTGTCGCTATGAAGCTTGAATCACAAGTAAAGATCTGAACTGCCACTTCTAGCTGGTCTCCCTGTCATCATGACAGAGGGGCAGAGTGAAGTCATGATGAGACCCTATGCACCAGGTCGCAATGTCACTTACACAAATCAGGTTAGGCTGCCCCTCCCGGTTAGGAGAGCCAGGCCAAACCAAAGTGATGGCTGCAACCCTGGAAGTAACAATGGCTGGAATGGAGAGCTGAGCCCAGCCAGCCTCGCTGGACAGGAGCCTCTGCTATAGTACGTCCTGCATACTTATTACATTAAAGTCTGTATTATATATTGTGGTTTAGAATATTTAGTAAGGTGGATGTTTTTTGCACAACAGCTATTTGCTGGGTAGCAACAGATCATCAAAGTTAACAAATAGGTCCTGAGCCCAACAACCACTGCTCTAACCTATGATTACCAATCAGCTGAATGGATCTACTAGACTGCTCTCTGAGTCCAGGCTATCCTCCCATGATTCAGCAAAATAAAATAAAATTAAACATAGCCACAATCACCACAAACCATGCACACGCCCTTTACAAAGATGTTAATCTAAATCTCGGCACTTCTGTTTTTGTGGAACTAAAGTACATTTTTAAAAGGTTTTAATTAACACACCAAACAATGGAAAGCGTTTTTCTCTTTACTTGACTCACACCACTAGACTACTATCAATTAAAGATACACTACGTACAACACTCACATTCTGGTTTGTAAAAAAAAACCAGGAGTACTTGTGGCACCTTAGAGACTAACCAATTTATTTGAGCATAAGCTTTCGTGGGCTACAGCCCACTTCATCGGATGCATAGAATGGAACATATAGTAAGGAGATATATATATACACATACAGAGAACATAAAAAGGTGGGAGTTGTCCTTTTTTTTTTTTTTTTGTGTGGATACAGACTAACACGGCTGCTACTCTGAATTCTGGTTTGTGACTGTTTGGAGAGGGGGCTGGGAAAACAAATTAACACTAATATTTTTTTCAGCAGGCACCCATTGTTAATACTCCTATAATGTGAAAAGATTACATTACATTAGAATGAGCTATCAACTATGTTCAACTGCCATATATTTAGACACAGTTCTACTATGCAGAAGATATTTTTTCCTTCCATCAACTGAAGTCATACTCAGATATGTTTTTGATAAATATGCTTTTAATTCTACTATCTTATTTTCCCACTTTAGGAAATACTGCTCTGATATGTCTGATTACTAGAAGTAATGCAATTATTTCCACAATTCCAAAACCAAAGAGCTTTAATTGAAAACCAAGTTAAGGTTGCTAAGTGAAAACACTGTTGCCACCTATAGTATAATTTACAACACCCAACCACTTAAGAAAATTATTAGTTAACAGCATAATAAATTTTACACTGCCCATGTAATTAACGAACATACTGTCAGTATGAAGAAATGCATATTTAATTACAGAGCCTTTGTACCTGAGTTACTCCAGATGAAAAATGTGGATAGCAATAATGCTCTGTACTTATCTAGTAATTTTTCATCTGTAGTTCTCAAAACACTTTACAAAGATAGCTAAACATTAGTCTCTTCTTTACAGTTGGTCTGGTTCAGATCTCTGTGCTTAGAGGCAACTTGCCAATGCTATGGATGTACCATTTCAGAGATCTAGGTTCTGCTCCCAGCTCTACCACAAACTTCTTGTAAATTTTGACAAGTCACTTCTCTGTTACTCATTCTGAAATTTCAGAGGGACACGAAGAAACATTACATCCTTTATAAACATTTCCAAGAGGAGACACTAAATTTTTAACCTTATTAAGTACTGAAATTATTCAAAGTTGTAAGAAAGGTGTTCTAGCTGTAAAATTCTGTCCTATTTAGGCTTTTTTATCATACCCATCACCAGGATATCTGAATGCCTAGAAAGACTTAATCCTAAAAATTTCAAAGCACAGACTGGTCATGAAACCATCAATCCTCATGAAATACTCATACGCAATGCTGCAGCTGGTCTCCTCAGCAACACAAACTACTGCGAGCACATCAAACCTGTCATCCACTTCCCTCACTGGCTTACCACAGAATACCATATCAAATTCAAGGTGCCAAGTGCTCACCTTCAAGGCACTCAATGGTTTGGGCCCAGGATATCTAAAAGATCACCTCAAACTCCATGACAAGGTCCACAGTCAGCAGCTCTGGCACAATGGAACTCTCCACAGCAAGAGTAAAGCTTGCCTGTGTAGGAAACAGACCGCTCCTGGGACTCAGTCCAACACCACGGAACAAACTCCCACAAAAATTAAGAACCACCACAAATCATTTGTTGCAAGTGCAAGGCACACTCCTTTATCTTGCTTTTGCTAATATAAATACATAGCACAGTGTAGATATATTTTCAAAAATAGAAATAAAACCCACATACAATTTCTCCTTGGGGAGAGGAAGAGAGCTGGGCAGGAAATGATTTTCCCATCTCATGAGAATTTTCGAGATTTAAAAAAAAATATATTTGCCCCAGATGGTGTCAAAAATCTCAAAAACGTTCCAGGGGCTATAGTGTACTTAGATTTTCAGAAAGTCCTCTCATGGACTGGTAACTGGTTAAAAGATAGGAAAGAAAGGGTAGGAATAAATGTTCAGTTTTCAGAATGGAGAGAGGTAAATGGTGGTGTTAATGTGACCAGATAGAAAGTGTGAAAAATCGGGACACGGGGTGGGGGGGAATAGGCATCTATATAAGAAAAAGCCCCGAATATCGGGACTATCCCTATAAAATTGGGACATCTGGTCACCCTAGGTGGTGTTCCCCAGGGGTCTGTACTGGGACCAGTCCTATTCAACATATTCATAAATGATCTGGGAAAAGGGGTAAACAGTGAGGTGGCAAAATTTGCAGATGATACAAAACTACTCAAGATAGTTAAGTCCCAAGCAGACTGGGAAGAACTACAAAAGGAGCTCTCAAAACTGGGTGACTGGGCAACAAAATGGCAGATGAAATTCAATGTTGATAAATGCAAAGTAATGCACATTGGAAAACATAATCCCAACTATACATATAAAATGATGGGGTCTAAATTAGCTGTTACCACTCAAGAGAGAGATCTTGGAATCATTGTGGATAGTTCTCTGAAAACATCCACCCAATGTGCAGCGGCAGTTAAAAAAGTGAACAGAATGTTGGGCATCACAAAGAAAGGGATAGATAATAAGACCGAAAATATCATATTGCCTCTATATAAATCCATAGTACGCCCACATCTTGACTACTGTGTGCAGATGTGGTTGCCCCATCTCAAAAAAGAAAGATTAGAATTGGAAAAGGTTCAGAAAAGGGCAACAAAAATGATTAGGGGTATGGAACGGCATCCATATTAGGAGAGATTAATAAGACTGGGACTTTTCAGCTTGGAAAAGAGACGACTAAGAGGGGGATATGATAGGTCTATAAAATCATGACTGGTGTGTAAAAAGTATATAAGGAAGTTTCAGAGTAGCAGCCGTGTTAGTCTGTATCCGCAAAAAGAACAGGAGTACTTGTGGCACCTTAGAGACTAACAAATTTATTAGAGCATAAGCTTTCGTGGGCTACAACCCACTTCTTCGGATGCATATAGAGTGAAACATATATTGAGGAGATATATATACACACACATACAGAGAGCATGAACAGGTGGGAGTTGTCTTACCAACTCTGAGAGGCCAATTAAGTAAGAGAAAAAAAAAAAAACTTTTGAAGTGATAATCAAGATGGCTCAGTACAGACAGTTTGATAAGAAGCAAGTGTGAAAATACTTACAAGGGGAGATAGATTCAATGTTTGTAATGGCTCAGCCATTCCCAGTCTTTATTTAATCCTGTGTTGATTGTGTCTAGTTTGCATATCAATTCCGAATCTATCTCCCCTTGTAAGTATTTTCACACTTGCTTCTTATCAAACTGTCTGTACTGAGCCATCTTGATTATCACTTCAAAAGTTTTTTTTTTTTTCTCTTACTTAATTGGCCTCTCAGAGTTGGTAAGACAACTCCCACCTGTTCATGCTCTCTGTATGTGTGTGTATATATATCTCCTCAATATATGTTTCACTCTATATGCATCCGAAGAAGTGGGTTGTAGCCCACGAAAGCTTAAGCTCTAATAAATTTGTTAGTCTCTAAGGTGCCACAAGTACTCCTGTTCATATAAGGAAGTGTTATTTATTCCTTCTCATAACACACGAACTAGGGGTCACCAGATGAAATTAATAGGCAGCAGGTTTAAAACAAACAAAAGGAAGTATTTTTTCACACAATGCACAGTGAACCTGTGGATGTTGTAAAGGCCAAGACTATAACGGGGTTAAAAAAAGAACAAGATAAATTCATGGAGGATAGATCCATAAATGGCTATTAGCCAGGATGGGCAGGGATGGTGTCCCTAGCTTCTGGGAATGGGTGACAGGGGATGGATCACTTGATGATTACCTGTTCTGTTCATTCCCTCTGAGGCACCTGGCATTGGCCACTGTCGGAAGACAGGATACTGGGCTAGATGGACCTTTGGTCTGACTCAGTATGGCTATGTTCAAACCACAAAACCCCCCAAAAATTGATTGGATCAATCAAAATGTTTAGTTTCGATATTTTCAAAATGTTTCGTTTTTAATTATTTAAAATTTTAACTTTTTGTTTCAAAATTTAGTTAATTATAGTAAAAAAAAGTCATTTCAAACAAAAAAAATGAAATTTTTCTTTCAAAATGTTTGTTTATATAGAACATTGCTGTGGTGTTGTCTGTCAGTACTGAGACACATTTGCCCTGAAGATGGGCCTGGAATGTCTGGCAAGCCAGGCGAACCGCTCTCAGCTCCCTGACGTTGATATGCACCGATAGTTCTGGTTGTGACCACTTGCTTTTGAGTTCTGATACCGCCCAGGTGTGCTC